>NC_134892.1:14610974-14628474 GCF_041734735.1 Babylonia areolata | reverse complement strand
AAGACACATTATTTTAAAAGAATCGGAATGTTCTTGGGCGGAAATAGTGGTGTCGATCTTGATCAGATTAGAAAGGTTACAGGTTACATTTCCGAGAATGATTGAGTGAGAGAGATGGAGAATGATGAGTGAGAGAGATGGATAATGATGAGAGAGAGAGATGGATAATGATGAGTGAGAGAGATGGAGAATGACTGAGTGAGAGAGATGGATAATGATTGAGTCAGAGAGATGGATAATGATTGAGTGAGAGAGATGGAGAATGATGAGTGAGAGAGATGGAGAATGATTGAGTGAGAGAGATGGAGAATGATTGAGTGAGAGAGATGGAGAATGATGAGTGAGAGAGATGGAGAATGATGAGTGAGAGAGATGGAGAATGACTGAGTGAGAGAGATGGATAATGATGAGTGAGAGAGATGGAGAATGATGAGTGGGAGAGATGGATAATGATGAGTGGGAGAGATGGAGAATGATGAGTGAGAGAGATGGATAATGATGAGTGAGAGAGATGGATAATGATGAGTGAGAGAGATGGATAATGATGAGTGGGAGAGATGGATAATGACTGAGTGAGAGAGATGGAGAATGATGAGTGAGATAGATGGAGAATGATGAGTGAGAGAGATGGAGAATGATGAGAGAGAGAGATGGAGAATGATTGAGTCAGAGAGATGGAGAATGACTGAGTGAGAGAGATGGATAATGATGAGTGGGAGAGATGGATAATGACTGAGTGAGAGAGATGGAGAATGATGAGTGAGATAGATGGAGAATGATGAGTGAGAGAGATGGAGAATGATGAGAGAGATGGATGATGATGAGTGGGAGAGATGGATAATGATGAGTGAGAGAGATGGAGAATGATTGAGTGAGAGAGATGGATAATGACTGAGTGAGAGAGATGGAGAATGATGAGTGAGAGAGATGGAGAATGATGAGTGAGAGAGATGGAGAATGATTGAGTGAGAGAGATGGAGAATGATTGAGTGAGAGAGATGGAGAATGATGAGTGAGAGAGATGGAGAATGATTGAGTGAGAGAGATGGATAATGACTGAGTGAGAGAGATGGAGAATGATTGAGTGAGAGAGATGGAGAATGATTGAGTGAGAGAGATGGAGAATGATTGAGTGAGAGAGATGGATAATGATGAGTGAGAGAGATGGATAATGTAGGAGAGATGGATAATGATGAGTGAGAGAGATGGAGAATGAGTGAGAGAGATGGAGAATGATGAGTGAGAGAGATGGATAATGATGAGTGAGAGAGATGGAGAATGACTGAGTGAGAGAGATGGAGAATGATGAGTGAGAGAGATGGAGAATGATTGAGTGAGAGAGATGGAGAATGATTGAGTGAGAGAGATGGAGAAAGATTGAGTGAGAGAGATGGAGAATGATTGAGTGAGAGAGATGGAGAATGATTGAGTGAGAGAGATGGAGAATGATGAGTGAGAGAGATGGAGAATGATGAGTGAGAGAGATGGATAATGATGAGTGAGAGAGATGGAGAATGATTGAGTGAGAGAGATGGAGAATGATTGAGTGAGAGAGATGGAGAATGATGAGTGAGAGAGATGGAGAATGATTGAGTGAGAGAGATGGAGAATGATGAGTGAGAGAGATGGAGAATGATTGAGTGAGAGAGATGGAGAATGATTGAGTGAGAGAGATGGATAATGATGAGTGAGAGAGATGGAACAGACTTACAGTTACAGTCGGTGGGCGGGGTACGGCTGGAAATCCAAACAGAAATCTTCCCGCCCTGCTTCCTACGACCTCCTCTGTAAGGACGCTTCTTCCTGGCAGGCTTCCTGACACAGGGCAGGCAGCGGGAATGAATCCCTAGGGAGTCCCTGCAGGCGCCGGCACAGTGTGGTGCAGAGAGCGCAAATCCAGGACGGCATGGAGGAAGAAACTAGGGAAGGCGCTGGTCGTCGTCAGAGAAGATGAACACTGGTTTTGATAATCCATGAGCTGTGTGCCCCGAGAGTAAGCCACGGAATAAACACTGTGTTTGTTGGTGTCATGTGGGTGCACTTGTGCTGGAAGAGTGCAGGGAAACTGACGAAACGACACATTGTTTCAGTTTCAGTTTCAGTTTCAGTAGCTCAAGGAGGCGTCACTGCATTCGGACAAATCCATATACGCTACACCACATCTGCCAAGCAGATGCCTGACCAGCAGCGTAACCCGACGCGCTTAGTCAGGCCTTGAGAAAAAAAAAGAAAAAAAAAGGTGAATAGTAGTATAAGAGATGGGGGTTCTATATACAACTTTTTTGGGCGTATTAGCTTGTGTTAAGGCCCTCAAGCATAAAAACAATTTAGTGAAAACCTGTGTATATTGGAGTAATATGACCCTCAAGCATAAAAAAAAATATATATATAGTTAAAACAAGTTATATGTGTATGGAGAGCCAAATCACAAGATAAAAAAAAAAAAATGGTTGGATATGTGTATGGGGGAGCGAAACGGTCATGGGGGTTCTATATACAACCGACCCCAGCCCAAAACCGCGCAATACCGCCCTCAAGCATAAAAACGAAAAACCGGCTTAAATATGTGTATGGAGAGCCAAATGGTCATGGGGTCAACCGTTCACATATGAACGTTTGACCTAGTTAGCTTTTTGGATGGTTTACCATCTTGAATATCAAATAGATTTTTCTTTTACTAGAGCGCAAAAAAAATCAGATCTACCTCAAAGTAATCTACCTTTTCCCCCAAGCATTTTTTCCAATCTCCAACTTCCATTTGAACATATTACTAGAGCGCAAAAAAAATCAGATCTACCTCAAAGTAATCTACCTTTTCCCCCAAGCATTTTTTCCAATCTCCAACTTCCATTTGAACATATGAAATCTACTACTGTATAGCATGGAGACAAACGTATCTACAACTTTCGAAAGAATTGGACTACGTGCCGAGAAGGCGATAGCAACACATATATTGCTAGAAAATACATACAACAGCAACTTGGTGCCAGATATATCCAAGGTAGACTATCTAGCCAACAACAATGGCAGAACACATATACAAACTCTAGAAGGTCTTCCAACCTTTGTAGACGACCTATACGTATTCGGATATCTACAACAGAAAGATTGTGTAGTATCGAAAGGCAAAGTACTATGTACCACCGGAGCCACTTCTTCGGCAAAAAATATAGTATCTAGAATATATTCCAACCTATCGGACCTAGTGGAATACAAACACGTACATATTGCCATTGTGCACACATTGTCTATATCTGCAAAGAACAGTACAATATCTAGTACTATAGATAGAATAGAAAGAGAAACGAATTCCAAGGCAAAAGAGAACTGGAAACAACAACATCCAAATACACCAATATATGCTCTATTTGTAGCAAAACTCGATGTATCCGAACTATCTATCGAACATCTACACAAAATCCTCCCAACATTCGAGGAGAGACTAGTAGCAAACGGATATGGTATCTATTCCATAGACTACACCAGAGATTTCTCCGGGACTCTAGACAGACAAGCACTAGTGGAATACCTAGCAGAAGAACACAACTTCCGAGAACAAGGCACATTCGTAGAAGCCATACAAGATTCCCAGCCTACAATACTCGACAACACACACTCTGTAGGAAACCACGTATGTACATGGATATCCGAACACAGTGGCTATACAACGAGAACCAAACTATACAACAAAATAGTATCCAATTTCGAAGCAGGAGAAATACGAGAACAATTCGGCGGACATCTAGCAGACTACGTAGACTGTCCAAACGAACATCTTCGAAAAACCTTCCACCATCCAGATGTGCAATCTAGAGGCTGTACTAGAATAGAAGTATCGTTGTATGCATGCAGAGATAGAACACCAGAAACAGCAAACGAACTTGTAGACGATGTATTGGAATTCGTTTCTCCTGCAAACAATCCACTATTTGTAGTACAACCAGCAAAACAACACTGGAACAATCTTGCAAAAGAACTCGACAGATGCTTTGTTCTAGCCGATAGACCACAATCTGCAATATATGTCTGTTGGTATGCACATACAAGAACAAAAAGAATGGCAGGTGTGCGAATACGACCAACACAAAATACTGTAGACGACGACAAACTATGGAATACTGCAATTCTATGGGCTATGGGAGACTTTGGCTTTCGCAACTGTCCTATATTCCAAACCGAAATACTATGTGCAGACAAATACAGTGGAATACATCTTTCCAAACTACAATGCTATACAAAAGACAAAAACTCGAAAACAATACTTGTAGCGTGCAATAGACCTTGCCAACTACATCCAGACGTAGAACCTCCTACAATGCTTCTTCCACCTACAAACACAATAGAATGGGAGTGGAGACCAAAGAAAACACATACAATAGGAGTAGAACAACCTATCTACAAACTGCACAAAATAGAGAAAATTGCAGAACAGAAACAAATATCTCTACTATCTAGTACAGACCGAGAAAAGAAACTTGCACAGATTGGAGAAGAACAATGCGCAGAAGAATGGAGACAAAGTGTGATAGACAAACTGGAAAACTACCACAAAGAACATACCAATACAATAGAACAACGAGAAAGAGAAATAGAACAAATATACGAGGAAATGGAAAGAAACGAAAGAGACCAATACAACTCGTTGCAAATAGAAAAACTAGTAGAAAGAACTTTCTTGGGCAAAATAGAGCATATATCCAAAATTTCCAACAAAGGTATATGGAGCGTTCTAGGATATCGACAACAAGATGGGAAAGACCACTGTAGAGTCGTAGTTGCAAAAGACGATGGAGAACCAATTTCCATATGGGCAAATACTGGACTACGAAAAATTCTACATGCAACAAAGAAATTCGTAGAATGCAAGAAAGATAGATACAATAGAGAACTGTGTTGGTTTCCAAAAGAGCGTATATTCGAAGAAGACGGTCTATACAAGCAAAAACGTATACAACTACTATTTCGAGTTCTACCTCCAAAGAAATTCGTACCAAATGGCAGCGACAAAGAAATAGAATGGTTTCCAGTGGAACCTACATCTGTACCAGACGGAATAGAACTCCCATCTCTTGTAGAAATAGCACTAGAAAAAGAACTGGAGAAGAAGGAAATAGAGACCAAATCGACCCTAGGTAGTACAAGTCTACCACTTTGTACAGAGTGGAAAAAAATACTAGAAATAGAACCAGGACAATATATTTGTAGAAAGTATGCTGTAGGCGAATATCGCAAAAAAGAGAAGTATATCTTGTACATTGTTCCAACAGACAACAATGGTATTCCATCTACAGACATAGAAATGCCAGTACACGGCTATTTTCTCGAAAAAGAGATAGAACGGTATGGTGGCAGAGAAATGCTGGAAAAGACGAAACAACCAATGTTGTGTAGAGTAGGAGGAGAGAAGACAAATCCACAAAAAAAGAAAGATAGACTATTCTATATAGTAGCATCTATCGAAGAAAACTAGAATATACGACCACACTGGTAGCAGAGATATGGTTCGCCACAATAGGCAACAGCGAGAAGTTTCTCTTTTTTCTTTCTAGGACATTCTCCCAATATACGAGGAACAGGATCTGTATGTGTTTTTGCTAGTTCTACTACCTTTCTATCCATATCGGCTGGAGAGAATTGTATACTGTCTGTATACTCTTTTTTTGCTTTCGAAAACTCTTCGAAGTCGAATCTTGGAGAACAAGGTGGATCGAATAGGATAGGCATTTTCTATATATACAATATATACAATATATACAAATAGAAAAATATACTACATCCACGAATTGCACACAAATAGACTCTATGCTATCCTATTCCATTTCGAAATAGTTTCTAGACTTTGTTGGGATTTCTCCAGATGTCTTCTTTGGGAGATGGACAAATTGTCGATCTTCTTCGGGTATGTTCCAAACACCATTTTTCTTTGTAGCTTTCCATGTTTTGTACAATATAGAACCAACTGCAAGTGCAATTGGTAGAATATAGCATGCAGTGTTGTATACACAAACGCTATTTTGTATCTGTTCCAACAAAGATTTGGACTCTTCCACTACGTCTTCTCGTATTTGTTCTACAATGTTGTCCTCTTCCTCTACATCCAACAAAGATAGTATTTCTATGGACATATCTTTGCTTTCTTGTAGTAGAATATTGTTTTGTTCTATGCGAGTATCTATATTTTGCAACAGTTTGTACAAATCGTCTATGCTTTTCTTTTCTGCATTGTCCTGCACTACAGGCAGAACACTGTCTGTATCCTTGTTTGTATTTTCCGGTACTACAGGCAAAACATTTTTGTTCTTTGCCTCTCGCCATATTTTGTACAATCTATTTGTACCAATACCATTTGTATAGGAAAGTGCTATGCAATGCTATACAAATGCTGTACAAATTCTATACAAATGCTATACAATGCTATACAAATGCTATACAATGCTATACAAATTCTATACAAATGCTATACAATGCTATACAAATGCTATACAAATGCTATACAAATTCTATACAAATGCTATACAATGCTATACAAATGCTATACAATGCTATACAAATTCTATACAAATGCTATACAATGCTATACAAATGCTATACAAATGCTTCACACTTTCCTAGGATGTATTGCAATTGCATAGCATTTTCCTAGTTTTTCCAGGAATCCTGGTATTTCCTAGTCTTTTGGACAAATGTGGGTAGGAAAATATAGGAATATGCCACGGAAGAAAGATTTGTCGCACGAAGAAATAGAAGAAATAGAATCTCTGCATGGCAGAATGTCTGCAGAGGATGCCAAAAAGAAATTTGGTATTGGTACAAATAGATTGTACAAAATATGGCGAGAGGCAAAGAACAAAAATGTTTTGCCTGTAGTACCGGAAAATACAAACAAGGATACAGACAGTGTTCTGCCTGTAGTGCAGGACAATGCAGAAAAGAAAAGCATAGACGATTTGTACAAACTGTTGCAAAATATAGATACTCGCATAGAACAAAACAATATTCTACTACAAGAAAGCAAAGATATGTCCATAGAAATACTATCTTTGTTGGATGTAGAGGAAGAGGACAACATTGTAGAACAAATACGAGAAGACGTAGTGGAAGAGTCCAAATCTTTGTTGGAACAGATACAAAATAGCGTTTGTGTATACAACACTGCATGCTATATTCTACCAATTGCACTTGCAGTTGGTTCTATATTGTACAAAACATGGAAAGCTACAAAGAAAAATGGTGTTTGGAACATACCCGAAGAAGATCGACAATTTGTCCATCTCCCAAAGAAGACATCTGGAGAAATCCCAACAAAGTCTAGAAACTATTTCGAAATGGAATAGGATAGCATAGAGTCTATTTGTGTGCAATTCGTGGATGTAGTATATTTTTCTATTTGTATATATTGTATATATTGTATATATAGAAAATGCCTATCCTATTCGATCCACCTTGTTCTCCAAGATTCGACTTCGAAGAGTTTTCGAAAGCAAAAAAAGAGTATACAGACAGTATACAATTCTCTCCAGCCGATATGGATAGAAAGGTAGTAGAACTAGCAAAAACACATACAGATCCTGTTCCTCGTATATTGGGAGAATGTCCTAGAAAGAAAAAAGAGAAACTTCTCGCTGTTGCCTATTGTGGCGAACCATATCTCTGCTACCAGTGTGGTCGTATATTCTAGTTTTCTTCGATAGATGCTACTATATAGAATAGTCTATCTTTCTTTTTTTGTGGATTTGTCTTCTCTCCTCCTACTCTACACAACATTGGTTGTTTCGTCTTTTCCAGCATTTCTCTGCCACCATACCGTTCTATCTCTTTTTCGAGAAAATAGCCGTGTACTGGCATTTCTATGTCTGTAGATGGAATACCATTGTTGTCTGTTGGAACAATGTACAAGATATACTTCTCTTTTTTGCGATATTCGCCTACAGCATACTTTCTACAAATATATTGTCCTGGTTCTATTTCTAGTATTTTTTTCCACTCTGTACAAAGTGGTAGACTTGTACTACCTAGGGTCGATTTGGTCTCTATTTCCTTCTTCTCCAGTTCTTTTTCTAGTGCTATTTCTACAAGAGATGGGAGTTCTATTCCGTCTGGTACAGATGTAGGTTCCACTGGAAACCATTCTATTTCTTTGTCGCTGCCATTTGGTACGAATTTCTTTGGAGGTAGAACTCGAAATAGTAGTTGTATACGTTTTTGCTTGTATAGACCGTCTTCTTCGAATATACGCTCTTTTGGAAACCAACACAGTTCTCTATTGTATCTATCTTTCTTGCATTCTACGAATTTCTTTGTTGCATGTAGAATTTTTCGTAGTCCAGTATTTGCCCATATGGAAATTGGTTCTCCATCGTCTTTTGCAACTACGACTCTACAGTGGTCTTTCCCATCTTGTTGTCGATATCCTAGAACGCTCCATATACCTTTGTTGGAAATTTTGGATATATGCTCTATTTTGCCCAAGAAAGTTCTTTCTACTAGTTTTTCTATTTGCAACGAGTTGTATTGGTCTCTTTCGTTTCTTTCCATTTCCTCGTATATTTGTTCTATTTCTCTTTCTCGTTGTTCTATTGTATTGGTATGTTCTTTGTGGTAGTTTTCCAGTTTGTCTATCACACTTTGTCTCCATTCTTCTGCGCATTGTTCTTCTCCAATCTGTGCAAGTTTCTTTTCTCGGTCTGTACTAGATAGTAGAGATATTTGTTTCTGTTCTGCAATTTTCTCTATTTTGTGCAGTTTGTAGATAGGTTGTTCTACTCCTATTGTATGTGTTTTCTTTGGTCTCCACTCCCATTCTATTGTGTTTGTAGGTGGAAGAAGCATTGTAGGAGGTTCTACGTCTGGATGTAGTTGGCAAGGTCTATTGCACGCTACAAGTATTGTTTTCGAGTTTTTGTCTTTTGTATAGCATTGTAGTTTGGAAAGATGTATTCCACTGTATTTGTCTGCACATAGTATTTCGGTTTGGAATATAGGACAGTTGCGAAAGCCAAAGTCTCCCATAGCCCATAGAATTGCAGTATTCCATAGTTTGTCGTCGTCTACAGTATTTTGTGTTGGTCGTATTCGCACACCTGCCATTCTTTTTGTTCTTGTATGTGCATACCAACAGACATATATTGCAGATTGTGGTCTATCGGCTAGAACAAAGCATCTGTCGAGTTCTTTTGCAAGATTGTTCCAGTGTTGTTTTGCTGGTTGTACTACAAATAGTGGATTGTTTGCAGGAGAAACGAATTCCAATACATCGTCTACAAGTTCGTTTGCTGTTTCTGGTGTTCTATCTCTGCATGCATACAACGATACTTCTATTCTAGTACAGCCTCTAGATTGCACATCTGGATGGTGGAAGGTTTTTCGAAGATGTTCGTTTGGACAGTCTACGTAGTCTGCTAGATGTCCGCCGAATTGTTCTCGTATTTCTCCTGCTTCGAAATTGGATACTATTTTGTTGTATAGTTTGGTTCTCGTTGTATAGCCACTGTGTTCGGATATCCATGTACATACGTGGTTTCCTACAGAGTGTGTGTTGTCGAGTATTGTAGGCTGGGAATCTTGTATGGCTTCTACGAATGTGCCTTGTTCTCGGAAGTTGTGTTCTTCTGCTAGGTATTCCACTAGTGCTTGTCTGTCTAGAGTCCCGGAGAAATCTCTGGTGTAGTCTATGGAATAGATACCATATCCGTTTGCTACTAGTCTCTCCTCGAATGTTGGGAGGATTTTGTGTAGATGTTCGATAGATAGTTCGGATACATCGAGTTTTGCTACAAATAGAGCATATATTGGTGTATTTGGATGTTGTTGTTTCCAGTTCTCTTTTGCCTTGGAATTCGTTTCTCTTTCTATTCTATCTATAGTACTAGATATTGTACTGTTCTTTGCAGATATAGACAATGTGTGCACAATGGCAATATGTACGTGTTTGTATTCCACTAGGTCCGATAGGTTGGAATATATTCTAGATACTATATTTTTTGCCGAAGAAGTGGCTCCGGTGGTACATAGTACTTTGCCTTTCGATACTACACAATCTTTCTGTTGTAGATATCCGAATACGTATAGGTCGTCTACAAAGGTTGGAAGACCTTCTAGAGTTTGTATATGTGTTCTGCCATTGTTGTTGGCTAGATAGTCTACCTTGGATATATCTGGCACCAAGTTGCTGTTGTATGTATTTTCTAGCAATATATGTGTTGCTATCGCCTTCTCGGCACGTAGTCCAATTCTTTCGAAAGTTGTAGATACGTTTGTCTCCATGCTATACAGTAGTAGATTTCATATGTTCAAATGGAAGTTGGAGATTGGAAAAAATGCTTGGGGGAAAAGGTAGATTACTTTGAGGTAGATCTGATTTTTTTTGCGCTCTAGTAATATGTTCAAATGGAAGTTGGAGATTGGAAAAAATGCTTGGGGGAAAAGGTAGATTACTTTGAGGTAGATCTGATTTTTTTTGCGCTCTAGTAAAAGAAAAATCTATTTGATATTCAAGATGGTAAACCATCCAAAAAGCTAACTAGGTCAAACGTTCATATGTGAACGGTTGACCCCATGACCATTTGGCTCTCCATACACATATTTAAGCCGGTTTTTCGTTTTTATGCTTATTGCGCGGTTTTGGGCTGGGGTCGGTTGTATATAGAACCCCCATGACCGTTTCGCTCCCCCATACACATATCCAACCATTTTTTTTTTTTTTATCTTGTGATTTGGCTCTCCATACACATATAACTTGTTTTAACTATATATATATTTTTTTTTATGCTTGAGGGTCATATTACTCCAATATACACAGGTTTTCACTAAATTGTTTTTATGCTTGAGGGCCTTAACACAAGCTAATACGCCCAAAAAAGTTGTATATAGAACCCCCATCTCTTATACTACTTGAATAAATAATAGATACGCTTACATAAATAAATAAATAAATAATTGACACATTGACATTGGCAGGCCGTGCGAAGAGATCACGCACAGTGGTTGGCGATCTTGCCATGACACAGAAGAGAGAGAGAGAGAGAGAGAGACCAAAGAGATTCTAACGTATTTCTGTTATCCATGGCCAAACGTCGAAGAAAAAGATACCACGTTTTTGTCTAGGTCATGGCAGAGAAGTTGACACCATTCACAATAAAAACGTGGTTAATCAAAAGACTAAAAAAAAAAAAAAAAAAAAAAAAGGAACGGAGCGTTCACATCAAGCCTGCTAGGCGAATCGTGACAAGAACTCATATCTCAAATGGGTCCATTCAGCCAACCTACATCAGTTACAATAACACACACACATATTGAATGGAAAGTAGAGAAAGAGAGAAGAAAAACAAAACAAAGAAGTCATGCCGAAAAAATATATGATAAATAACACACATACTCACACACACGCGCGCGCGCGCGCACACACACACACACACACACACACACACACACAGTCACACAAATTGACAGAGGGATGAAAGAGAGAGAGAGACAGAGACATAGAGTCAGAGACAGAGAGACAGAGACAGAGAGAGACAGAGAGAGAGAACGAACGAACGAACGAGCATGATTTATCACCAGTGACGTTAGCAAAAACCCGTTTAGCACCGCGACGCGAATTGTTACAAGCGATACGGTCTTGTAACTCGTGACAATGAATCCACAGCAGTGTCCCTGAAAAAAACAAACAAGCAAACAAAAAAAAGTAAGAAAAAAACAACATCTGATGAACATAAATTGTAAACGATATAAATGTCACTACCAACTGAACAGGAAATGGTGTCACCAGTTAAAGAAGAAAAAAAAAGAGAGAGAGAGAGAGAGAGAGAGAGAGAGAGAAAGCCTCGACGACATCTTTCATCAATTAAGCACGCAGCTTTCGAAAAGCACGTGCTTGACACTGTGCGTGTCCTGTTCTGAGAACGATCGAGAGAGAGGGAGGGGAAGGTGGGGGTGGGGGTGGGGAGGGGTGGATGGGAATTGGAAGACAGAGAGCGGGACAGAGAGAGGGGGAGATTAAAGGAAGAGAGAGAGGAGACAGAGAGAGGGGTAGGGGAAAGGAAGAGAGAGAGGAGACAGAGAGAGGGTGAGGGGGAGAGGAAAGGAAGGAGAGAGGAGAGAGGGAGATGGGGAGAGGAAAGGAAGAGAGAGAGGAGACAGAGAGGGGGAGAGGAAAGGAAGAGAGAGAGGAGACAGCTACAGAGGGGGAGGGGGAGAGGAAAGGAAGAGAGAGAGGGAGATGGGGAGAGGAAAGGAAGAGAGAGAGGAGGGAGAGAGGGGAAGAGGAAAGGAAGAGACAGAGGAGACAGAGAGAGGGGGAGAGGAAAGGAAGAGAGAGAGGAGACGGAGAGAGGGGGAGAGGAAAGGAAGAGAGAGAGGAGACGGAGAGAGGGGGAGAGGAAAGGAAGAGAGAGAGGAGACGGAGAGAGGGGGAGAGGAAAGGAAGAGAGAGAGGGGGAGAGGAAAGGGAGAGAGAGAGAGGGGGAGAGGAAAGGAAGAGAGAGAGGAGACAGAGAGAGGGGGAGAGGAAAGGGAGAGAGAGAGGGGGAGAGGAAAGGAAAAGAGAGAGGAGACAGAGAAAGGGGGAGAGGAAAGGAAGAGAGAGAGGAGACGGAGAGAGGGGGAGAGGAAAGGAAGAGAGAGAGGAGACGGAGAGAGGGGGAGAGGAAAGGAAGAGAGAGAGGAGACGGAGATAGGGAATGGAGAAAGAGAGGAGACAGAGAGAGGGGGGAGGAAAGGAAGAGAGAGAGGAGACGGAGAGAGGGAATGGAGAAAGAGAGGAGACAGAGAGAGGGGGGAGGAAAGGAAGAGAGAGAGGAGACAGAGAGAGGGGGAGAGGAAAGGAAGAGAGAGAGGAGACAGAGAGAGGGGGGAGGAAAGGAAGAGAGAGAGAGGAGACAGAGAGAGGGGGGGAGGAAAGGAAGAGAGAGTGGAGACAGAGAGAGGGGAAGAGGAAAGGAAGAGAGAGATGAGAGAGAGAGGGGGGAGGAAAGGAAGAGAGAGAGGAGACAGAGGGGAGAGGAAAGGAAGAGAGAGAGGAGACAGAGAGGGGGAGGAGGAAAGGAAGAGAGAGAGGGGACAGAGAGAGGAAGGGGGAGAGGAAAGGAAGAGAGGAGACAGAGAGAGGGGGAGAGGAAAGGAAGAGAGAGACGGAGAGAGGGAATGGAGAAAGAGAGGAGACAGAGAGAGGGGGAGAGGAAAGGAAGAGAGAGAGGGGGAGAGGAAAGGAAGAGAGAGAGGAGACAGAGAGAGTGGGGAGGAAAGGAAGAGAGAGAGGGGACAGAGAGAGGGGGAGAGGAAAGGAAGAGAGAGAGGAGACAGAGAGAGGGGGAGGGGAAAGGAAGAGAGAGAGGAGACAGAGAGAGGGGGAGGGGAAAGGAAGAGAGAGAGGAGACAGAGAGAGGGGGAGGGGGAGAGGAAAGGAAGAGAGAGAGGAGAGAGGGAGATGGGGAGAGGAAAGGAAGAGAGAGAGGGAGATGGGGAGAGGAAAGGAAGAGAAAGAGGAGACAGAGAGGGGGAGAGGAAAGGAAGAGAGAGAGGAGGGAGATGGGGAGAGGAAAGGAAGAGAGAGAGGAGACAGAGAGGGGGAGAGGAAAGGAAGAGAGAGAGGAGACAGAGAGAGGGGGGAGGAAAGGAAGAGAGAGAGGAGACAGAGAGAGGAAGGGGGAGAGGAAAGGAAGAGAGAGAGGAGACAGAGAGAGGGAGAGGAAAGGAGGAGAGAGAGGAGACAGAGAGGGGGAGAGGAAAGGAGGAGAGAGAGGAGACAGAGGGGGAGAGGAAAGGAGGAGAGAGAGGAGACAGAGAGAGGGGGAGAGGAAAGGAAGAGAGAGAGGAGACAGAGAGAGGGAGAGGAAAGGAGGAGAGAGAGGAGACAGAGAGGGGGAGAGGAAAGGAGGAGAGAGAGGAGACAGAGAGAGGGGGAGAGGAAAGGAAGAGAGAGAGGAGACAGAGAGGGGGAGAGGAAAGGAAGAGAGAGAGGAGACGGAGAGAGGGAATGGAGAAAGAGAGGAGACAGAGAGAGGGGGAGAGGAAAGGAAGAGAGAGAGGAGACAGAGAGGGGGAGAGGAAAGGAAGAGAGAGAGGAGACAGAGAGGGGGAGAGGAAAGGAAGAGAGAGAGGAGACAGAGAGGGGGAGAGGAAAGGAAGAGAGAGAGGAGACGGAGAGAGGGAATGGAGAAAGAGAGGAGACAGAGAGAGGAAGAGATAGAGGAGACAGGGAGAGTGGGAGAGGAAACAAGAGAGAGAGGAGACGGAGAGAGGGAATGGAGAAAGAGAGGAGACAGAGAGAGGAAGAGATAGAGGAGACAGAGAGAGGGGGAGAGGAAACAAGAGAGAGAGGAGACGGAGAGAGGGAATGGAGAAAGAGAGGAGACAGAGAGAGGAAGAGATAGAGGAGACAGAGAGAGGGGGAGAGGAAAGGAAGAGAGAGAGGAGACGGAGAGAGGAGGGAGGAAAGGAAGACAGAGAGGAGAGAGAAGGAAATGGAGAACGAGAGAGGGAGGGAGGTGGGGATATAGAATGAGAGAAGGAGAAAACGAGAGAGAGAGAGAGAGAGAGAGAGAGAGAGAGAGAGAGAGAGAACACTGAACACTAAAACCATGTACCCCGCTTTTTCTTATGAGTACTCCACAGGATGTTTCTGTTCACAGAATCAAATGCTTTTTTTTTTCGAAGTCTGCGAGAGAGACAGACAGACAGACAGACAGACAGAGATAGAGACAGAGTACAGTTCAGTTCAGTTCAGTTCAGTTCAGTTTCTCAAGTAGCTGTACGCGTTACTGCGTTCGGACAAATCCATATACGCTATTTACACCATCTCCTTGGCAGAGAGGCAGCAGGACAGCGGCATACCCCCACCATCGCTTGTCAGGCCTTGAGTGCATGCCTATGTATCTGTGTACACCTATCAGTGGATTTCTTCTACAGACGTTGTGTGCCCGAGGACGACACTTTCGTTGCCATGGGTTCTTTTACAGTGTGTGCGCCACGTACGAGCTGAAAACGGCGGGACCCACAGTTTATCGTCAGTCTCATCCGAATGACTATCTGTAGTTTTTTTATTTTTTTATCAGAACAGATTTCTGTGTGTGAAATTCGGGCTGCTCTCCCCAGGGAGAGCGCGTCGCTTCACTACAGCGCCACCCTTTTTTTTTTTTTTTTTTTTTTCCTGCGTTCAGGTTTGTTTTTGTTGTTGTTGTTGTTTGTTTGTTTGTTTTGTTTTTTTCCTATCGAAGTGGATTTTTCTACAGAATTTTGCCAGGAACAACCCTTTTGTTGTCGTGGGTTCTTTAACGTGCGCTAAGTGCATGCTGCACACAGGACCTCGGTTTATAGTCTCATCCGAATGACTAGCGTCCAGGCCACCACTCAAGGACTAGTGGAGGGGGGGGAAATATCGGCGGCTGAGCCGTGATTCGAACCAGCGCGCTGAGATTCTCTCGCTTCCTAGGCGGACGCGTTACCTCTAGGCCATCACTCCACACTGACTAGACCCTCGGTTTGATCTTCCTGTGACGGGCGCAATAGCCGAGTGGTTAAAGCGTTGGACTTTCAATCTGAGGGTCTCGGGTTCGAATCACGGTGACGGCGCCTGATGGGTAAAGGGTGGACATTTTTACGATCTCCCAGGTCAACATATATGCAGACCTGCTAGTGCCTAAACCCCCTTCGTGTGTATATGCAAGCAGAAGATCAAATACGCACGTTAAAGATCCTGTAATCCATGTCAGTGTTCGGTGGGTTATGGAAACAAGAACATACCCAGCATGCACACCCCCGAAAACGGAGTATGGCTGCCTACATGGCGGGGTAAAAACGGTCATACACGTAAAAGCCCACTCGTGTGCATACGAGTGAACGCAGAAGAAGAAGAAGAAGAAGATCTTCCTGTGATATCTTGGAGAAAAAAAAGGGGGGACTGTCATGCTGACCCCATCTGATGAAACAAGGAAGAAGAAAAAAAACCACAAAACAATTTGACATTTAAACAACCTGAAGTGGAAATCTATCAATTCATCATTTGTCCCCTGAGACTGCCGTACGATGTAATATGAGCTCCCAGGAAAAGAACACAGGAGTTTAAGGAAAGAAGAAAGAAAGAAAGAGAGAGAGAGAGAGAGAGAGAGAGAGAGAGAGAGAAATAAAACAAAAAAAACCCAGCCACGCGCTCTTGTTTGACATTACTGCCGTGTATTGACTGTTTTATTCACGTGCAGATTTATGCTTTTTCTTTTTTCTTTTTCTTTTTTTTTTTTTTTTTTTTTTTAACAAAGGTCAAAGATTTATCGTCTCAAATTCACTGCTAACAGTTTAATTAGTATAATCAAGCGAAAACTGACTATGCGTGAGTCACCACACACACACACACACACACACACACACACACACACACACACACACACAGTGACTCAGCAGTAGAGTTAAAATCATAAAATGTAACCTGTCTGCGCCGGGGACAGTGCGTAGAGCAGACATTAGATAGCACGGCCGGAAAATGATTTAAGTACACTGACTCACGAGACTGATCTCGTGCAACTGAAGCCCATTATGTATAATCATAACGATTGGCCAATGAAACTAACCCTTTCACCGCCAAGCTCGCATTTATGCACAGGCGTGGTAGAGGACCCATGTCACTGAAAGGTGACCATTCATTGGTCTGTTATCCATGAACCTACTGCTCTTAATGTTCCGTGGTAGGATAGGCCATATTTTCTATATATCGCAGAGGGGAATCCCCAGCTATTCTTAGCCACTGTCTTTTCTGTGTTTATACCACAAGGGAATTTTGTACTCTGAATCGACTGGCGGTGAAAGGGTTAATCGGCTCAGAACGAAAGAACAAGGAAGCAAGGAGAAGAAATGATCAACAAACAATAGATCGTGGTAACTCGCTCCATTTACAAGGTACACAGCTTCAAGTCAATGACGCCTATGCTACCGATTCAGCTAGCACACGGGTGAATAAAAAGGTACATTGGAACAAACCCACTTCTTTAAAAAAACAAAAAAACAAGAGAGACAAGGCCTTCAAGACTCACTTGTAACTGAGAGTAAAACACACAAGCTTTTTATGTATTGAGTATCATTTCAAAATGTAATGTTTAAGATGAGAAAGATCAGTTTAAAGCGAATTAAGTCCCCTCGCATTAATTACAGAGTAATTTCCCTTTTTTTACTATCTGCACCAAAACGTTTGCAAAATAAATAAAAATTCCATGCTTAGCAAAAGAAGTTCCTGTTTGAACAAAAAGTGATAATAATGACTGCTCTTGTTGTTGGGTCAGAATATCAGATCAAAGTGCCAAGTTTAGAGAATACAAAAAATATAAATATAACAGTAAATGCAGTTTGCATATAATTAGGCTTCATTATTTATTTTTTTGTGCCCATCCCAGAGGTGAAATATTGTTTTAAACAAGATGACTGGAAAGAACTGAATTTTTCCTATTTTTATGCCTAATTTGGTGTCAACTGACAAAGTATTTGCAGAGGAAATGTCAATGTTAAAGTTTACCACGGA
>NC_134892.1:14583474-14585974 GCF_041734735.1 Babylonia areolata | reverse complement strand
AGTAAAATTGTGTCATCTGCATACAGCAGTACAAATAATCGCGTGTAATTATCTAACTCTGAAATGTTAACATTCAATAAAAGATCAACATATGGACTCTTATGCTCAGTCAAATACAACTCTAAATCATTGAGATACAGCGAAAAAAGCAAAGGCGAGAGATTTTCTCCTTGTCGTACACCCTTACAAATGCTAAAGAAATCAGATTTTTCACCATTTAAAAACACACATGACTTAATTCTATCATACATGTTCATTATGACACGCAAAATTTTACCATTCACGCCTTCATGAACAAGTTTTTGCCATAACCCACTTCTCCAAACTGAATCAAAGGCTTTTTTAAAATCAACAAAAGCACAGTAAAGTTTCTTCTTTTTCATGGAGAAAATATCAATAAGTGATTTCAAAACAAACATTTGATCCAATGTAGAATGGGACTGTCTAAATCCTGCTTGGGCTCCTGAAAGTATATTGTTTGTATTGATATAATCAGTCAGTCTAGCATTTAACACTGTAGTGAATAGTTTTCCAACACAGCTGAGCAAAGTTATCCCCCTATAATTAGTCAAGTGTATCACCTTTGCCTTTATACAATGGCAATATCAAGCCGGATACCCATTTTTCTGGTACAACACCTTCGTCCAGTATCTTGTTAAATAATTTACAGTATGTTTCTGTCAGCAAAGGAACGCTGTTGATGATATATTCATTACGAATCATGTCTTCACCGGCACTTTTGCCATTCTTCAGTCTTTTGATGGCTGAAGTAATTTCATCTTCAGTAATACATGCATTTAAAATATCATCATTATCCTCTAAATTGATAATGTGCATTGCCGTTGTACTGTCAAAATGTTCATTATCATTAACGTTAAGGTTGCTGAAATGGTGAAACATGTCTTCTAAGTTTATGGGACAAGATGTTTTCTTTTTCTTTTTAATTCTATTCCATAGTTCCCTTGAATTGCTTTTGCGTAAACTTCGTAGTTCACTGTGCCATTTTTTTCTCCACGTCTTTTCTGCTTTCTTTAAAACGGACTTGTAACTTTTGCTGACTCTTTCGAGCGTGTCTCTATTTTTACTAGAATTTCTTTTTTTTACTCTGTGTTTAGCTTTAAAATACTCTGATCGGCTTCGTTTGCATGTGGAATCAAACCAGCTGCGACTATCTCTGTGTTTTGTCTTAGAAGTACGAATTTGATATGTCCCGAGAGTATCTTTTGCCGTCTGAATCAGAATGTTTGCGAGTTTATCATTTATGACGTCAATATCATCAGCATCGATTGCGTCATTTAAGTGTGTAAGCTCAGCGTTAGACAAATTTTCTTGAAAAGAAGCAGCCTTTTCGTGTTCCCATTTTCGTATTATTTCATTCTGACCTGTTAAATTTGATGTGGCACATTTTTTATGACACGGTATGACAGCCGTATCAGTATGATTTTTATGGTATAATATGTGACACTCAGTAGCCAGAGACAAGATCAACGGGCTGTGTACATCAGATAATAAAGCATCAAAAGGGGAAATAGTAAAATCTGTTATTTTTGTGAACAAAAAAGGGGGATCCAATCATGTAGTCAACCACAGTACAGCCATTACTAGTAAACATTCCGATTCCATCATCTGTCCCTGCTCTTCCATTAAGAATATACAATGAAGACGATTTACACAAGTCAACTATACCCATAGTTGTTTGGTCGACGATTATCTTGATTATGTCTACACTTAATTGGATATAACTGCTCATCTAAAACATTGATCAAATCATGGAATGGACCTTTACTGTCACTCTGATGTTGATCAATAAAATCTTTCAAATTTTTTGTATAAGCATTAAAGTCACCTGCTAACAGAATATAACAATCATATTTACTTTGTATATCAAAGAGCATGTTTTCAACATCATCAAACATATCAACACTACTATACACTGATCCTTCAGGAGGGATGTAAACCACTCCAACACACACATCTTTATCATATCCCGTTAAAGATGATTTTATCATGAACCATGTTGAGTTGCTGTCTTTGTTTGGTAGAGTGGTAATATAATTACAATATTTCTTTTTGTATGCAAAAGCAACACCACCTGAACGTTGGTACGATGAACATTTTCGACTGTAAACATGTATTGAATACCCAAGTTCATAGAAATTTTTTTCAAGGAATGAGTGATCTTGCTTGTCTGTTTTTGTTTCTGTTAATAAGATAACATCAAACTGACTAATGTGCGTAACAAATTCACTATGTTTTAACCTACTTCGCAACCCACAAACATTGAGTGATACAAAGCTTATGTTATGTCTTTCACCAGCTGAGCTTTTTGAATAGTTCACACACACACACACACACACACACACACAAATATACAAACAAACACGCACACACACATACACACAAACCTGTGCATACTAAGACCTCAGAAGCCTATAAGCTTGCGGGTATTCTACCACTAGATGAAATCAGAAAATTAAGTTCTGCTAAATATATTGTGAGA
>NC_134892.1:14573474-14575974 GCF_041734735.1 Babylonia areolata | reverse complement strand
TCACTGGTACTTTACCGAATGACACCCTGTATATTGCACACAGTTCTTTTCTTCTTCTTCTTCTCCTTTCTTTTTTTTTTCCTTCTTCTTCTTCTCTTTTCTTTTTTTGTTCTTTTTTTTTTTTCTTTTCTTTTCTTCATTTTCTTTTCCAGGAATATTGATCCACTCTTGTGCCGCTTCCAGAATGCCACCCACCATCTCCCAGCTTGCTTGTCTCTATTGTGTTTCTGGAATGATGATGATGATGATGACAATAATGGTGGTGGTGGTGGTGGTGGTGGTGGTGGTGGTTACAGCATTTTGTTCTTTCTTGTGGGTTCCAGTTAAATCAAGTTTATGGCAAGGGCGCTGTTCTTTTTTTGTTCTTTTTTTTGGGGGGTGTTATTATCTCTGTCTTTTTTTTTCTTTAGCGCTGTCATGGATTTGATTTTTAAGCAAAAAAAAAAAAAAAAAAAGAAGGGGAAGGGAAGGGGTATTATTGCATGCATTGTTGATGCTGTCGTTGTGTCAGCGCGCGCGCGCGTGTGTGTGTGTGTGTGTGTGTGTGTGTGTTTCTTGTTCTGCTTTCTCGTCGTCGTCCCGCAGTCTCCCAGACCACTGAGTGTCCTGTACTTCCTCTTACCACCCCTAACCTTCACACACACACACACACACACACACACACACACACACACACACAGACTTTCCCTCGTCAATACAGACGTATCCCCATAATCTCTCTCTCTCTCTCTCTCTCTCTCTCACACACACACACACACACACATACACACACACACACACACACACACACACACACACACACACACACCCTCGTCAATACACACTTGGCAGAAGATCGAGGACGCACGTTAAAGCTCCCTGTAATCTCCATGTCAGCATTCTAATGGAAAAGCACGTGGAAATAGCATTGCCATCAGTCAGCTTTGAAAGTAAGTCTCCAGCTACTTTTTTTTTTTTTAATTTTTTTTTTTACGTTTTTACTTTGGTGGGCACCAACTCAAGTTCATTCAAAGAGTGGGTTTTTTTTTTTATGTGTATGACCGTTTTTTGTTGTTGTTTTTTAACCCGTCCATGCAGGCAGCCATATTCCGTTATCGGGGATGAACACTATGTTTTTGAAAAAAAAGATAGGAAAGAGATGTGGCTGAGACAATACGCGAAACGTTTCCTTGGATGCTTCCCCCTAAAAAAATGAATAAATAAATAATTAAAAATTGTATATATATATATATAATCAAATTAAATCCAACCAATAAATTAAAGTCCCTTACCACCAAGTGTACAGACAGACAGGTCAGCAACTTCACTCCCCACCCCGCTCCCCCACCCACCCACTCACACACACACATCTCCTGCCCCCCCCCCCCAACCCCCCTGTCCACCCCACCCACCCCCACCCCTCAAGCCCCACCCCCACCCCTCAAGCCCCACCCCCTCCACACACACACACACACACACACACACACACACACCTCGCCTCCCTGCGACGAAAAAAAAAAAAAAATCTGCTCAAGTAGTTTAAGTACTATCCAGGAGTCTATACCAGAAAGAAGTCTAAGTCAAACAAGTCTAAGTCTTCACAGGCTCTCTCTCTCTCTCTCTCTCTCTCTCTCTCTCTCTCTCTCTCTCTCTCTCTCTCTCTCTCTCTCTCTCTCTCTCTCTCTCTCTCTCTCTCTCAAACTGTGACCTTTCCTTTCGACAGACGAGACGACTTCTTCGTATCCTCCACCATCGCCTCCCACATCGCATCAGTCTATCGCAGTTCCAGAACTTTCCTTCTTTCCTTCCTTCTTTCCTTCATTCCTTCACTTCTCTCTGGAACCGTTTTACTTTCTTTTCTTTCTTTCTTTTTTTTTTTCTTTTTTAGGTGGTTTATTTTATTTTTTATTTATTTATTTTTTTTAGATAGCTAACTATGCATCTTAGTATTTGCATACCGCGCGCGCGCGCGTGTGTGTGTGTGTGTGTGTGTGTGTGTGTGTGTGTGTGTGTGTGTGTGTGTGTGTGTGTGTGTGTGTGTGTGTGTGTGTGTGTGTGGCGTGGGAAGATGTGTAATGTGGTTTGGTTGACTGCAATGGACGTGCATGAGAATTCAACGATTTGTATGTTTGTATTGCCATTTCTGTTTGATGCCATTTATTAATTTTGTTTTCTTTTTTTTTCATTTATTTTGTTTGTTTTTGTTTTCATGTTGGACACATGCTGCAAAAAAAAAAAAAAAAAAAAAAAAAAAAAAAGCTTCTTCTGCGTTCACTCGTATGCCCACGAGTGGGCTTTTACGTGTATGACCGTCTTTACCTCGCCATGTAGGCAGCCATACTCCGTTTTCGGGGGTGTGCATGCTGGGTATGTTCTTGTTTCCATAAGCCACCGAACGCTGACATGGATTACAGGATCTTTAACGTGCGTATTTGATCTTCTGTTTGCATATACACACGAAGGGGGTTCAGGCACTAGCAGGTCTGCACATATGTTGAGCTGGGAGATCGTAAAAATCTCC
>NC_134892.1:14563474-14565974 GCF_041734735.1 Babylonia areolata | reverse complement strand
CACACACACACACACACACACACACACACACACACACAGACAGAGACACAGACAGAGAGAGAGAGAGAGAGAGAGAGAGAGAGGAGTGAAAGAGGGAGAGGGAGGGGGGACAGGGAAAGGAGGAACATGAAGGTGGGTGAATTGACACATAAGTCTATAAACAGAGAACAAGTGTATACATATATATATATATATATATATATATATATATATATACATAGAAAGATGAAAAATCCCACACACACGATTAGTAAAAACTCAGTAGATTTAAACAAAAGAAATAAAGTTTTTTTTTAATACAAAGAGCTCATCACTGAAAAAATAAAATAAAATAATGCAAACAAAATAATGCGGTTGATAAAAGGTCCGTAAACTAGAAAACAGAAAGATAAAAAAAAAAAAAAGATAGAAAGAGATAAAGACCCAAGAGAGAGAGAGGAGGGTGGGGGGTGGGTGGGGGGTGATACATAACACACACACACACACACACACACACACACACACACACACACACACACACGTTCTCATAAGCCTTCCTTATCCTAAACCATCATTTTCATTTTGAAACTTTTGACACGGCTTCATGAACCACCTTTCTTATTCTTAGGTTTATTTAATTATTTATTTTTTTTATTTTTATTGATATCTTTGTCCTATTTTCTTTGTTTTCATCTAGTTAGTTAGTTGTATTTATTCTTTTATTAATGAATTCATTTATTTATCTATTTCTATTGAGGATGTTTTGATACCTTTGTCACATTTATTTATCTATTTATTTATTCATTCATTCATTCATTCATATCTATTTATTTATTTGTTGCTGTTATCTATTATGTTGACACCTCTATATATTTGTTTATTTGTTTATTTTTGTTTGTTTTTTGTTTGTTTTTTGTTTTTTTTCCGTTTATTAATTCGTTCATTTATTCGTGTTTGTGTTGATGATTTTTTTTTGTTTTTTGCAACATTTATTTATTTATCTATCTGTCTGTTGCTGTTATTTATATCTTTGACACCAGTCTATCTATCTATGTATCTATGTATCTATCTATCTATCTATTCATTTATTTATGTCGATGTCCTTTCGTAGTTTGTTTGTTTTGTTTTTTTGTTTGTTTGTTGTTGTTTTTCATAAATGATCCAGTCGCTTTTCTTTATCAGACTGTGTAAGTGCAAAAACAAAAATAATAATGATTTTTTTTTCTTTTTCTTTTTTAATTAAGAAGGGATATCACTCACGCTGACCGATCGTCCTCCATCTTGTGGGGACATCCATCCACTCCCTGTCCCTTCAGCAAAGGTGTGGACTGTAGTGACAGATCCATTTCCCTCTTCACCCCCCCACCCCCACCCCACTAATTGCCAAGTGGTCGCCCCTTGGCCACCAGGTCCTGACAGTGATCTCCCTTTAATAGTGAAAGGTGGGGGGTGGAGGGGGTGAGGGTGAAGGGAGGAGGAGGATAAAAATGAAGGGTGTGTGTGTGTGGGGGGAGAGAGAGAGAGAGAGAGAGAGAGACAGACAGGCAGAGCGAAATGTTGGAGAGAAAGAGAGACAGAGAGACATTCTTACACAACAGATAGAGACGAATGGAGAGGGAGAGAAAGAGGGGTAGGGGAGGGGAGGGGAGGGGGAGAGGGCATAGAGAGGCAGAGGAGACGGAGATGAGGGGACAGAGAGAGGGACAGAGAGAGGGAGGAATGACTGAAACAAAGAGAGGAGGAGGGACAGACAGACAGGCAGACAGACAGACAGAGAAATAAACACAGATACAGACAGACAGACTGACACAGACAGAGAGATGGAGAGAGAGAGAATCAGTATCATCAGTATCAGTAGCTCAAGGAGGCGTCACCGCGTTCGGACAAATCCATATACCCTACACCCCATCTGCCAAGCAGATGCCTGACCTGCTGGCAGCGTAACCCAACGCGCTTAGTCAGGCCTTGAGAGAGAGAGAGAAAAAAAAGGAGAATAATATTAAGAAGAAGAAGAAGAATGATGATGATGATGATGATGGATGATGATGGGGTTGGGGGGGGGGGGGGGGGGGGTGAGGGGAGCGGGGGTGGGGGGGTGGGGGGGGGGGGGATGGGGAGGGGCAGGACACACATCTATCCCTGCTGTTGATTTCTCTGTTGTTTGTTTCCCTCACAAACGGAAGCAAAGCCACGTGACCTGAAAACGCACATGTGAAATGCATACGTCGGATTTTTTTTTTTTTTTTTTTTTTTTTTTTTAAATACGATGTTCTGATTTGTCAGATAACGTGTATGTACACGACCTTTCTCAAATAATAGACTGGTGCTGCTGTTTCCATCCTCTCTGAATGAAATCCGAGAGTTGGGGATGCATATTCGTGAAACATGTATGACCGTAGGGCGTGTCCGACTGTGACCATCAGAACTGCAGAGGAGGTAACTGCTGTCCCGACCTATCTGGGTTAGCATTTGATTACGTGGAGAGTGTCTTGCCCATGTTCCAGCCCCCACTCTCTCGGCC
>NC_134892.1:14550974-14555974 GCF_041734735.1 Babylonia areolata | reverse complement strand
AACCCCCCCGCTTGGCGTCGCCACTGTCGTCGTCACGGACGAGGCCAAAGGGAGGGAAGTAGGAGGGAGTGGGTAGGTGTAAAGGTAGTGCGGGTGTTGGTGGGATAGGGGTTAGGGGTGGATGGGTGGGTGGATGGGTGGATGGGTAGGTGGGGTGGGGTGGGGCGAGGAGGAGCAGGGTGGATGACTTGGAAATTAATCCCTTCCACGCCTTGACACCGTAATCCACCTGATAGGGAAGAAGGAGAGGCCGCGCCAAGCCAAAGGTTATCGTTCGTGGCCGGCCGGCCTGCCTGGTGTCTATATATATATATATATATATATATATATATATATATATATATATATATATATATATATATACAGAGTAGTAGGAGAGACAGATAGGCAGAGAGGGGAGAGACAGACAGAGAGGGAGAGGCAAGATATAAACAGGGATGGACAGAGAGACAGACGGAGAGGGAGGGAGAAACAGAGAGGGGGATGTGGGGACTGGAGGGGGTGAGTGAGAGAGGGGTGTGACTGTGACAGTCAGATAGGGAGACACAGGGGGGGAGAGACAATACAGAAGACAGGAGGGAATTGTTTGTTGTGTGTGTGTGTGTGTTTGTTTTTGTGTGTGTGTGTGTGTGGGGTGTGTTTTTGGTGTGTTGTGTGTGTGTGGTGTGTGTGGTGTGTGTGTGTGCTGCTGACTTCGTGTTGTCTGAAGGAAAAACTGTGGGAACAGTGAGACCGAAACTGAAGGATGGGGTCGAGAGACAGACAGACAGACAGACAGAATAGGAGACACAGACAGACGGACAGCAGACAAAATAGAGAGACAGATAGACAGCGACAGACAGACACAGTAGGAGAGACAGATAGGTAATAGACGGACAGACAGAGACAGACAGGTAGAGAGGGGATGCAGACAGAGAGGAGATGAAGAGAAAGAGACAGACAATAGAGAGGGAGGGAAAGATAGACAGGGATGGCAGAGAGACAGACGGAGAGGGAGCAGATGAACAGAGTGACAGGCAGACAAACAGACAGACAGAGAAGGGGGGAATACAAAGAGGGAGAGACAGACATTCAGAGAAGGAAGGAGAGACAGACAGACAGACAGAGATGGGGGGGATACAAAGAGTGAGAGACAGACATTCAGAGAGGGAAGGAGAGACAGACAGACAGACAGACAGGGAAGGGGGGGGATACAAAGAGGGAGAGACAGACATTCAGAGAGGGAAGGAGAGACAGACAGACAGACAGACAGAGAAGGGGGGGATACAAAGAGGGAGAGACAGACATTCAGAGAGGGAAGGAGAGACAGACTGACAGACAGACAGACAGACAGAAAAGGGGAGGATACAAAGAGGGAGAGACAGACATTCAGAGAGGGAAGGAGAGACAGACAGACAGACAGAGAGAGAAGGGGGGGATACAAAGAGGGAGAGACAGACATTCAGAGAGGGAAGGAGAGACAGACAGACAGACAGAGAGAGAAGGGGGGGATACAAAGAGGGAGAGACAGACATTCAGAGAGGGAAGGAGAGACAGACTGACAGACAGACGGACGGAGAAGGGGGGATACAAAGAGGGAGAGACAGACATTCAGAGAGGGAAGGAGAGACAGACAGACAGACAGAGAAGGGGGGGATACAAAGAGGGAGAGACAGACATTCAGAGAGGGAAGGAGAGACAGACAGACAGACAGAGAAGGGGGGATACAAAGAGGGAGAGACAGACATTCAGAGAGGGAAGGAGAGACAGACAGACAGACAGAGAAGGGGGGGATACAAAGAGGGAGAGACAGACATTCAGAGAGGGAAGGAGAGACAGACATTCAGAGAGGGAAGGAGAGACAGACAGACAGAGAGGGAAGGAGAGACAGACATTCAGAGAGGGAAGGAGAGACAGACATTCAGAGAGGGAAGGAGAGACAGACATTCAGAGAGGGAAGGAGAGACAGACATTCAGAGAGGGAAGGAGAGACAGACATTCAGAGAGGGAAGGAGAGACAGACATTCAGAGAGGGAAGGAGAGACAGACAGACAGACAGAGAAGGGGGGGATACAAAGAGGGAGAGACAGACATTCAGAGAGGGAAGGAGAGACAGACAGACAGACAGAGAAGGGGGGGATACAAAGAGGGAGAGACAGACATTCAGAGAGGGAAGGAGAGACAGACAGACAGAGAAGGGGGGGATACAAAGAGGGAGAGACAGACATTCAGAGAGGGAAGGAGAGACAGACATTCAGAGAGGGAAGGAGAGACAGACAGACAGACAGAGAAGGGGGGGATACAAAGAGGGAGAGACAGACATTCAGAGAGGGAAGGAGAGACAGACAGACAGAGAAGGGGGGGATACAAAGAGGGAGAGACAGACATTCAGAGAGGGAAGGAGAGACAGACATTCAGAGAGGGAAGGAGAGACAGACAGAGAAGGGGGGATACAAAGAGGGAGAGACAGACATTCAGAGAGGGAGGGAGAGACAGACATTCAGAGAGGGAAGGAGAGACAGGCAGACAGACAGACAGAGAAGGGGGGATACAAAGAGGGAGAGACAGACATTCAGAGAGGGAAGGAGAGACAGACAGAGAAGAGGGGGGGGGATACAAAGAGGGAGAGACAGACATTCAGAGAGGGAAGGAGAGACAGACATTCAGAGAGGGAAGGAGAGACAGACAGACAGACAGACAGAGAAGGGGGGATACAAAGAGGGAGAGACAGACATTCAGAGAGGGAAGGAGAGACAGACAGACAGACAGAAAGGGGGATACAGACAGAGAGTGAAAGACAGAGAGGTAAGAAGAAAGAGAAAAACAGAGAGAGAGAGGAGGGGGGGAGAGAGAGAGGGGGTGGACTGTGAAACACAGACATACAGATAGGGGGAGACAGAGAGGGAGGGAGAGACAAACAGAAAGACAGAGAGGGAGAAAGACACAGACGGACAGACAGGAATTTGCTCCAGCTGATCATGACAGAAACCTTATACAAGTATCTTAGGGATACGGCCCGTGTGACGCCACAGAATGACCTCACTCTCAAATTAAATCCACGGATTTTTTTTTTTCTGGGATAGGCATGGAAAGACTTCAACATGAAATAAGGCTGGGACGACTCCAACCCTTGTCCTGAAATGACTCGCCTTTCTTAGATTAGACTAAAGGAAATGTTAAAAAAAAAAATAATAAAAAATCAGAAGGCATTGCTTAGTGTATTGCTGTGGGGTGAGGGGTTGTTGGGATGTTGGGGTCCGGGTTGGGGTGGGGGGGAACAAGGTGGTGTTAATTTTGGGGCAGCCCCAAAGATTCCCCCAGTCTTTGTCCCGAAAAATCCCCATACTGAGTTAGTCTGGGCTGGTAACTTTTCGACTCCAACAGCCAGATTAACTCCACATAAATGGCTGTGGATTTGATTCGAGACTAGCCCCCCTACCCCACCACAAAAAAAAAAAAAAAAAAAAAAAAAAATCCAATCCAGGGAGAGTCATTTGAGAGCTTTACACTGGCCCTGGAAGAACTCCCATGGAGTCTTTTTTTTTTAGGGACATGCGATGGCGTCACTCTGGTTATATCCCAGATTAACCGCCTTTGCAAAAAAACCTTTTTTTTCTTCGTTTTTGACTCACTTGTGTAAACAAAGTGAGTCTATGTTTTAACCCGGTGTTCGGTTGTCTCTGTGTGTGTGTGTGTGTGTGTGTGTGTGTGTGTCCGTGTGTCTGTGTGTCTGTGTGTCCGTGGTAAACTTTAAAACTGACATTTTCTCTGCAAATACTTTGTCAGTTCACACCAAATTTGGCATAAAAGTGAGTCTTGAAGGTCTTGCCTCTCTTATTTTGTTTTGTTTTGTTTTGTTTGTTTTGTTTTGTTTTCTTGTGTTTTGTTTTTGTTTTTTGTTTTGTTTTTAGTGTGTGCGTTGTTGTTCAAGTACTCATACTGATAAAAAAAAAAAAAAAGAAGAAGAAAAGCAAATACAATATGTACAAATAATGATGACTTCTGTGATAATGGTGGTTGTTGTGGTGGTGATGATGATGATGATGGTGGTGGTGGTGGTGGTGGTGGTGGTGATGATGATGATGATGATGGTGGTGGTGGTGATGATGATGATAGTGGTGGTGGTGATGGTGGTGGTGGTAGGAATGGTGATGATGGTGGTGGTGATGATGATGATGGTGGTGGTGGTGATGGTGGTGTGGTGATGATGATGATGATGATGGTAGTGGTGGTGGTGTGGGTGATGATGATGATGATAATGGTTGGTGATGGTGATGATGATGATAATTATGGTGGTGGTGGTAGGGATGGTGATGGTGATAGTAGTGATGTTGATGGTGGTGGTGTTGGTGGTGATGATGGTGGTGGTGATAGTAGTGATGATGATGATGATGATGATGATGATGATGATGATGATGATGATGATGATGAGCATCACGTCTCGAATGATGACGTCAATGGTGGTGAAGATCCCCCATCCCCGCCGCCCACTCCCCCACGCCCTTACTGTGTCTTCTCCCTTTGTCCAAGAGTATTAACAAGGTCAAGGAGAGGGGCAGAGGGCTCAGAACTATGGTGGTCTGGTCAATGGATTGCTAATCGTCTCACGTCCAGGTAAAGAGAGGGGGTGGTGTGGAGAGAGAGGGGGAGGGGAGAGGGAGAGATAGAGGGGGGAGGGAGAGAGAGAGAAAGAGAACGAAAAAAAAAGGAGAGAGAGAGAGTGAGTGAGTGTGTGTGTGTGAGCGAGAGAGTGAGAGAGAGAGTGTGTGTGTGTGTGAGGGAGAGAGAGAGGGAGAGAGAGAGATGGGGGAGGGAGAGAGAGAAAGAGAAAAAGAGAACGAAAAAAGGAGAGAGAGAGTGAGAGAGAGAGTGTGTGTATGTTTGTGAGCGAGAGAGAGAGAGAGAGAGAGAGAGAGAGTGTATGTGTGTGTGTGAGGGAGAGAGAGAGAGAGAGAGAGAGAGAGAGAGAGAGAGAGTGTGTGTGTGTGTGACAGATAGTGAGACACACAGAGAGAGAGAGA
>NC_134892.1:14525974-14530974 GCF_041734735.1 Babylonia areolata | reverse complement strand
GGAGGGAGAGAGAAAGAAACAGAGAGAGGGAGAGAGAGGAGGAGAGAGGGGGAAGGGAGGGAGAATGAAAGAGAGATAGAGAGAGGGAGAGAGAGGGGGAAGGGAGGGAGAGAGAAAGAGAGATAGAACGCAAGAACGCAAGAATTTTAATGTAAGGTCACCGACCTGTGTACATTTTGGGTGCACGTATTGGAAAGAGAAAGAGAGATAGAGAGAGGGAGAGAGAGGAGGAGGGAGGGGGAAGGGAGGGAGAGTGAAAGAGAGATAGAGAGAGGGAGAGAGAGGGGGAAGGGAGGGAGAGAGAAAGAAACAGAGAGAAGGAGAGAGAGGGGAGAGAGAGGGGGGAGAGGGACAGAGAGAGGGGGACAGAGAGGGGGAGAGAAAGAGAGAGAGTGGGGAAAGAGAGGGGGAGAGGGAGAGAGACAGGGGGGGGGGATAGAGCAAGAGGGAAAGAGGGGGAGAGAAGGAGGGAGGGAGAGAGAGGGAGAGAGAGAGAGGGGGAGAGAGAGGGAGAGAGAGAAGCGGGGAGGGGGAGAGAGAGAGAAAGAAAGAGAGGGAGAGAGAGAGAGGGGAGGATAGAGAGAACAAGAGGGAAAGAGAGTGAGGGGAAGAGAAAGAGAGAAGGGGGAGAGGACGAGGGAGGGAGAGAGAGAGAGGGGGGGGGTGGAGAGAGAGAGGGAGAGAGAGAAAAAAACACGAGTGAGAGACAGAGATGGGGAGAGAGAGAGAAAGCAAGAGTGACAGAGAGGAAGAGAGAGAGAGGAGAGAGAGGAGAGAGAGAGAGGAGAGAGAGAGAGGAGAGAGAGGGGGAGAGAGAGAGGGGGAGAGAGAGGGGGGGAGAAAGAGAGAGAAAGCAAGAGTGACAGTGAGGGAGAGAGAGGGGGGGGGAGAGAAAGCAAGAGAGAGAGAGCAAGACTGAGAGAGGGAGAGAGAGAGAAAGGGGGAGAGAGAGAGAAAGAGAGAGAGAGAGAAGTGAGAAAGAAAGCAAGAGAGAGAGAGACATGAAACAAGAGTGAGAAAGGGAGGGAGAGAGAGAGGAGGGGAGTGATGGAGACAGAAAAATACAGAAACAAAAAGAAAGAGCTAGTACCCAGACAGACAGGCAGGCAGGCAGAGACAGACAGTAAAAAGATAGATTGAAATCAGATGTATGAAAGCTAGTAATCAAGACTGAATTCTCTTTTAATATTTTTTATTGACAAGCCAACCGACCGCATATATCAGTATGAGATTTTTTTTTTTTTTTTTAATTCAATCGTAACAAAATCACGCCACAAACCAGTAACGTAAAAATACTATAGCGTACAAAAATTTCTGCACAGCCCATAATTCACTCTATGATATGTCTTTGACAATAATCAACCCGTTTCTGTTTGTTTGTTTATTTGTTTGTTGTTGCTGTTGTTGTTGCTATTGTTGTTGTTGTTTTCACCAGAGAATTAGAAAGAATAATCACCTTGAATGTCACATTTAATGATAACATAAAAAAATATTATCTTGGGGGGCTTCGTAGGCGCTGTGGTAAAGTTGGTGGGAAAGGCGCGTGGTCGTGTCTGATGAAATGCCCCGTTTCGGCACAGTGTTGGGAAAGGCACTTTTGCGCTGCTTTTCCTCACACCACATAGATGTCAGTGGGTATGTGGACTTGGGCTGGCGGGGATGGGGGGTGAGGGGTGGGGGGGTGGGGTGGAGATTAAAGATTAAAACGAACGGCGAGAAGGACAGGACTAGGCCCCGCCTTTTCTATTTACCAGGATTATGCCGTGTCCTAGACATAGTGTGGGTTCGAATCCTCTATCCCGACGGCCGTGAAATCTCCATCATTTTCACTTACGAGTTTAGATATATCGGATGTTTGCTATCTGATACCATAACAGAGAGAGAGAGAGAGAGAGTGAGAGCAAGAAATTGAGAAGAGGGAGAAAGAGGCGGAGAGAGAGAGAGATAGTGAGAGAGATAGAGGCAGGCAGAGAGAGAGAGAGCAAGAAATTGAAAAGAGAGACAGAGGCAGAGACAGAGAGCAAGGACTTGAGAAGAGAGAAAGAGAGAGAGAGGGAGATAGAGATGCACAGAGAGAGAGAGAGAGAGAGTGACAGAGAGGGAGTGTGAGAGCGAAAAAGGGAGAGAGAGAGGCAGACGGACACAGAAGACATATATAAAGGGGGGTTGGGGGGGGGGAGACAAATAGGGAGACAGAGAGAGGGTGAAAAAGAGTGTGCTTGGGTAAGGGAGAGAGAGAGGCAGACAGACACACACATATATTGAGAGGGGGAAAAAGAGACAGAGAGAGAGAGAGAGACAGAGACAGAGAGAGAGAGATAAGGACAGAGAGCGAGGCAGATACAGAGAGAGAGAGAGAGAGATTTCAAGATGGTTTATTCATGAAAAAGCCAGGCCCCTTATGAAGGGGTATGTGAACATTATGTTATTCAAACATCACACAACAACACATGTCTACATGAAACATTCTGTCAAACACAAATATAGCTAAAATTGCACTCAGTTTCAAAATCTAGAACAAATCAACTGTCTTACGAAGTAGCAAATTCTTGGAACTTGAAAGCTTTGTATAAAAGCAATTAACATTTCCGAAAAGTTTTAGGGAGTTTGAAGACATTGATAAGTTTAATTTAAACATTGCAGGTTGTCAAAAATATTTAGGCTCAGAGAGAGAGAGAGATGCAGAGAGACAGAGACAGACAGAGATAGAGAGGCAGATAGATAGATAGAGAGAGAGAGAGAGAGAGGTAAAGAGACAGAGACAAACAGAGATAGAGAGGCAGAGAGACAGAGAGAGAAACAGAACGAGAGCGTGCGCACCATACACAAAACCCACTTTGTTTCCACACACAAGCCAATTAAAAAACTTTTTTTTAAAAAATAAAATAAAAATAAACAAAGAAGCAAACAAACAACACAGAAGGCACAGCCACCTCTTCCACCTCCTCCTTCATCAATGTCTAATCTCGTGTCAGGCCCGAGACAAAACGAGAACATTGGGAGATAACCAACAACGACAAAAAAAACAAAAAAACAAAAACAAAAAAAACCCGAAGAATTTGGCGGAACTTCATTTAAAACTTGGAAGGATGTTGCCAAAGTGAGGTGAAAGAAGAGAGGGTGTGTGGGTTAGGATGGAGGGAAGGAAAGAAGGAAGGAAGGAGGGAGGGTAGGGAAGGTAGGAAAGAAGGAAGGAAGAAAGGGGGGTAGGGATGGTAGGGAGGATGGGAAGAAGGAAGGAGAGAGGGAGGGAGGGAAGGCAGGGGAAGGGATGATGGGAAAAGAGAAAGGAGGAAGAAAATGTGTCAGTTAGGAATGACTTTCCAATCAGGCGGCAAATCACCTTGTCGGGGGTAAAAGACGGCATCAGTAGAGGCTTTTTTTTTCTTCTTTTTCTTATCTCTGTTTTGTTGTAGTTGTTGTTGTCTTTGTTGTTGTTGTTTATTGAAGTTTCGAAGTGAAGGTGTGTGGAGGGCTGGGAGGGGGCGTGGGGGTGAAGGAGAGAAAGAGGGGGTTGTGAGGGGTTCATCCATATGTTCCCCCAGTATTAAGTTCCCCGAGATTTACGTTCTTCTCTGGTTTAAGTTCTCCCAGATCTACGTTCCCCCTGGTTTAAATTCCCCCAGGTCTATGTTCCCACAGGTTTAAGTTCCCCCAAAATTACGTTCGCACAGGTCAAAGTTCCCCTCAGGTCTACGTTCCTCCAGATTTAAGTTTCCCGGGTATATGGTCCCCCAGGTTTAATTTCCCTTAGATCTACGTTCGACGCAGGTTTAAGTTCCCCTAGATCTATGTTCCCACATGTTTAAGTTCCCCTAGATCTACGTTCCCCTGGGTTTAAGTTCCCCTAGATCTACGTTGCCCCAGGTTTAAGTTCCCCTGGATCTACTTTGCCCCAGGTTTAAGTTCCCCTGGATCTACTTTGCCCCAGGTTTAAGTTCCCCTGGATCTACGTTGCCCCAGGTTTAAGTTCCCCTAGATCTACGTTGCCCCAGGTTTAAGTTCCCCTAGATCTACGTTGCCCCAGGTTTAAGTTCCCCTGGATCTACTTTGCCCCAGGTTTAAGTTCCCCTGGATCTACGTTGCCCCAGGTTTAAGTTCCCCTAGATCTACGTTGCCCCAGGTTTAAGTTCCCCTAGATCTACTTTGCCCCTAAGTTTATGTGCCCTCCCCGCCTACCACCACACAAACTCACGTTTTCTGTGTCTGTTTCCCCAGCCAGGTCTATGTTCCCTCATATTTGCTTATAGCAAGATCTCTCTCTGTCTCTCTGTCTCCGTCTCTGTCTCGGTCTCGGTCTGTGTGTGTGTGTGTGTGTGTGTGTGTGTGTGTGTGTGTGTGCCTGCGCGCGCGCGCGCGTACGTGTGATTACGACAACGAAAAACGTGTGAAGGTAGAGAAATCCAAATTGTCTGTTATTAATAATCATGACATAACAGAAAAGATGCTCAGAATTTAAAAAAAAAAAAAAAAAAAAAAATGCTGCCAAATGAACTGTCTGTCCCCTGAGGCTCTATCATTCAATTCGTTGCCGAACATCGGAGTTAAAGACGTTTGAGTGACGGTGGGATTAAGAATGTTATTTGTGATATGTTTTATGTGATATTTCGAAGGGAGAATCAGCGAGGGTGTCGCGTGGTGTTTAAGAAAACATCAATAATCATGGCAGCAATCTTTTTTGTTTGTTTCGCGAGGGAGTTGTGAACTGGAAATACATAATTATTGATTGATTGTGATAGACAATTTGGTTGAGGTTTGGGTGTTGCTGAATATCGATGCCGTTTTGAATATAAATCTACAATAATATATTATTATTCCTGTAATAGTTGTTGAAAATAACACGTGACCTCTTATTTTGTTTAACAGCCAATACACACGACAATAGCCCCATGTGACAGGGAGTTGATCGTGTGATAGTTATTTCTCTCCCCGCCTCTCCCCCCACACCCCCAAGTTCCCCCCCCCTCCCCCTGCCCCCCTCCGCCCGTGTGATAGCTGGT
>NC_134892.1:14500974-14503474 GCF_041734735.1 Babylonia areolata | reverse complement strand
AATTGAGGGGAAAAAAAGAAGGAAAAGAAAGAAAAGAACATGAATAAAACGAATGATGGAGAACTGAAGCATGAATACCTCCCGAAAATGGAATACGGCTGCCTAACCGTCAGTTTAAAAACTGTTTTTCCCAAAGAGAGAGAGACAGACAGACAGACAGAGACAGAGAGTAAGAGAGTGAAACAGGGGATGTGTGTGAGAGATTTTGGGAATACAGCTCACAAAGAAGAAGAAGAAGAAGAAGGTAAGGGAGAGGAGAGACAGAGAGAGGAAAAACAAGGAGAAGGAGGAAGCCAAGTCGAAGAAGAGGAATAAAAAAAAGAATAAAAAAAAAAGAAATTTAAAATTAAAATAAAAACACACAAACAAACAAACAACAAACAAACAAAACAACAACAACAACAACAAAAACTCACGAACCGGAAACCAATCTCAGGCTGAATAGAAAGAGAGACAAGACTGGATTATAAGTTGTTTGTTTTGATGTTGCAGTTGTTATTGTTGTTGGTGGTGGTGGTGATGGTGTTTATTTTTTTGTTTTGTTGTTGTTGTTGTTTTTCTTTCTTTTTTTTCGGGGGCTGGTGTGTGTGTGTGTGTGGGGGGGGGGGGGGGGGGGGGGGGGGAGGGGCACCATTTTCCACTACAAAACACGTGGAGAGAGAGAGAGAGAGAGAGAGAGAGAGAGAGAGAGAGAGAGAGAGAGAACAAAAAACACATTTAGCATTTCGAATGACAATTATCAGTAACAAAAACTGAAGAATGTACAGAAATTATATAAACACATTGAAAGAATGAATAAAAGACAAAAAAGAAAAAGAAAAAAAAAGAAAAAGAAAAAAGGAGACCAAAATGCAACGAAAATTATACAGATTTTTGTTTCTTTCTGTAAGAGACAAACTGGGAGAGGGTTGAATGTGTTTCACAACCAGACATGGTCAGAATAAAAAGGAAAAAAAAAAAGAAACGGGGGGAAAAAAGAAAGAAAGAAAAAGAAAAGAAAAGAAAAGAAAGCATTTATTCAAAGATCAGGAAGGGAGCAAATCAAATCAAAACAAAACAAAACGAAGAAGTTTGGGTACAAAGAATTACAAGTAAATGGGAGACAGGAAGGGGGGGGGGGGAGGAAAAGAAAATCTCAGATGGAAACAATATAAGTTTTTGTTAAACTCCCCACAAAAACCAGGAAGTAAAAAAAAACAAAAAAACAAAACCAAACCATGATAAAATGAAATTAAAAAAAACAAACAAACTTGTAAGACTTATTGAAACAAAGAATAAACAAAAGAATTGAAATAACTTTAAAAGAACCTTTCATATTAAAAACGGTTGGGGTGGGGGGGAGGGGGAGCGCTGGGGAGGGGGCGTGGGGGGGGGGGGGGAAGAATAATGTCTTTAAAAGGGGAAAAGAGTTATATAATGAAATGAGGCTGAAAAAGAGGAGATTGCATTATATTAAGAAACGATACTTTTTTTTTCTTTTTTCTCTTTTTTTTCATATTTAACTCTTTTCTTTTTTTTCTGATGGAAGGAAAGGGAAATACTGCTATGAAAAGGTCGAATCAATGAATGAACGAGAGAGGGTCAAAGCTGGGGACATTGGGACAGCGATGATTTTTGCCTGATGCAATCTGCGGTCGGTTTATGGCAAGCGTTATATTATTATTATTATTATTATTATTATTATTATTATTATTATTGATACAGTCCATCACGATTTGTGTGCCATCTGTGTCTGTCTCTGTTTCTGGCGGTCTGGCTGGCCGTGTGTCTTTGCCCTCCTCCCTCTGTCTGTCTGTCTGTCTCTGTTTCTGGCTGGCTGACTGGCTGTGTGTCTTTGCCATCCCTCTGTCTGTCTGTCTGTCTCTGTTTCTGGCTGGCCGTGTGTCTTTGCCCTCCTCCCTCTGTCTGTCTGTCTGTCTCTGTTTCTGGCTGGCTGACTGGCTGTGTGTCTTTGCCATCCCTCTGTCTGTCTGTCTGTCTGTCTCTGTTTCTGGTGGGCTGGTTGGCTGTGTGTCTTTGCCCTCCCTCTGTCTGTCTGTCTGTCTGTCTGTCTGTCTCTGTTTCTGGTGGGCTGGCTGGCTGTGTGTCTTTGCCCTCTGTCTGTCTGTCTGTCTGTCTGTCTGTCTCTGTTTCTGGTGGGCTGGCTGTCTGTGTGTCTTTGTCCTCTGTCTGTCTGTCTGTCTGTCTGTCTGTCTGTCTGTCTCTGTTTCTGGTGGGCTGGTTGTCTGTGTGTCTTTGTCCTCCCTCTGTCTGTCTGTCTGTCTGTCTGTCTGTCTGTCTGTCTCTGTTTCTGGCGGGCGGGCTGGCTGTGTGTCTTTGACCTCACTCTGTCTGTCTGTCTGTCTGTCTCTGTTTCTGGTGGGCTGGCTGTCTGTGTGTCTTTGTCCTCCCTCTGTCTGTCTGTCTGTCTCTGTTTCTGGTGGGCTGGCTGTCTGTGTGTCTTTGCCCTCTGTCTGTCTGTCTGTTTTTCTGTCTGTCTCTGTTTCTGGTGGGCTGGCTG
>NC_134892.1:14480974-14495974 GCF_041734735.1 Babylonia areolata | reverse complement strand
GGGGGGGGGGGGGGGGGGGGGGAGGGGGGGGGGGGGGGGGGGGGGGGGGGGGGGGTTTGGGGGGGGGGGGGGGATTGTGGGGGGGTTTTTTAAACCCCGCGCTTGTCCCCCCCCGTCGGTTCCAAACCGCCAACCCAGACTTTTTTTGGCTTTTGTTGGGGTCCCGGATTAAAAAACCGGGTTTTTTTGGGGGTTTAATTTTGGGAAAAAGGATTTTTTTTTTGGGGGTTGTGGTTTTTTTGGGGTCTTTGGGGAAAGGTGTTTTTGCTTTTTTTTTTGTTGTTTTTGTGTTTTTTTTTTGAAAGTCCTTGTAAATTTTTGACCTGTTTTAAAGGGTTTTTTTTTTTTTGTTGTTTTTGTTTTGTTTTTCTTCCAAATTTTAAATTTTCCCCATTTCCCAGAAAAAAAAAAAAAAAAAACCCCCAAAAAATTTCAATTTTTTTTACTTTCCAAAATTTAACCGTATTTGGGGCATTAAAAAAAAAAAACCCCCCCCAACAACCAAGGGAAAAAAAAAAAAAAAACCCAACCCCAAAAAAAAAAAGTCACATTTTTGAACCCCCTTTAAAAACCCCCTTTTCCGTCAAAAATTTTTTTCATTTTAAGAAAAAACGTTTTTTTCCAGAAATGGGGCCCCCATCCCCCGCCACCTACGACAAGCACAAAATTACCAGGGATTAACATTTTGTTGTGCAGGTTCTCTTCCTTGCACGCCGTTCGTTCTTTACACACGGGACCTCGGTCTTCTCACCTGGAAGACCATCTCTCAAGCTCTGACAGAGGGTGGATTCGAACTCAGGATACTCACTTCATAATCACGCGCGCTGTGTACCACCTGTCCACCGCTCCATCTGTGTTCCAAACGGGCGCAACAGCCGAGACAGTTAAAGCGTTGGACTTTCAGATCTGAGGGTCCCGGATTCGAAAATTGGACCAAGTATTGTTCTAATGTCAAGTGTATATGCTGATAATTGAGCATATAATTTTTGACTGTAGCTTGATGAAGCCTTTTGTACACGAAAGTGCGTCTTCACAAGTGACTGAGAACGTTGATGTTATTGACTTTTTGCATTCATTATCAGTTGTTTCGCTTGTCAGTTTAACGACTTCTCTTTTACGAAGTCCTTTAAGTAATTTCCTGTAACTGTATTTAGAGGGGTTTTTTTTTGTTGTTGTTTGTTTGTTTTGTTTTTCTTCCAAATTTCACCCACATTTTTACCCTCATTTGCCCAGTTTCCCCCAACCCTCCATTCATCCACATCTCCCACCCCTTCTAACCGATAATTCTCAGATGTATTCATAAATACTTTAACAAAATGTCTTCAATCACCGATATGTGTGACGGGACATTAAACAAAAATTCCTCCTCCTCCCAGATTCGAATCTCAGTAACGGCGCATGGTGGGTAAAAGAGTGGAGATTTTTTTTTCCAGTCTCCCAGGTCAACATGATTATGTGCAGACATTTCTAGAAGCCTGATCCCCCTTGTAAGCCCACAATTTATCGCAGTCAACACTATTTCTCTCACTTTGAAGAGAAATCGTGCGATTGCGAGAAATCGTGGTCGTTCCCCTCCCACGTTTTCTCTCAATTGCGAGAGTGTATACGCACGCAGAAGATCACTGAATACGCACGTTAAAGATCCTGCAATCCATGTCAACGTTTGGTGGGTTATGGAAACAAGAACATACTCAGCAAACAACCCCCCTCATCCCCCCCCCCCCCCCCCCCCCCCCCCCCCGAAAACGGAGTAAGGCTGCCTATATGGCGGGGGTAAATAAACAAAACGGTCATACACGTAATTATATGCAAACTGCATTTACTGTTATATTTATATTTTTTGTATTCTCTAAACTTGGCACTTTGATCTGATATTCTGACCTAGCAACAAGACGGCAGTCATTATTATCATTTTTTTGTTCAAACAGGAACTTCTTTTGCTAAGCATGGAAGTTTTATTTATTTTGCAAACGTTTTGGTGCAGATAGTAAAAAAGGGAAATCACCCTGTAATTAATGCTAGGGGACTTAATTTGCTTTAAACTGATCTTTCTCATCTTAAACATTACAGTTTGAAATTATACTCAATACATAAAAAGCTTGGATTTTTTTTAAGAGTATCACAAGTGAGTCTTGAAGGCCTTGCCTCTCTTGTTTTCTAATGTTGGTGTTGCACTCGCAGTGTTCTAAACTGATTTTCTTTACTGTGTTCCTTGTACTATCATAGTCCGACATTCTAAAGATATGTCTTGCATTTACATAATTAATTTTATGTTATTTAATATCTTATAAGTTTCAATCAAAATTTAATATCCTCTTACTCTTCTACCTTTTAGTGAATGTAGATTTAAGTATGTAAGTTTTGTTGGTAACTCATATTCTTGCATTCTTTTAATAATTTCTTCTTTGGACCCTTTCTAATGCAAAGGATTGTCTCTTAAGGTGTGGGTGCCACACAATATTACCATATTCTACATGCGATCTAACTAATGCTTTATATAAATTGAGAAATATATCTTTGTCTAAGTAACTGGAGGCTCTCTTAGTTACACTAATCATTTGACTGGCTATATTTATAATATTATTAATATGTGTATCAAAGGAAAGTTTATTGTCAAACATTATTCCTAGGTCTTTCTCACTATGGCATTTCTTAATATTATGTGTTGTATTTTCTATTTTCATATGGTAATTGTTATTTGGATTTTTCCCCCTATGTGCATTACTTTACACTTTGAAACATTAAAATAAAGGTTCCATTTGTCAGACCATTCTTGTAGTGTATATAAATCAGTTTGTAATGTGAGATTGTTGCGTGCAACACCATAAATTTTAGTGTAATCTGCAAAAATTTTACACATACTTTGTACATAATACGGAAGGTCGTTCAAGTTTATATATATTGTGAAAAGTACTGGTCCAAGAATATTGCCCTGTGGAATACCACTGATTACGTTTGCACAAGTTGACTATTCTTCTCCTATCTTAACTAATTGTGTTCTACCTGTTAAGAAGCTTCTTGTCCAGTTCAGTAAGTTACCAGTAATACCATACGAGGCTAATTTTAATGACAGTCTTTCGTGTGGGGCAGAATTGAATCTTTTTTTGAAGTCCAAATAAAATTATGTCAATAGATTTACCGCTATCTGTCATTTTGTGAGTCAGGTCAGGGTCATAGCCCTTGCTACTGGTACCATGTAACCCAGTACTACCTGCCACATGTGAAGTCTCCCAACGACGGACCAAGCGGAGGAGGAAACCTTTCCCAACGGCTGTGAAGGCGGAGGAGGATGACCAAAGCTGGGCAGGAGGAGCTCTTATCCTTGGCTGGAAGTCCTCCTAGGAGACGGAGCTCCGAAGAAAAAACCTGCACCTTCCGAGGCCGTCCTACACGTGGCAGTATCTGCACCTGTGGGACTGTGAGCATCGGTAGGCGAGAGAGTGGGGAAGTGACTGCACAACTCCTCCTCACTAAAAAAAAGAAAGAAAAAAAGTCACCTGTGCTGGTCAGGCAACCAGGCTAATGTCGGAACGACAAGCTAGCCTTCAACACCCAGCTTTCCCAAGCCCTGCGGCGATGGAGAAGTGGTAACGGGGACAGGCAGATGATGCTGCTGGCAGTTCCTAGTCACGACTCTGCACGCAGGCGGCCACTGTGGGGTGATGGTCGTCCGCCGTAGACTGGGGCAGATGCGGCGCCCGTATCCTTCCATAGAGCAGCTCTTTTTAGGGACAGCACTGCTCTCCCCACATGGGGAAGGGGAGATAAAAGGATCCCTAAACAAAGCCTGCCTCGCCTAGTACCTAGCAGGAAACCGCACCTACTTGGACATCCAATACTAGCGGTTGAAAACAACAGAAGAAAAGAACCAGGAGTCATGCCCTGACTCTGGGTGCCTGGAATGTTTGCACCCTACTCGACAGAGACGACAGTCCAGAAAGACGCACAGCGCTCATTGCTAGAATGTTTGATCGCTACCAGGTGGACATAGCAGCCCTGAGTGAAACCAGGTTTGCCGGTGAAACCCAGCTTGAGGAAGTTGGAGGGCGCTACACCTTCTACTGCATTGGGAAGCCAGATGGCACCCCAGGAACCTCAGGCGTGGGCTTTGCCATACGAACTAAACTTGCACGACAGCTTGACAGCCTTACACGTGGGATAAACAACAGGCTGATGACCCTGCGTTTGAAGCTGTCCAAGGATCGCTTATCCACAGTCATCAGCTGCTGTGCCCCGACGATGACCAATCCTGATGACATCAAAGAAGCTTTCTACAAGGAGGCACCATTTCAGCGGTAGACAGAAAGGACAGGCTGATCATCCTTGGGGATTCCAATGCCTGCGTCGGCATGGACTTCTCCTCGTGACCAAAAGTCCTAGGACAGCACGGCACTTGCAAGTGCAACTCCAACGGACTGCTTTTGCTCTCGCTCTGCGTGCAGCATGGACTGACCATCACCAACACCCTCTTCCAACAAGTGGACAAATACAAGAACATATGGATGCACCCCCGCTCCAAGCAATGGCACATGCTGGACTATGTGATTGTCTGGCAGAGGGACAGAGGTGATGTTTCCATTACACGCTGCATGAGAGGAGCAGTCTGTTGGTCAGACCATTGCCTAGTATGCAGCAAGATGAACATCAGACTTGCACGCAAGCTCCAACCAGCCAGGCAGAAACCCCCTAGGAAGCTGAACATCCACTGCCTCCCTATCACCAAGGATGTGCTGCAGCAGCAAATCCATGCAGCTCTCCAAGACATTCCTGCATCTACTGATGTAGAAGAGGTATGGACCACCTTTAGAGATGCAGCTGACACACTCGGCTTTGTACAGAGGAGCTACAAAGACTGGTTTGACGAGAACGACTCTGGAATCTCCAAGCTCCTGAACACACTGCATATACGGCATCAGGATCACATTTCCGATAAAGACTGTCAGAAGAAGGACAACCGGTTCTTGCAAACCAAGCAACTCGTACAGAAGAGGCTGCGTGAGATGAAGAACACCTGGTGGGAGAGAAAGTCTGAAGAGCTTCAGTCTGCTGCTGATGCTCACGACATGAAGACCTTCCATGATGGTCTCCAAGCTGTGTATGGGCCGAGAGTCACAGGATCAACCCCTGTCCGAGCCTTGGACCAGACCACCCTCCTGACAGACAAGAAAGACATCATTGCCCGCTGGGCAGAGCATTTCAACACCCTCCTGAACAGGGACTCGTCCGTATCTGACGAGGCAATTGCAGCCCTCCCACAGCTACCAGTCAATGACTCACTTGCTGCCCCTCCCACCAAGGCCGAACGTCAGGAAAAGCACCAGGAGCGGATGGAATCCGGGCTGACATCTACAAGTATGGAGGCAAGGTGCTGACAGACAAGCTGACCGCCCTGTTCCGGTCTATCTGGGAGAGAGGGGAGGTCCCCCAGGATTTCAAGGATGCTTCAATTGTCCACATTTACAAACGGAAGGGAGACAAAACATCCTGCGATAACCACCGTGGAATCTCTCTCCTCTGCATTGCCGGCAAGATGTTTGCCCGCATCATACTGAACAGACTGGTTGACCATGTCTCCAACACACTCACCCCTGAAGCACATTGCGGCTTCTGCTCAGGTAGAGGAACATGTGACATGGTGTTTGCCGTACACCAGATGCAAGAGAAGTGCCGTGAGCAGAACAAGGAGCTCCACATGGTCTTTGTAGACCTAAGGCCTTCGACACAGTGAACCGCCGTGGTCTGTGGAAGATCCTCCTAAAGTTCGGCTGCCCAGAGAGCCTAATCCAGCTGATTGCGTCATTCCACGGTGACATGCAGGCGAGAGTACAGGAAAATATTGACATGTCAGATCCGTTCCCTGTGGTAAATGGAGTGAAGCAGGGCTGCGTCCTGGCACCCACACTGTTCTCCATTATCTTCTCTGCCATGCTGATTGACGCCTTCCAAGACTGTGACCACGGCATCTACATTCAGTTTCGCACAGATGGCAAACTTTTCAACTTGCGGCGACTCCATGCCAGGTCCAGGGTGTTTGAGGCACTGTTGAGAGAGTTCCTCTTCGCTGATGACTGTGCGCTTGCTGCACACACCCATGAGGACATGCAGTTCATTATGGACAGGTTCTCAACCTCCTGTGGGCGCTTTGGACTCACCATCAGCCTCAGCAAGACTGAGTCCATGTACCAGCCAGCTAGCTCACAGAACGCCAGTGCCTCCCCTCCACCTGCAATTAAGATCAATGACACACAGAGATCAAGTCAGTCAACAAGTTTTGTTACCTGGGCATCACCCTATCCAGCAACGGAGCCCTTGATACAGAAGTGACGCTGTGCATCGCCAAGGCCAGCTCCGCTTTTGGCAGACTCAACAACAGGCTGTGAAACAACAAAGGCATCAGGCTCAGCACCAAAATCAAAACCTACAGAGCTGTTGTGCTGACCACCTTGTTGTATTGCTGTGAAATATGGACGACGCATTGCCGTCACATTCAACAACTTGAGCAGTTTCACCAGAGATGCCTACGAAAGATCCTCGGCATAAAGTGGCAAGACAGGGTCTCCAAACTCCAGGTCCTAGAGAGGAGCAGCCTGCCCCGCGTCGAAAGCCTGTTGACCCAGTGCCAGCTACGCTGGACAGGACACGTTGTCCGCATGACAGACCACAGGATCCCGAAGATGCTTTTGTATGGCCAGCTGAAGGAAGGCCACCGTGAACTTGGAAGACCCTGCAAGCGCTTCAAGGACACCTTGAAGACAAACCTCAAAGCCTGTGACATAGACATCACTTCCTGGGAAACTGATGCCTTTGACCGCTCTCGCTGGAGGATGCTGTGCTCTAGTGGCATAAAGACGTTTGAAAATAAGAGAACGCTGGCCATTAAGAAGAAGCATGAGCGAAGGAAGCAGGGCTCAACTTCTGGAGACGTTTTCCCTTGCAACACCTGTGGGAAGTGCTGCGCATCCAGAATCGGCCTCATCTCCCATATGAGGACACACACCGACAGATAAACCTGCCTGCCTAATCATCCGTCGGACCGACGGGAGACTCCATCATCTGTCATTTTAGTCAGGTCTTTGATTACATCTAATAGTTGCGTTATGTATGATTTATTCTGTCTAAAGCCATGCTGACATTCTACATAAAGGTTAATTACTTTCATATGCGAAATCATTGCATCTCTAATAAAAGATTGAGGTCTAAAATCTTACACACTATACATGTCAGGCTCACTGGTCTATAATTACCTGGTTCTTGTTTTGACCCTTTCTTGTAAATAGCTGTTACCTCAGCCACCTTCCAGTCGTTTGGTATGGAAGTACTTTCAAGTGACTTATTACAGATGATGCTCAGTGGAATAGCCAACTCTTTGCTAAAATCTTTTAGGAGCCTTGAAGGTATTTGGTCTGGTCCTTGTCCCAGACAGCAGAGCCAAATGGGCCCCACATGGGTCCCACATGGTTAACCAGATGGGCCCCACTTGGGCTAACACAGGTGGGCCCCACTAAGATTCGCAATGGGGTTTCCAAGTGGGACCCACATGGGTTTCTGCTGGGATCCCAGTGGGCAATCCCATGTCCGTGATGGGCAGCCCATCAAAATCTCAGATGGGCTTACCATATGAAAACCACATGGGGTCTGGTGGTATTTTGATGGGCTGTCCCATGTCCCAAGTGGTATTTTGATGGGCTGTCCCATGTCCCAAGTGGTATTTTGATGGGCTGTCCCATGTCCCCAGTGGTATCATGGTGGGCTTTCCTATTTCGGAATTGATTATGATCACACACAGATGCACGCGCATGCGCGCGCGTGCGCGCACACACACACTCATTTAAAAAAAAAAAGAGAGAAAAAACAGGAATTTTATTTGAATAAGATTACATCACATGATGGAAAATCATTTTCACAAATACAAGGTCATTGACATTTTTACAATTTCACTCCATGACATTTTACATAATTTATATCTGCTTCATTAGCAACATCAAATGTAGTTCAAACACCTTGAATGCCAAATCATAAAGCTATATATATATATATAATTATGAGACAGAGAGAGAGATAAAGACAGAGATAGGGAGACAGAGATAGACACAGGCAGACAGAGACTGGGACAGAAATACATTTTTTTTTCTTTTTCAAACAGGTCTCACCGCCTTGATCACAATGCGATTACTTCGAAAAGTAGACTTCCTCAGTGAAATAAAAGATAAATGAAATCAAAAATCTTGTTCGAAGGTGAGATAAAGCGTGGACTGGTGGCCTGGTGGCCACTAGATAGCGTGTGTCCGCAGGATCAAATCTCATAAATATACAAACCGGGATTTTTTTTTTTTTTTTTTTTTTTTTTTTTTTTTACTGATCAAGATCTTGAGTGATGAGTTTTCAGTTTCAGTTTCTCAAGGAGGCGTCACTGCGTTCGGGCAAATCCATATACGCTACGCTATATCTGCTGGGCAGATGCCTGACCAGCAGCATAACTCAACGAGCTTAATCAGATCTTGAGTGCATGCATATATATATATATATATATATATATATATATATTTGTGTACCTATCAGAGTGGGTTTTTTCTATTTTTCTACAGAATTTTTCCAGAGGAAAACCCTTCATGTTACCAAGGGTTCTTTTACAGTGCGCAAGTGCGTACTGCACACGGGACATAGGTTTATCGTCTCATCGGAAAGACTAGATGCTCAGTTTGATTTTCTAGTCAATCTTGGGACAAAGGGCGAGGGCGGGATCCGAACCCATAACCTCAAGGACTCTCTTTAGTATGATCTGGGTACTAGTGTTTCGGGTTGGACGAAGTTCCGTGTACAGCATGCAGTTAGAAAAGTGAAAGTTAAAAAATATACTTCCAAGCAGAAAATTGAAGTAAAATAACAGGTGGCGTTGCTCTGTGCTGACGTGTCTTCCCAGGGGAGAGCAGCCCAATGTACTATGTTGTAAATGTTTCACAAATCTGCCCCTTCCTATCTCTGTGGCTGCCTTCACCTTTGCACTCCATCTCGCTCTCTACGATCGGCTTCGGATCCACTCTGTTTACGCGTTCCTACATTCAAACACTCGACTGTTGGCCGCCGTTCTTTCTCTGTCTCCGGACCTTGCAATTAGAATGAACTTCTTCTTTCGCCGCTTCGTCAAGTCTCCACACTCAGCTCTTTCAAGTCTGGCCTTAAAACCCACCTCTTCCCAAAATAGCCGCCCTTCCCTGCCTCTTGCTTGTCTTCAGTTTCTCCAGTTTTAGAGTTATGCATGCGTGTGAATGACTGGTGCGAAAGTGCTTTGATTTGTCTCTGCACAAGATTCAGCGCTATATAAATACCATTATTACTACTACTACTACTACTACTACTACTACTACTACTACTACCGTGTGCAGCATGCACTTAGCAAAGTAAAAGAACACACAGCAACAAAAAGGTTGTCCCTATTAAAAAAAAAAAAAAAAAAAAAAAAAAGTTTAAAATAGTAAAAACTAATACATTCAAAGCAGTGGGCAAGAGCAGCCTGACTTTCAACTTGAGTAAACAACAAGGTTGTTTAATAATTACGATGTAATAATTAATTGCAATGTTTTTAAAAGCGAATATGTGAAATGCTTTTATTTGAGAATATATGTGTATTACTCTTGTTTAATCAAGTAATCCGCGTGTGTGGGGTGGGGGTAGGGGGTGCGGGTGTGTGCTGATTATCTGGTTGTGGTTTTTCGCAATTCATCTTTATTCTTATCTTATCTGTCTATTATAATCAATGTGCAGTATAGTAGGCTATGTTTATAATTATATTCAAATAATGTTTCTTAATTCTTTCTGTTTTTACATTAAGAATACTAGTTATTACCTGCAGTGTGTGGATGTATGTATGAAACGATGTATGTGATGTTTTTTACATTTGTATCTTCGTAATATTCGTAAAAGCTGTTGTTGACTTTTACAGTTATGGTCCCCATGTTGTTTACTTGTGTATGTTGTGATAATGCACCTGACCAAATTTCTCCAGTTGGAGATAATAAAGTTATTCTTATCTTATCTTATCTTATGTAAGTAACTATGACCTCTGTCTTGACGTCCGTAAGTCTGAGCTTGTCCGTTTCGTTAGCATCCTGATCCACTCCTTCACGGCTACAATGCGCATCTCTGTGTTTCAGCGGAAGATATAGCAAAATAACTTGGATAAGAAGCTTTCGTGAGTTAGGAAGTGTCATCTGGAACTGGTAAAAATCACAAGAGGTAACGGCAGTGTCAGCAAACGAGACCCAGACAGACAAAGACTGTCGAGAGAGAGAGAGAGAGAGAGAGAGAGAGAGAGAGAGAGAGAGAGCAAGAGTGACAGAGAGGGAGAGAGAGGGGAGAGAGAGCAAGAATGACAGAGAGAGAGAGAGAGCAAGAGTGACAGAGAGGGAGAGAGAGGGGAGAGAGAGCAAGAGTGACAGAGAGGGGGAAGAGAGAGAGAGAGAGAGAGTGACAGAGAGGGGGAAGAGAGAGAGAGAGAGAGTGACAGAGAGGGAGAGAGAGAGAGAGAGAGTGACAGAGAGGGAGAGAGAGAGAGAGAGTGACAGAGAGGGAGAGAGAGAGAGAGAGAGAGAGAGAGAGAGAGAGAGAGAGAGAGAGAGATGCAGAGATTAACTGATCTGTATTTGTCAGCTGTTTTGTTCTTACTTTTCTTTTTGGTTTGTGTAGGCAATACGGCTACAAAAGTATACATTTCTACCTGCAGTGTCATCCTCACATATTTAATGTATGAAGATAGATAGATAGATAGATAAATAGATATATAGATACATAGATAGATAGATAGATAGATAGATAGATAGATAGACCGTCATCTCCCAAACCCCACCCATGCCTTAAAGCATCACTACTTTCCCTGTTCCTCCCTCATCCGTTAGCATAACAATAGAATGTAAACGGAATAAAACAAACAAATAACTAGTAGAATTACAACAAAGAGCCAATTGAGTGTGTGTGTGTGTGTGTGTGTGTGTGTGTGTGTGTGTGTGTGTGTGTGTGTGTGTGTGTGTGTGTGTGTGTATGTTCTCTATATTCATTTATTTATTTATTTATCTATCTCTTTAATCGTTTATTTGCATATTTACTTATCATTTATCTGTAGAATACAGGTAACACGAATGGTCGTGCTCTCTGTCTGTCTGTCTGTCTGTCTTTCTTTCTTATCTTTCCCCTTTCTCTGTCTCCCTGTTTTTGTCTGTCTGTTTTTCGCTCTCTGTTTCCGGTTCTTCCTGCCTTCCTGTCTGTCTGTCTGTCTCTGTCTCTCTCTCTCTCATTCTCTCTTTATCCCCATTACTCTACTCTCTATCTCTCCCTCTCTCTCTCTCTCTCATTCTCTCTTTCTCCCCCTTACTCTACTCCCTCTCTCTCTCTCTCATTCTCTCTTTCTCCCCCTTACTCTACTCCCTCTCTCTCTCTCTCATTCTCTCTTTCTCCCCCTTACTCTACTCTCTCTCTCTTTTTCTCTCTCCCATTCTTTTTCTCCCCCTTACTCTACTCTCTCTCTCTCTCTTTCTCTCTCCCATTCTTTTTCTCCCCCTTACTCTACTCTCTGTCTCCGTCTCTGTCTCTGTCTGTCTGCCTCTCTCTCTCTCTCTCTCTCTCTCTCTCTCTGTATCTCTTCTGTACCCACCTCTCGTGTACGGTTGAATCCTATCGACCCCCCACCCCCACCCCCACCACCACCACCTCCTCTCTCCCCCCCTCCAGTGGAGAAAACACTTTGGTAGTCCGCAACAGTGAATCGGATTCCCATTTGGTCCCCGACCCCCACTCACCACCGCCCCCCCCACACCCCTCCTCACCCCCACAACCCACCCCCCGACCCCCCCATCAACGAACCCATCCCAGTCTTCCCGTGTTGTCGTTCCTGTTTCCGTGCCAGTGGCTCCCTCTTTCTTCCGGAGTAGCCTTCCCCTTATCGGGAAGTTACCACACGGTGTCGGCTGGGTTGTCAAGGTCATGGTGGTATGTTTGACTGTTGTTGGGGTTTTCTTTTCTTCCCCCCCCCCCCCCTTTCGGGGGAGGTGGGGTGTCATTGGGAATTCGAACCCCTCCCCCCTTCTATCTTCATTTGTGTGTTTGTGTGTGTGTGCGTGTGTGTGTGTGCGGGGGGGGGGGGGGGGGGTAGTAAGGGGGAGGGGGCGGGGGGGATGTGTGTGTGTGTGTGGATGGGGGGGAGGAGTCTTAGTGTGTGTATGTGTGGATGGGAGTATGTGTGTATGTGGTATATATATATATATATATATATATATATATATATATATATATATATATATATATATATGTGTGTGTGTGTGTGTGTGTGTGTGTGTGTGTGTGTATGTGTGTGTGTGTGTGTGTGTATGTGTGTGTGTGTGTGTGTGTATGTGTGTGTGTGTGTGTGTGTGTGTGTGTGTATCGGCGTCTCTGTATCAGTGCGGCTGAGTGTTTTTTTTCTGTCTGTGTCTTTCTGTCTGTCTGTCTGTCATTCCATCTGTCCTGTCTGTTTTTCTGTCTGCATTTCTGTCTGTCTGTCTGTCTCTGTCTCTCGCTCTCAAACCATATTGTCTCTCTCTCACTCTGTCTCTGTCCCTGTGTCTGTCTCTCTCTCTTTTTCCATCAATCTCTCTCATTCTCCCTCTCTCTTTCTCTTTCTTTACCGTTTCTACCCTCCTTTCTCTGTCTCTCCACTGCCCACACATCCTTCTTTGCAACTCTTGTCAAAAGAACTGCAGGAAAGAAAGTCACAAGTGGAAAAAAAAGCCACAGGAAAAAAGAACGCCAGAAATCCACGTAGGAGAAAAAAGAAGTCACACGGTTATGAAAGAGAAAAAGTCACAGATGAAAAAAGGTAAAAATGTTTAAAATACCAGACCAGTTGACATGTGAAGCAATGGCCTGGAGGTAACGCGTCCGCGAAACAGAAAGCGACAGAATCTGAGCGCGCTGGTTCGAATAACGGCTAGCCGTCCCATATAGAATGATGTTCCGGACGTAGTCATTCTGATAAGATGTAAATTGATTCCCGTGTGAAGCATGCAATTATACGCAGTAATAAGAAACAACGGCAACAAAGGTTGTTCCTGGCAATAAGTCTGTAGAACATAAATCCACTTCGATTAGGAAAAACAAATAACATGCACAGACAGAAAAAAAAAAAACTGATTAGCACGACCTTCCAGATAAGAAAACACAAGAAATTGATAAAAAGAGAAACACAACAAACACAAACCATCGCAACACCACAAACACAACACACATTACCTTTGTTTACCCCCCCTCCTCCCAAATTTTTTTAAGTAGGTTTTTGCAATTTTGTAAAAGAATCAGGAAAAAACAAAAGGAAAAAAAGAAGGAAAAAAAGAACCCCAAAATCCAGTAGGAAAAAAAAAAGTAAGGGAGGAAAAAAAAAGCAAATAAAAAATAAAAAAAATTTTTAAAAAATCCAGACCAGTTGTTTGTTCTCCTAGGTCCTCACACAGTATGGAATGCTTAGTGCACATTAAATAACCATTAAGGACACCTTTATTCATCTGGATTTTTCTCATGAGGGCAAAGAAGTCGATATCAGTAAATCAGTATGTAGGAAATCGTATAACGCACAACTAGATTAAAGTTGTTGTTGTCATTCAAATTGTTGTTGTTCTTATTATTATTATTATTCTTGTAAAACTCTGACATAAAACACTTGGTAAACACAGCGTAAACTTATAAACTGTGGTCAAACGAACCTTTTAAATGCGAAGCTACCTGAGAACATGTCATAGTATCCCTTGATTAAAAGTATGTGAACAAAACGCAGTACATGATTGGCGTTATTAACTGAAACTAGGCTCATCTCATCGTCATCACACACACACACACACACACACACACACAGAGAGAGAGAGAGAGAGAGAGGGTGAGAGAGATCTGAGTGCATGACAGATCAAGTTTGGCCATAGCTATCCGCATGGAATGCCCCAGTTAGAAAAACAAAACAAAAAAAAAACGCTTTAGATTAGGGTTAAGGTATAAACTGTGAGTTCGTACACCCTTTGTGATTTTTCTTCTTCCTAATTCTGTGCTGTTGTTGTTGTTTGTTGTTGTTGTTGTTGGTATTTTGTTGTTGTTGTTGTTGTTTTAAATCCGGACTAGTATTGTGACGTGTTTTTTCTGCGATTTTTTCCCTGCAACTTTCTTTGCGATCACTATCAGAAGTACCGTTGCCTCCTTCTTTAACAAAAATGTATAAATAAATGAGTAAATAGATAAATAAATTCATGAATAAATAAATCGATACATACATACATACATACATACATAGACAGACAGATAGATAGATAAATAGACAGATAGATAGATAGATAGACAGATAGATAGATAGATAGATAGATAGATAGATAGATAGATAGATAGATAGATATATAGATATACTGATAGCTAGCTAGCTAAATAATTAAATAAATAAATCAATCTATCAATGAATCATTTATTGATAGCTAAATTCTATGTATACAAATGTAGAATCAACAAAGTAAAACCAACGCAACAAATGTTCAAAAAAGACCTCAAACGGGCATAATTATGAAGTAGACAAGCATGCGTTTAACTTAACTATTGAATATACCAAGGAAGGAATTTTTGTTTAATGTCCCATCACACATATCGGTGATTGAAGATACCAAGTTTGTGGAAAAATGAGCACTTTATAACTGTTTAATACAAGATTAAGCTCTACAATGCTACCTTGAAATTTTGCCATTGAACATGTATTGTTTTGCTGATGTGGACTTGTTAGTACTTAGAACTTAATTATATGCCTACCCTATACTTTCTAATGCACAAAACGTATAAATTCTGTATCTGTAAACCTTTGTCTGAATTTTTTTTTAAATGTTGAAGAAAAAACAAAAAGTGCCGGGGGGGGTCAAATGTTAAAAGAAGGGTTGTGGTTTTGGGGTTCACAAATGGTACTCACTTCACCCAGCTACCACACTACTTGTGGAAAGCAGATGGCGAAGAGAA
>NC_134892.1:14458474-14475974 GCF_041734735.1 Babylonia areolata | reverse complement strand
CTGTACTGTACTTTGCTGTACTGTTCTGTTCTGAACTGTACTGCATTGTACTACACTCCTGTTGACGAAATCAACCAATGGTGGGCGTGGGAGATTAAAAAGAAATATTTTTAAAAAATCCACACACACACACAAAAGCAGGAAACATATCATACCAACATAATTACCCACGTCGCAAAGAACTATGATTACCAACAACTAAGCCCGGCGATCTGCAGACACGAACTGACAAACGATTTCTGCAATGCCCTGTGGAATTATGTTGCCCATTACTGATTGAACATCTCTTCTTCTTGTTGTTGTTGTTGTTGCTACGATTTCTGTAATCACCATTGTTAACCCGGCTATTTCTGGTTATGTGTGAATAGAATAGAATAGAATAGAATAGAATAGAATAGAATAGAATAGAAATTCTTATTGTCACAAAACCTTCAGGTTTTTAAGACACAATAAAACGTAAACATGTGTGTGTGTGTGTGTGTGTGTGTGTGTGTGTGTGTGTGTGTGTGTGTGTGTGTGTGTGTGTGTGTGTGTGTGTGTAAAAGAGAGAGAGACAGTGTGTTGGTGCGCGTGACAGTGTGTAGGTGTGGGTGTGGGTGACAGTGTGTGTGTGTGTGTGTGTGTGTGTGTGTGTGTGTGTGTGTGTGTGTGTGTGTGTGCGTGTGTGTGTGTGTAGGTGTGTAGGTGTGTAGGTGTGTAGTTCGTGATAGAAAACGAACGTAGCACGAATTTTTTTTGTTAGACTTTTCCAGGCAGTATAATATGACTTTGTCGACACGCCCAAAATATTATCTAAACACGAGGCATGCTGTTCGTTTCATAGTGTTGAAGATGCTGCTGGTGGTGGTGGTGGTGGTGGTGGTGGTGGTGGCAGATGGTAGCAGCAACAGCAGAAGCCACAACAACAACACTGCCGCTTAATTTACTACTGCTACAGCTGCTGCTGCTGCAACTTCTGCTAATCTTCATACGACGAAGATTAATACTGCTGCTGCTGCTGCTGCTGCTGCTGCTGCTGCTGTTGTTCCAGCAGCTGCCGCGACTGCTATTAACAAACCACGTGGTCTTTAATGACTGCCAGTATTGCCTAGTATTATTCTCACTAACTGCGATCATTGCTACCATTGGGACGACCACTTCGATTACTATCAGCATCACCCCCCACAAGTGTTGCTGTTGCTGTTGTTGTTGTTGTTGTTGCCACTGCAGCTGCTGCTGCTACTACTACTGCTACTACAATTACTACTGCTGCTGCTGCTGCTGCTGCCACTGCTACTACTACTACTGCTGCTGCTGCTACTACTGCTACTGCTGCTGCTGCTGCAACTACTACTGCTGCTGCTGCTGCTACCACTGCTACTACTACTACTGCTGCTGCTGCAACTACTACTGCTGCTGCTGCTGCAACTACTGCTACTGCTGCTGCTGCTGTTGTTGTTGTTGCTGCTGCTGCTGCTGCTGCTGCTACTACTACTACTACTACTACTACTGGTACTCCCGAGTTGTAGATGTATGGGCCGCCACCCGCCCCCCACCTCTCTCCTCCCACCTTCCCTTTTTCTTTGTCACCTCCTTCTTTTTCCCCATTAACACCTACCTACTTATCATTCCCGCTCCTTCCGTCCCTTCCTTCCTTCATCCCCCACTCTTCCGTCTTTATATTCCTGCCTGCCTGCCTACCTACCTACCTACCTGCCTACCTACCTACCTGCCTACCTACCTACCTACCTGCCTACTTACCTGGCTACCTATCTGCCTTCCTGCCTCCCCAACTACTTACTTACCTACCTACCTGCCTACTTATCTACCTACCTACCTTCCTACCTGCATGCCTTCCTACCTCACTACTTTCCTACTTAACTACCTGCCTGCTTTCCTTCTTATCTACCTGCCTACCTACCTCACTTCTCTCCTTCCGCCCCCCACCCGCCACAACCCTTCCTTTCCGTCTTTAGTTACCTATCTACCTGTTAACCACACTACTTCCGCTACTTATCTACTGTCTACCTATTTATCTACCTCTCTCCTTCCCTTCCACTTCCCTTCGCCATCCTTTCGTCGTTAGTTGCCTCTATGCCTACTAACCTACCAACCTACCTACCGATCTACCTGTACCTTCCTGCCTTCCAACCTGTATACCACTTTATTCCTTCTACACTCTTTCTTCTCTGCACCATTCATCAATCTCTACTTTTAATCCACCTGTATATCTGTCTATTTTCCTACGTACAGATCTACGGCACATCCACCGCCTTCTTTCCTCACAATTCCCTGTCCTCGGACCCCCACCACGTATCTGACTTACCCACCTGTACCTATCTCTCTTCCTGCCTACCTACCTACCTAGCTACCTATCTATCACCTACCTACTTACCTACCTAACTCGACTACCAACTAATCTTTTACCAGCCAAACCAACGCAACCAACCAACCTAAACCAAACTAAACCACAGTTCTAAACAAAAACTGCATCGTGCTGTGATCATACACTTTTTGTTGTTGTTCTTCTTCTTCTTTCCCTTCCTACACACAGATTCGACCCCCCCCCCCCCCTCCCCCAAACTGACCAACTGCTGACCGTTTGTTCGTTGTTGCTGTTGTTGACTGGCAAGGCTGATCTAGCGACAGCAAAGCTGTCCAACACCAACAACCACCCTCCCCCCCCCTCCCCCCAACCAATACCTCCTTCTTCCTCCACCTTCTCCCTCCTCCTCCTTCCCCCCTACCTCCATCGCTTCAGTGGACACGACCATCTGTCTCCAGTCGTCTCATCCCCCCCCCCTCCCTCTCTTTCTCCTCCTCCTTTTCCTCCTCCAACTCCCGAGTAGCCTGAAAGATGAGTATGGTATCACAGAGTGAGAGAGAGAGAGGAGAGAGAGAGGGAGAGAGAGAGAGAGATGGAGAGACAACGGACACGAGGGTGAGTTATGGTTCGCGTGTGGGGCGACATGCATTGTCCATTGGTGGTGATGGTGATGGTAGAGATGGTGGTGGTGGTGGTTGGTGGTGGTGGTGGTGGTGGATGGTGGTTAGTGGTGTGGGGGTAGAGGTGGTGGTGGTGGTGGTGGTGGTGGTTGATGGCTGACCAGTTGTAGCCAGCTGCTTTGGTCTGATTTGTCAAAGTCTGTTTGTGGGCGAGTGTTCTTGTACTCCTCTCTTCCTTCTTCCTTCTCTTCCTCCTCCTCCTTCCTTCTCTTCTTCTTCTTCTTCTTCCTTTTCCTTCTTCTCTTCGTCCTCCTCCTCCTCATCGTCCTTCTTCTTCTTCTTTTCGTTGTGTGTGTGTGTGTGTGTGTGTGTGTGTGTGTGTGTGTGTGTGTGTGTGTCTACATGTATGTGTGTATATATGTATGTATGTGTGTGTGTGTGTGTGTGTGTGCGTGCGTGTGTGTATGCGTGCGTGCTTGCGCTTGTTTGTTTCTGTGTATAGTTGTGCGTCCGTCTGTGGGTATCTGCCGGAGGAAAATGATGAGCGGAGGGGAGTGGATGGAGGAGGGGGGGGTTGGAAGTGATTTGGAGGAAGTAGAGAAGATTTGCAGGTAGTGAGAAAAGAGAGTGGAGAGAGGGATGTGTAGAGGAAGAGAGAGAGAGAGGGGGAGAGAGAGAGAGACAGAGAGATAAACACGCGGACGCGCTAAGTGCCGGAGAGAGAGAGAGAGATAAGGGACAGGAGTGCGGTGGGTGGGCGTGGGCGTGGGGGTGGAAGGTTCGGAAAGAGCAGAGACAAAGAGACACAAGAGTGTGAGCGGTAGGGAGAAAGGAAGTGTGTTGGTGATGAATATATATATATATAGAGAGAGAGATATATATATACAGAGACAGACAGGCAGACAGACAGACAAACAGAGAGGGAGAGAGATAGAGAGTGTGAGAGAGAGACAGACTGACTGTGGGAGGAAGTGAGAGAGAATGAGAAAGAAAGAAAGAAAGAAAGAAAGAAAGAAAGAAAGAAAGAAAGAAAGACACACACACACACACACACCAAACACACACACACATATAACACACACACACACACACACACACACTAACACACACTAACACACACACACACATACATACCAACACACACACACACACACACACACACACACACCACACATACCAACACACCAGCACACACACACACACACACACACACACACACACACACACACACACCACACATACCAACACCCACACACACACACACACACACACACACACACACACACCACACACACCACACACACACACACACACAACACCAACACACACGCCACGCACACCACACACACACACACACACACATACCAACACACACACACACACACACACACACACACACACACACACACACACACACATACCAACACACACATATACCAACACACACACACACACACACACACACGCATACCAACACACACAGACACTAACACACACACACACACACACACACACACACACACACACACCAACACACACGCACATACACACACACACACACACACACACACACACACACATGCCAACACACACACACACAAACACACACACACACACACACGTACACACACAAACACACACATACACACATATACCAACACACACACACACACGTACCAACACACACACACACACACACACACACACACATACACACCAACACACACACACACACAAACACACACACACACGCACACACACACACACATATATACCAACACACACACACACACACACACAAATCACCACCACCACCACAGCCACCAGTGACCACCGTCACCATCATCATAAACAAACAAACAAACAACAGCGAACATCAGTTCTGCCTCTTCCAAACGATAATACTCAAATTAATGTATACATTAAAAACTCTTACAAAGTGTCTTGAATCACGGACATGTGTGACGGGACATTAAACAAAATTCCTCCTCCTCCTCCCCCTCCTCCTCCTCCCCCCTCCTCCTCCTCCTCCTCCTTTGTCTCTTCCCGCCCTCCAACATCCCACCCACCACCACCACCACCACCATGATCATCATAAGCTACAACAACAACAACAAACAAACAAACAAACAAACAAACAAATAACACATCATACATTCTGTCTCCACCCCACCCCTTACCTCTCCTCCCCCCCCCCTTCCACCTACCACCACCCACCCACCACCACCACCACCACCTTTCTACTCCCTAAAATGCCTGAAAGCCCAAAACGTGGACGCGAAACAAGTGTTAAGATACACACGACAATACGAACAACATCCTCACAAAGAAAAAAGATGCGAAAAAAAAAGAAAAAAAAGAAAAGATAATAAGAAGAGAGAAACAGAAAAAATCCGCAACAGTTATTGTACAGTACAAGACAAACTTTTCAATGTGAAAGACGACCAACGCGAATACTCCTCGACTTACCTAACTAGGAGAAACATGGCATCTGTCGCGAAGAGGTTTTGGGAGGAGGAGGAGGGGGAGGGAGGGAGGGAGGGTAATGGGGGAAATGGGGAGAGGGGGAGGGGGGGTTGAGACTGAGTGCTATCCAGTGTGTGTGTGGCGGGGGGTGGGAGGGGGAAGGATGAGAGGGAAGGAAGGGAAGAGAGTTACCTGAGAAGGGGGGGTGGGGGGGCGAGGAGTGGGGTCACGGAAGTGGGAAAGGGGTTGGGGCGGGAGGGGGTGGGGAGGGCTTAGGGAGAGGGGGGACGGGGGTTGAGTGGGGGTTCTGGAGGGGATGGTGGGGTAACGGTAGGAGTCATTCATTGTTCCGTAACCCGGAAAGACAAGGGCCAACTTGTTCGGGGCCGACTGAGATGGGTGTGAAGGTGTCATTTCTCTGTATAACCCCTCCACCACCTCCACCCCCCAGACCCGAAACACCTCTCATCCACCCCCACCCTCCTGGATCAGTCTCTCACTGTCTCTGTATCTTAATCTGTGTCTGTCTGTCTCTCTTTCTCTCGCGCGGGCTTTCTCTGTCTGTCTGTCTGTCTGTCTGTCTCTCTCTCTCTCCCGCTTTCTCTCTCTCTCTCTCTCTCTCTCTCTCACTCTCTCTTATTTATTTCTTGTATCTCTCTCTCTCTCTCTCCCTCTCAATCTCTCTCTTCCCCTCCTCTTTCTTTCTCTACGCCCCCTCTCTCTCTTCCCTCTCTCTCTCCCTCCCTTCCCATTCTTCTTCTCTCTCTCCTCCTCTCTCTCTACTCCTCTCTCTCTCTCTCCCTTCCACTCTCTCTCCTCCCTTCACCTCTCAATCTCTTTCTTCCCCTCCCTCTCCTCTCCTCTCACTCTCTCTCTCTCTCTTCCCCTGTCTCTCTCCCTCCCTCCCCCCTCAATCCTCCCTCTTCCCCTCTCTCTCTCTCTCTCTCTTCCTCCCACTCTCAATCTTTCTCTTCTCACCTCTCTCTCTACTTCCTCTCTCTCTCTCTCTCTCTCTCTCTCTGTGTCTATATATATATATATATCATATCATCTCAAGCAGCGCTAAATTCCCCGCGTTTCAACCCCTTTGCGACACGACACATCCCGTCGAATCGTGTCGGTCTATGTCGTGACCACTTGTAATGCATCGCATCTTAGTGCTGACCGATAGAGTCGTCGGCTAGTGCCGGGAACCCCTTCCTGTGTATATTACGCACGTTAAAGAACATGTAGTCCAGTCGGTGGGTAAAAGAAATAAGCGAATACCTAGCATGCACCCCCCCCCCCCTCCCCCGCGGGCCCCCCCTCACCGCCCCCCGGAAACGGAATATGACTGCCAACATGGCGGGATGTAAGAACACACACACACACACACACACACACACACACACACAGAGGAATAGAGACAGACAGACAGGCAGAGATACAGACAGAGAGGTGGAGAGAAAGAACAGTTGCTGGGAACACAGGCTGAGAAGAAAAAAATGTTCAGGAAAGGAAAGAAAAAAAAATCCTGCATAAAAAAAACCCATCCCCTCCTCCCCCCACACAAACACACCTCCCCTCCCCCTCCCCCTCCCCCACCCACCTCATCCTCCACCACAACCCCCGACACCACAACCTCTGCAGTTAAAGAACTTGATCTTTCGACCTTATTTCATCCGTGAATAATCGCGCGTGCTTCACGCGACATGCGTTTTTGCTATCTCATTGCCGTGCACATGACTGCACAGTGCCTTATAAATTGTCACTTTATTTAACGAGATTTATGAGGTTCGATTTTGTGTACATTTGTGTTCAGAGTGAGGGAGAGGGGAAGGGGAGAGGGAGAGAGAGAGAGAGGGCGGAAAGACGGAGACAGATTGAGAGAGAGAGACAGACAGAGAAAGAAGGAACGTAAATGTAAACAGAGAACTAGAGACAGAGACAGACTAACACACACACACACACACACACACACACACGCACGCACGCACACACACACACACACACCACACACACACACACACACACACACAGAAAAAATCTGGGGCGAAAGGGAATGCTACCCCTACTGCGACTTTGCGACAGAGAGAGGGAGATACAGATAGAGAAGGACACAGAGACAGAGACAGATCAGAGAGACAGGAGTGAGAGAGACAGAGACAGAGACAGATAGAGACAGACAGGGAGAGGGAGATACAGATAGAGAGGGACACAGAGACAGAGACAGATCAGAGAGACAGGAGTGATAAAGAGGAGAGGGAGAGAGACAGAGACAGAAACAGAGACAGATAGAGACAGACAGACAGACAGGGAGAGGAAGATACAGAACTCAAAACGTGTTGTTTTTTTATTTGAGAGAGAGAGAAAGAGGAGAGAGCGAGAGACAGACAGACAGACAGACAGACAGACAGAGGACAGACAGACAGAGACAGAGAAAAGTGGGGAGAAAGGGAATGCTACCCCAACTGCGACTTCGTTTTGTAAGGATAACAATTATGATTACAATGATTATGGTTATGATTACTTTGACGACGACGACGACGACGACAATGATGACGATAATGATGGTGAAGAGGAGGAGGAGGAGGAGAAGGGGGGGGGGGGAGCAGGAGGAAGAGGATTCATTATTATGTGTACCATTATTGTCTTTGTCATATCGTTATGGAGTGGGAAGTTCTGTCTAAACTAAAGGAATGACAATACGTACGCAAGAGCGAACAGTAAGGGATCTTTGCCATTATTTCAGTTCGGCTGGGGATTGGGAAGGACAGGGAACGGAGAAGGTGGAGGGGGGGAACGGGGGGAGGGGGGGGGGGGCGGGGGGGGTATGCAGGTAAAGGGATGTAAGCCAAGGGGAGGAATGTGCAACTTCCGGTTCCGTTTCTCATCATCATCGACGATGGTGCAAAGCGTTTGTTGTTCCGGGATCTCGAGGGTTATTTTTTTTATTTTTTTTTATTATTATTAATTTTTTTTTAATCAGAAATAGATAGACATAAGAAGAGTGAGAGAGGAAGACTTGGAGAGAGAGAGAGAGAGAGAGAGGAGAGAGAGAGAGAGAGAGAGAGAGAGAGAGAGAGGGAATGAAGGGGGAAGAGGTACACACACACACACACACACACACACACACACACACACACACACACACAGAGAGAGAGAGGAGAGAAAAGAGGGAATGGAAGGGGAAGAGGTACACCACAACACACACACACACACACACACACACACACACACACACACACACACAGAGGAGAGAGAGAGAGAGAGAGAGAGAGAGAGAGAGAGAGAGAGAGAGTCTTGGAAGGGAGGTCGTGGCGATTTATTGCAAAATGATTATGCTGTTCTGGAAACCTTTCTTCTTCTTCTTCTTCTTCTTCTTCTTCCTTCCTTCCTTCCTCCTCCTCCTCCTCCTTCCTCTTCCTCTTCTCCTTCGTCTTCTGTTGCCTCCAACTCTAAACCTTCCGCATTGTCCTCAACCATCTACTCCTCTCCTCCTCCTCCTCCTTCCTCTCCTCCTCCTCTCCTTCTCCCCACCCCCTGTTCTCCTCCTTTCTCCTAGTCTTGTTGAGAGATGGTGCAGGTAGGGTCTGAGGTAAAGGTATTGGGCGGTAAATTATGAGCCTTTCATGGAGGAAGTGACACTAAAGTCAGCAGAGTATGTGTGTGTGTGTGTGTGTGTGTGTGTGTGTGTGTGTGTGGAGGAAGAGTGGGGAAGGGTGTAGTGGGTTGGGTTGTGGGACTAGAGAGGGGCAGGTGAGTGTGGGGGGTGGGGATGGGGGTGAGAGTGGTGGGGGGGGGGATGATGGTCGAAGAGAGCGTCGGACCGTGTGAAATAACCCATTAAGGGCCTTGACATAGTGAAAGGTGGAGGGAGGGGGGGGGGGAATGGTTAGAAAAGGGAGAGACAAATTGGGGTCATCCATCTTATGTGCTAAGAACGTAGCCCATACCTTTTTTTTTTCTTTTTTTCTTTTTATAGGGTGTGTGTGTGTGTGTGGGGGGGGGTGGGTGGGGTTGGAGAGTAAGGGGGGTGGTGCTTCCTTTCTTCTTATTCTTTTTTTTTTCCCTTTCTTTCTTCTTACTTTTCTGTTGCGCTCGGTACAGGTTGTGTGTGTGTGTGTGTGTGTGTGTGTGTGTGCGTGTGTGAGCGTGCGTGTGTGTGTGTGTGTGTGTGTGTGTGTGTGTGTGTGTGTGTGTGTGTGTGTTATTTGAAGGAGTAATTTTGTTTTGAAAGGAAGGAAGAAAGGGAGAAGATGAAAGATTCAGGTGAAATGCTAGAGAGCAAAAAGAGGAGAGAGAGAGAGAGAGAGAGAGACAGACAGACAGACAGACAGACAGAGAGATGCAGACAGACAGACGGACATAAAGACAGACAGACAGAGAGACAGATGGAGAGAGATGCAGACAGACAGACTGACAGAGAGGGGGTAAAGAAAGGGAAAAGGGAAGATAGAAGAGAGAGAAATGAGCAAGACATCTGAAAACTGCGACACAGGATGGAAAGAGAAACAGAATGGACAAGAATGTAGAATGAAAAAGGAAAGATACAGCAGGGCAGAAAGGAAGGAAGGAAGGAAGAGAGGAAGGAAGGAACGGCATAAAACTGGAAGAAAAGGGAGGGAGGGGGGAGGCGGGTGTCAGGGTGGGGGCGGGGGGGGGGAGGAGGGGGGGGGGGGGGTAGGCCGAAAATTTCTAGGAAACGCACCACGAAGAAGCAAGAAGAAAACAAAATGATGAAACTGAAGAAGAAGAAGAAGAAGAAGACGGAGGAGGAGGAGGAGGAGGAGAGGGAGAAAGAAGAAGAAGAAGAAGAAGATGATGATGATGATGATGATGATGATGATGATGGTGATGGTGATGATGATGGTGACAATGATGAAGGAAGAGACTGAGACAAACAGACAGGAAGGGAAGAATGAAGCAATGAATGAATAAATGAATGTAATAAATGAATGAATAAACGAACGAATGACTGAGGATAGCAGGAAAAAAAATACACACACCAGAAAAAATGCAGACATAGGGAGATATAAAGAAAAAATACAGAGAAGAAAACAACAAAAACGAAAATAAAACAGTAACAGAAACAGACAGAAAGACGATGACGAGGATGTCGAGAATGATGATGATGATGACAACGACGACGACAACGACTATCACGATGCTGCTGCTTGCTGTTGCTGCTGCTGCTGCTGCTGCTGCTGATGATGATGATGACGATGATGAGGGTGATAAGGATGAGGATGAGGATGAGGATGATGATGATGGTGATGATGATGGTGACGATAATGAGAGACAAATAGACAGGAAGGGAAGAATGAAGCTATGAATCAATGAAATGAATGAATGAATGTAATAATGAATGAATAAACGACCGAATGACTGAGGATAGCAGGAGAAAATACACACATCAGAAAAAATGCAGACAGACGGAGACATAAAGAAAAATACAGAGAAAAAAAAAACAAAAAACAAAAACGAACACACACACACACACACACACACACACACACACACACACACACACACACACACACACACCACACACACACACCACCACACACACACACACACACACACACACACACACACACACACACACAAACAAAGACAGAAAGACGACAAGGATGTCGAGAATGATGATGATGATGATGATGACAACGACGACGACAACGACTATCACGATACTGCTGCTTGCTGTTGCTGCTGCTGCTGCTGCTGCTGATGATGATGACGATGATGAGGATGATAAAGATGAGGATGAGGATGAGGATGATGATGATGGTGATGATGATGGTGACGATAATGAGAGACAAATAGACAGGAAGGGAAGAATGAAGCTATGAATCAATGAATGAATGAATGATGTAATAAATGAATGAATAAACGAACGACATGACTGAGGATAGCAGGAGAAAATGCACACACCCAGAAAAAATGCAGACAGACGGAGACCATAAAGAAAAATACAGAGAAAAAAAAACAAAACGAACACACACACACACACACACACACACACACACACACACACACACACACACACACACACACACACACACACACACACACACACACACACACACACACACACACGAAGACAGAAAGACGACAAGGATGTCGAGAAATGATGATGATGATGATGATGACAACGACGACAACGACTATCACGATGCTGCTGCTGCTGCTGCTGCTGATGATGATGATGATGACGATGGTGACGACGACGATGATGATGATGATGATGATGATGATGATGATGATGATGAAACGAATGAAAGAAGGAAATAGGAGAAAGAAAGATGAGGGCGTCTGAGCGCGTGTGAAGATGCAGAGTGGAGAGCAATTGGTATGTGCATTAGTACGATGGTGTGGCCAGTTTGCTTTTGTGCGATCGTTTACTACAAGGGTGCACTGGTGGGCGTGCTTTTTTTTCTGTTTCTCCCTGTCTGCCTATTTGGTTCACTGTTTCTTTTTTATGTGTGTGTGTGTGTGTGTGTGTGTGTGTGTGTGTGTGTGTGTGTGTGTGTGTGTGTGTGTGTGTGTGTGTGTGTGTGTGTGTGTGTGTGTGCGTGTGTGTGTCTTTTCTGGATCTGTTTATCCGTATTTCTTCTGCCATTTAACGTGTGTTATATTAGGCTTTTCCCCATCCTTTCTTCCGGTTCCTCTTCCTGTTCCTGTTATTGTTCTTCCTCCTGCTCATCCCCCTGTCTATTCTTGTTCTTGTTCTTCTTGTATTTCTCTCTCTCTCTCTCTCTCTCTCTCTCTCTCTCTCTCTCTCTCTCTCTCTCTCTCTCTTTTTTTTTTTTTTTTTTTTTGTTGTTGTTGTCACAACAGATGTCTCTGTGTGAAATTCGGGCTGTTCTTGTTGTCGTTGTTGTTGTTCTTCTTCTTCTTTCTTCTTCTTCTTCTTCTTCTTCTTCTTCTTCTTCTTCTTCTTCTTCTTCTTCTCGTGTATTCACCGTGTTTTCCCAGGGCATCATTCACATGAGCTCCATTGTTCCGGCAAAAGGAAATCACAACTTCAACAACGCTATTTTCCCGTCAAACAGAACCCTGTCAAGTGTATGCCATCGCCTAGGAGTACCAGTCATAAATCATATGCCATCCTTCAGATCACCTTCAGATGGTACCCCTCTATTCAGATCATATCCATCTGAGTAAAAAAGGAACTGCTCAGTTGGCCCACAATCTACAGCTCACTGAAAAAGCGTCTTTCAGAAACTGAAAAAATTCCTAACACTTCTCAGAAACCCAAATGGCTGACTGGTTGTCATACACACCACCATCAACATGCATCTAGGCATCCTGTCAGTCAATTAACACTTAATCAAGAACGCCGGTTCCGTGGGAAATACCATTCATCAGGGTGGTCCATATCATCGTTTGAGGCCCGTTTTTTCTAACGGTCAGCCGACCCAACCCCGCAAGTTCCCTGTTCATCCATTACAGGACCAGCACTACATGCCTACACAGCCACAACGTTTCAGCTTTCCACCCGGTGCTACTAGAATGCATCAGGACCAGTTCCCATCATACAGCCACGGCGCCACAACTTCCCACCAGCCATTCATCAGGCCCAGTTTCCCATCACGCAGCCACGGCGCCACGACTTTCCACCAGACGCTAATCAGGACCTGTTCCCCATGGCCTCACATACACAGCACTTCGACCCTCCACCCAATCCTGCTGTCTGTCATCAAGACCAGTACGACTTCCAGCCAGCTGCTGCTGATAGTCAATATGACCACTATTCCAACAACTTGTGTCATTATTCAAACAAAGTATTTGGAAAACTGCTATTCTTTGTCACCAGAACAACCATCATTCCACAATGCTTACCAACATACCACACACCCTTTCCCCGTTAAATCTGTACCACTCTTCACCCCTTCTTTACAAACAGACCAATTCCCCAGCTCTCAGACCTCACCCTCGATACAATCTCTTGTATCATAATAATTAGATGACTGACGATCAGCCCAGATCGTACATGACGTTGTGGGAACTTAACTCACCCCACCTCCCCACCTCCCCCTCCCCTGCAAGCTGTCATCGCCATGGATGTTTCAGTTTGCATCGTTGACGTTCCCAGAGACTTGCCTTGGCGTCAAATCAACGCGGACATAGAAGCTCTCTCTCTCTCTCTCTCTCTCTCTCTCTCTCTCTCTCTCTCTCTCTCTCTCTCTCTCAGCTTGAATTATTCAGCACTTTCCCTTACTAGAACTGCATTTCGAAAATCTAGGTAGTATTTTTATTATGCACTAATGTCAAGTCCTGCTAATGTCTCGAACTGGCCTGTTTGTGAAGGACTGCGAGTAGGTCACTTAAACATATGTCATTTGGTCAACAAAATGACAGACGTATCGAAGATGATATATAATAATGATAAACCATTCCTATCTTTGGCTTTCTGAATCATGGACGAACATTCACATTAATGACAAATCTATTTCTATTCCTGGTTACAATATTGTTCGGAAAAATCCTCAAAAATCTAAAGAAAGTGGTATCGTCATTATATTCAAAATAACGTTCCGTACAGAATTCGTAATGACCTACATCATCCAGATGTTGAATCACTGTGGCTTGAAGTTCAATCCCAAAAATAAATCAACAGATTCGCTCCTTATAGCATTTTTGTACAGACATCCTAAGTGTTTTCCAAGTGGTATGACGATTTTTGTGAATGATGGACAGCGCCTGGCTTTCAAAAAAAGAAGTATTAATTTTGGGTGACTTTAATTTAGATCTTTTTCAGCGACATAGGCCGATGGAACAACATCTATACGTCTTACAATCTCCCATCAGTGTATTGATTCCCCCACAGAGTTACACAAAATACTAGAACGCTCTTAGATCATATTTATACATCCAATCTAACATCAGTTCGAGAAATTTGTGTGCCGAATGTTGGCGTAAGTGACCACAATGCCGTCTGCATTACATGGGGAAAAAAAGGTTTCAAAATACCCAAAACAGGTCATACTGTTGTCACATTTCGGTCATTTAAACCTTTTAATCTGGACGCCTTTCAATCAGACCTCATTTCTGCACCTTTCACTAACATTTATAGCTTTACTAATCCAGAAGAAGCCCTTTCCTTTTGGACTGCAACGTTACTGCATGTTGTTGATAAACATATCCCTTTAATTCAGAGGACGAGTCAAGTCGGAAATTCTTCCGAGTTGGCTTACGCAAGATATCTTTCAAGCAATGGATGACAGAGACCATCAAAAGTAATCGGTCCATTCGAAGAATACCAGAAGAAACGTAATATTGTCAAATACATGATCAGAAAGTCTAAACGGTTTTTCTTTCGTAAGCTAATCGAAGACAAAAGCAACACAGCCTCCATATGGAAGGCTATACACCAACTCACCCAAACCAAAACAATTCAAATGCGAATGTCTCATTCCTGTTGATACACTGAACAATCACTTTGCTGACATTGGAAACAAAACTAATCGCAAATGACAGTGCACACCACTTCTTTTGATTTCAGCATTTTAGAAACTTCTGTCTAAATAAAGATATAAAAACAAAGTTTTCTGTTCCATTAATGTCTATTCATGAAGTCTTATCTTATTTAGTATCGCTAAAAAATAAAAACTCGTGTGGCTTCGATGGCATTAGTCCAAAAATATTAAAACTATCTGCACCTTATATTGCCGATTCTCTTACTTATCTCTTCAATCTTTGTCTATCCAAAAATCATTTTCCAAAAGAGTTTAAATATGCAAAGGTTATTCCCCTGCATAAAAAAGGTGATGCTAATGATGTCAATAATTACAGACCAATCTCATTGTTGTCTTCTGTCTCAAAAGTTCTAGAACGTCATGTACACCTTTGTCTTACATTCTTTATTGAAAAATATCAGCTTCTCTATACCAATCAATCAGGATATAAGACAGCACCATTCTTGTGAAACCGCTTTATGTAGAATAACTGATGCATGGCTGCGTGATATTAATAAAAGCAAGGTGGTTGGAGTGATATTCCTTGATTTTACAAAAGCGTTTGACTTAATCAATCACGAATATTGCTTCAAAAATTGAAATGTTATGGTATTGACGATAACTGCTTATTGTTTCTCAGATCTACCTAGAAAACCTATTCAGGCTGTCTATTCACGTGGCTTTATTTCTTCCAAAAGGCATGTTCAAGAGGAGTACCGCAGGGGTCAATTCTAGGCCCTCTCTTATTTTCCTTGTATATCAACGATCTACCTTTATCAATTCAACATGCAATCTGTGATTTATTTGCTGATGATACATCAATACAATATGCTAGTCACAATGTTGACGACAAATTAGTTATCACCTGAATGCCAACATGAAATCTGTCGAAAAACTGGTGTGATGCTAATGATATGGTCGTACACCTGAAAAGACAGAATGCATGTTAATTTGTCCTCGTCAGAAAAGACAGAACATAAAAGAAGCACAACTTAACATAAAATATAAAGATAATACTATCAAACAAGTTACTAAGCATATGCTATTAGGCATTACTAATGATCAAAATCTTTCGTGGCAGGAACATATTCATTGCCTCATAAAAACAAGTATCATCTAGTGTATTCCAATTATCACAGATCAAACACTTTCTTGATAATCATTCTAGACGTGTGTTTTACTTTGCCTATATCCAGTCCTCGCCTCAGCTATTGCTCGATTATTTGGGGGTAAATGACCTCCTTCTACATTAAAGCCACTTTGCTCTCTACAAAAACGTGCCATTAAGATGATTAACCATGTAAATACCACAGGTGGTTCTGTGCACAATATGTACAAAGAACTTCAAATATACCTGTTCATCTACTTATTAGATATAACACATTGATTCTTATGCATAAAATTGTTCATAACGCATGCCCACAATATTTAAAATCGTTATTTTGTTTCCAGTTCCAACGTAATTCAGATAGAGCTATTGTCCCAAAGCCTAAAATTGATTTATTTAAGATGAGTCTCTCATTTAATGGAAGCATCGAATGGAACATGCTTTCAAAGACATGTCGTCAAATTCCAGCCATATCTCTCTTTAAAACTAAGATAAGAATATTTCTATTCGATACATTTGATTAACCTACTCGCGGTCTTTTGCAAATGCTTGCTTGTACTCAGTCCACTAGCTGCAATGCCATGATGAATGAAAAATTGAATGTATGTGTATGTGTGAACAGTAAGTGCGTGTGTGTGTTTGTGTGTGTTTGAGTGTGTGGGCGTGAATGTGTACGTATGTCTTTGTTGCTTGTTTTATAATTTTGTGTGTGTGTGTGTGTGTGTGTGTGTGTGTGTGTGTGTGTGTGTGTGTGTGTGTGTGTGTGTGTGCGTGTGTGTGTGTGTGTGTGTGTGTGTGTGTGTGTGTGTGTGTGTGTGTAAGTACCTATGTACATGTAATGTAACCAATTGTTCCAGTTTTTCATCGCTTTGTTACCTTTAATAGACTATTCAAGTTCCTATTCTTATTCGTCGTTCTTATTATTTTATTTTATTTCAGTTTATTTCTTTATTTTTATGTTTTGTATCGTTCGTTCTTTATTTTTTATGTCGTTAAAATGGGCAGAATTGTAAAAATGCCTTTACTGTGCCTAATTCTTTACCCATTAAAGATTCAATTCAATCAATCAATCTTCTTCTCCTCCTCCTCCTCCTTCTTCTTGTTCTTCTTCTCCTCCTCCTCCTCCTTCTTCTTCTTCTTCTTCTTCTTCTTCTTCTTCTTCTTCTTCTTCTTCTTCTTCTTCTTTGTCTTCTTCTACTTCTCCTTCTTCTTCCTTCTTCTTCTTCTTCTTCTTCTTCTTCTTCTTTCCCTCCCCTCCTCCTTCTTTTTCCATATTACAGTAATTTCCCTCCGTGCGCGTCTTCAACGGATACATGTAAGAGTTCATTTAGAAATAAAAGAGTTTCGTGTTTAGGTTCTTTTTTTCTCCCCTCTCTCACTCTCTGTCTCTGTCTTACTGTCTCTCTACTCTCTCTCTCTCTCTACTCGGACTCTCTCTCTCTCTCTCTCCTCTCTCTCTCTCTTCTCTCTCTCTCTCTCTGTCTGTCTGTCTGTCTGTCTGTCTGTCTCGCTCTCAGTCGCCTCTCTCTTTTTGTCTTTCTGCCGGTTTGTCTGTCTGTTT
>NC_134892.1:14452700-14458374 GCF_041734735.1 Babylonia areolata | reverse complement strand
AGCAAACGAAATCAATCAATCTGTGCAACAAAGTGCAGTTCGACCATCCATTCAAAGTAATGGCATGTAGTGAGAAATAAAAACAAAAACATATATAAATGTATAACATAAATATTTTCCATATGAGAATGACAACACAGATTTCACTTTTCACAATGAGCAACACCTGATACTATTTTATTATTGTTGAGGTTTTTTTCGTCGCATGTTATTCGCTTCTGCAATATATTTTGCAAGTGACTGTAGTGAAGTTTCCTGATTTAGATTAAGCACTCCAAAAATATCTTCATTCTTTGCTGAATTTGTTTTAAATACAACACATTTTTCTCGAATATCGTCATAAGCTTTACAACTAAACAAAAAATGCAATTCATCCTCCCTTGAATGACCGCACATCGGACAAGGGGAGAGTAACGAGGGCTCAGTCTGAAACCACTTTTCATAAGCATTCAAACCAATCGTTCTCGTTCTAAATCTGGCGAGACTTGTTCGGTGCCACTTGTTTGTCACGACTGTAATATATTTTTCTGTTTGAAATATACTTTTAAAACTGAAAAACCATCTATTTTTCTCAGTGCTTTCCATTTTACAGTGCCAATTCTGTTTATATGAAGCAATTAGCCTATCTTTGAATTCTGAAACAAATCCTTCTACACATCCAACTCCCTGACACATCCACACAATCCCAAATCCATTTACAGTTAATGTCTTCTTTACAAAATATACCCAGTTTTCCTTCCCTCTCTCAAGTTCATTTACTAACATTTCATACGCCTGCTTACATAATCTCGATGTGGGTAGCCTTATTAATTTTAACCAATATTTTATACATTTCACACATGATTTAATGTATAATGGGTATCTACCACTTTCTCCATATAATACAGTATTTGAAGCATGTAATGGAACATTTAAAAAAACGTTTAATAGCTAATGTATGTACTTTTTCCAGATCTTTGTTATCAGAAAGTCCCCAAATTTCGGCACTGTATGTTATCATTGGTTCTATTTGAGTATCAAAAAGTTTCCAAAATATATATGAATCTATCGAGCCTAACTTACGTAAACACCTTAAGATTTCTATAACCCCCTTCTTTCCCTTTCTACAAATTTCTGCTACTGTCCTTGTCAAACTCAGCTTAGTTGTAAAAAATCATACCAAGATACTTATAAGCATTAGTTACCTTCACTTCATCAGTTCCATAGTGCCATCTTTCATATCTAGATAGGTAACCACCTTTTCTAAACACAACTATATTTGTTTTCTCAAGGTTAACTTTTAAAAATAATCTATCTGCTTCTTGCTTTAATATGTTCAGCTGATTTTGAAGTCCTATGGCCGTGTCAGACAAAAGAATTACATCATCTGCAAATAACATGAGAAACAGTTCAACAGCCCCAGGGATCATTTGAATCCCATGTCTTCCTTTTTTCGTTATCTCTCCTGCCAGTTCATTAATAAAGAACGAAAACATCATAGGGCTCAACAGAGAGAGAGAGAGAGAGAGAGAGAGAGAGAGAGAGAGAGAGATGCAGAGACAAATGGATTAATTGATCTGTATTTGTCAGCTCTTTGTTCTTACTTTTCTTTTTGGTTTGTGTAGGCAACACGGCTACAAAAGTATACATTTCTACCTGCAGTGTCATACTCACATATTTAATGTATGAAGATAGATAGATAGATAGATAGACAGATAGATAGATAGATAGATAGACCGTCGTCTCCCAAACCCCACCCATGCCTTAAAGCATCACTACTTTCCCTGTTCCTCTCTCATCCGTTAGCATAACAAAAGAATATAAACGGAATAAAACAAACTAATTTCTAGTAACTAGTAGAATTACAACAAAGAGCCAATTGTGTGTGTTTGTGTGTGTGTGTGTGTGTGTGTGTGTGTGTGTGTGTGTGTGTGTGTGTGTGTGTGTGTGTCTCAACAGAAAGAGAGGGGGGAAGAGAGAGAAAGGGGGAAGAGAGAGGGGAGAGGGAAAGAGACAGAAACAGAGAGAGAGACAGAGAGACAGAGAGAGAGAGAGAGAGAGAAAGAGAGGGAGGGAGAGAAGAGGTGAGAGGGAGAGAGACATAAAGAGAGGAGAGGTGGGAGAGAGAGAGAGAGAGAGAGAGAGAGGGGTGAGAGAAAGGGAGAGAGAGAGCGGGGAGAGAGAGGTCGGTGGTGGGAAAGAGAGGAGGGGGAGTGGCGATAGAGAGAGAGAGACAGAGAGAAAGAGAGAGGGAGAGAGACAGAAAGAGAAGTGGGGTGGGAGAGAGAGGGAGACAGAGAGATAGAGAGAGATAGATATATATAGAGAGAGGTGAGGAGATAAAGAGTGAAAAGAAAGGGAGAGAGAGAGAGTGGGGAGGGAGGGAGGAAGAAAGAGAGACAGAGAGACAGACAGAGATAGATATACTCACAGAGACAGAGATGGGTAGAAAAGATAGTGAGGGGAAGAAGAAGAAGAAGAAGGAGAAGAAGAAGAAGGAGGAGGAGGAGGAGGGGGAGGAGGAGGAGGAGGAGGTGGAGGGGGAGGGGGAGGAGGAGATACAGGCAGACAGAGAGAGAGGGGGAGAGAGAGTGAGTGAGTGTGTGTGTGTGTGTGTGTGTGTGTGTGTGTGTGTGTGTGTGTGTGTGTGTGTGTGTGTGTGTGTGTGTGTTTTCTCTATATTCATTCATTTATTTATTTAACTATCTCTTTATTCGTTCATTTGCATATTTATTTATCATTTATCTGTAGAATACAGGTAACACGAGTGGTCGTGCTCTCTGTCTGTCTGTCTGTCTGTCTGTCTTTCTTTCTTTCTTATCTTTCCCCTTTCTCTGTCTCCTTGTTTTTGTCTGTCTGCTTTTCTCTCTCTGTTTCCGTTTCTGCCTGCCTGTCTGTCTGTCTGTCTGTCTCTGTCTCTCTCTCTCATTCTCTCTTTCTCCCCATTACTCTACTCTCTATCTCTCCCTCTATCCCTCTCTCTCTCATTCTCTCTTTCTCCCCCTTACTCTACTCCCTCTCTCTCTCTCTCTCATTCTCTCTTTCTCCCCATTACTCTACTCTCTATCTCTCCCTCTATCCCTCTCTCTCTCATTCTCTCTTTCTCCCCCTTACTCTACTCCCCCTCTCTCTCTCTCTCATTCTCTCTTTCTCCCCATTACTCTACTCTCTATCTCTCCCTCTATCTCTCTCTCTCTCATTCTCTCTTTCTCCCCCTTACTCTACTCCCTCTCTCTCTCTCTCATTCTCTCTTTCTCCCCCTTACTCTACTCTCTCTCTCTTTTTCTCTCTCCCATTCTTTTTCTCCCCCTTACTCTACTCTCTGTCTCCGTCTCTGTCTCTGTCTGTCTGCCTCTCTCTCTCTCTCTCTGTATCTCTTCTGTACCCACCTCTCGTGTACGGTTGAATCCTCTCACCCCCACCCCCCACCCCCCACTCCCCATCCCCCGCCCCCACCTCCTCTCTCCCCCCTCCAGTGGAGAAACCACTTTGGTAGTCCGCAACAGTGAATCGGATTCCCATTTGGTCCCCGACCCCCACTCACCCCCGCCCCCCACACCCCCACCCCCCGACCCCCCATCAACGAACCCATCCCAGTCTTCCCGTGTTGTCGTTCCTGTTTCCGTGCCAGTGGCTCCCTCTTTCTTCCGGAGTAGCCTTCCCCTTATCGGGAAGTTACCACACGGTGTCGGCTGGGTTGTCAAGGCCATGGTGGTATGTTTGACTGTTGTTGGGGTTTTCTTTCCCCCCCCCCCTTTCGGGGGAGGGGGGGTGTCATTGGCAATTCGAACCCCTCCCCCCTTCTATCTTCATTTGTGTGTTTGTGTGTGTGTGTGTGTGTGTGTGTGTGTGTGCGGGGGGTGGCGGGGTAGTAAGGGGGGGGGGGGGGGGCGGGGATGTGTAGGGGGGAGGGGGCGGGGGGATGTGTGTGTGTGTGTGTGGATGGGGGGGGGAGGAGTCTTAGTGTGTGTATGTGTGGATGGGAGTATGTGTGTATGTGGTATATATATATATATATATATATATATATATATATATATATATATATATATATATATATATGTGTGTGTGTGTGTGTGTGTATCGGCGTCTCTGTATCAGTGCGGCTGAGTGTTTGTTTCTGTCTGTGTCTTTCTGTCTGTCTGTCTGTTTGTCATTCCATCTGTCCTGTCTGTATTTCTGTCTGTCTGTCTCTGTCTCTCGCTCTCAAATCATATTGTCTCTCTCTCACTCTGTCTCTGTCCCTGTGTCTGTCTCTGTCTCTTTCTCCATCAATCCCTCTCATTCTCCCTCTCTCTTTCTCTTTCTTTACCGTTTCTACCCTCCTTTCTCTGTCTCTCCACTGCCCACACATCCTTCTTTGCAGTTTCAGTTTCAGTTTCAGTAGCTCAAGGAGGCGTCACTGCGTTCGGACAAACCATATACGCTACACCACATCTGCCAAGCAGATGCCTGACCAGCAGCGTAACCCAACGCGCTTAGTCAGGCCTTGAGAAAAAAAAAAGAAAAAAAAGGGGGAATAAATAATAGATAAGCTTACATAAATAAATAAATAAATGAATAATAATTATAATATAGAAAAAGGTAGTAGTAATAATGATAGTATTACTAATAAAATGATAATAATTTTTTTTAAAAATAATAATAATAAATAAATAAGTAAATAAGGCAACAATGGTGATAAATAAGCGAATAAATGTAAAACATGAAGACACACATTCACACACACACCCACACATGCACAACAGAAATGCACCAAACATGCAGTTTCACAGATATGAAAGCACAGTCAAATGCATATAGACGTACATGAGCTCCAACACACACACACACACACACACACACACACACACACACACACACACACACACACACATTACCTTGCACCTCCTCTACCCCCCTCCTCCACACACTCATTTCTAGTCTACGTATCGCAGCTTCTTTGCAACTTTTGTCAAAAGAACTGCAGGAAAGAAAGTCACAAGTGGGGGGGAAAAAAAAAATGTTACAGGAAAAAAGAACGCCAGAAATCCACGTAGGAGAAAAAAGAAGTCACACGGTTAGGAAAGAGAAAAAGTCAAAGATGAAAAAAGGTAAAAATGTTTAAAATACCAGACCAGTTGACATGTGAAGCAATGGCCTGGAGGTAACGCGTCCGCGAAACAGAAAGCGACAGAATCTGAGCGCGCTGGTTCGAATCACGGCTCAGCCGCCGATATTTTCTCCCCCTCCACTAGACGTTGAGTGGTGGTCTGGACGCTAGTCATTCGGATAAGACGATAAACCGAGATCCCGTGTGCAGCATGCACTTAACGCACGTAAAAGAACACACGGCAACAAAAGGGTTGTTCCTGGCAAAAGTCTGTAGAAAAATCCACTTCGATAGGAAAAACAAATAAAACTGCACGCAGAAAAAAAAAGGGGGGCGGGTAGCGCTGTAGTGTAGCGAGCGACGCGCTCTCCCTGGGGAGAGTAGCTCAAATTTCACACAGAGAAATCTGTTGTGATAAAAAGAGAAATAGAAATACAAATTACCCCAGTTTTGTCTAATGTTCCACTCACACAGTATGGAATGCTTAGTGCACATTAAATAACCATTAAGGACACCTTTATTCATCTGGATTTTTCTCATGAGGGCAAAGAAGTTGATATCAGTAAATCAGTATGTAGGAAATCGTATAACGCACAACTAGAT
>NC_134892.1:14445200-14450200 GCF_041734735.1 Babylonia areolata | reverse complement strand
TGGTGGTGGTGGTGGTGGAGGTTGTGGTAGTGGTAGTGGTAGTGCTTGTAGTAGCGACAATGGTGGTGGTGGTGGTGGTGGTGATAGTGGTAGTGGTTGTGGTTGTAGAAGCAACAATGGTGGTGGTGGTGGTGGTGATAGTGGTGGTAGTGGTAGTGGTGTTGGTAGTGGTTGTAGTAGCGACAATGGTGGTGGTGGTGGTGGTGGAGGTGGTGGTGATAGTGGTAGTGGTAGTGGTTGTAGTAGCGACAATTGTGGCGGTAGTAGTGGTTGTGGTGGTAGTGGTAGTGGTGGTGGTGGTGTTTGGGGGGAGGGGGAAGGCGAGAGGAGGGTGGGGGATGTAGATATAGTTTATGTAGTGGTGGTAGGTGAAAAAGCAACGTTGGTGTCGTAACAGCAGCAGCAGCAGCAGCAGCAGCAGCAGTAGTAGTAGTAGTAGTAGTAGTAGTATAGCAGTAGTAGAGCAAGATGCAGCGGCAACAGCAACAACATCAAATACAACAGTAGTAGTAGTAGTAGTAGTAGTAGTAGTAGTAGTAGCAGCAGCAGCAGTAGTAGTAGTAGTAGTAGTAGTAGTAGTAGCACCAGCAGCAGCAGTAGTAGTAGTAGTCAGCAGCAGTAGTAGTAGTTGTAGTAGCAGCAGCAGCAGCAGCAACAGTAGTAGCAGTGGTGATGTAGTTCCCATCCAATGGCTTTCAACGAGTTACATTAATGAGCGCAATAAAACAACAACAAAAAAGAGAGAGAATGAGCACGTTGAGACTGATAACTGGAAAGATATCGAATTTTGGAGCACACACACACACACACACACACACACACACACACACACACACACACACACACTACTAGTAGTAGTAGTAATGATAGTAGCAGCAGCGGTAGTAGTAGTAGTTGTTGTGGTGGTGGTTGTAGGTACCGCTGAAGTTCCAGAAATAAATGATAATTATTTCTTCTGCTGTTGTCCCTGCCCTGTACTTCCCTGTCCAGTCCTGCCCTGCCCTGTACTTTGCTGTACTGTCCTGTCCTGCCCTGTCCTGTGTTGTACTGAACTGCACTGTACTTTGCTGTGCTGTACAGTCCTGTTCTGAAATGTACTGTGTTGTCCCTGCCCTGTCCTGCCCTGTCCTGTGTTGTACTGTACTGCACTGTACTGGTTTGTCCCGTCTTGTCCAGTCCTGTCCTGCCCTGTACTTTGCTGTACTGTCCTGTCCTGAACTACCCTCTACTGCATTATACTGTACTCTACTGGTTTTCCCCACCCTGTCTAGTCCTGCCCTGCCTTGTACTTTGCTGTACTGTCCTGTCCTGTTCTGAACTGTACTGTGTTGTACTGTACTGTACTGGTTTTTTTTTCCCGTCCTGTCCAGTCCTGTCCTGTACTTTGCTGTACTGTCCTGTGTTGGTTGCACTGTACTGTACTGGTTTGTCCCGTCCTGTCCTGCCCTGTACTTTGCTGTACTGTGCTGTACTGTCCTGCCCTGTACTTTGCTGTACTGTACTGTCCTGTTCTGAACTGTACTGTGTTGTACTGTACTGTACGTTGTTGTACTGTGCTGTACTGTCCTGTTCTGAACTGTACTGTGTTGTACTGTACTGTACGTTGTTGTACTGTGCTGTACTGTCCTGTTCTGAACTGTCCTGTGTTGTACTGTACTCTACTGTACTGAACTGTTTGTCCCGTCCTGTCCAGTCCTGTCCTGACTTGTACTTTGCTGTACTGTCCTGTTCTGAACTGTACTGTGTTGTACTGTACTGTCCTGTTCTGAACTGTACTGTGTTGTACTGTACTGTCCTGCCCTGCCTTGTACTTTGCTGTGCTGTACTGTCCTGTTCTGAACTGTACTGTGTTGTACTGTACTGTCCTGCCCTGCCTTGTACTTTGCTGTGCTGTACTGTCCTGTTCTGAAATGTACTGTGTTGTCCCTGCCCTGTCCTGCCCTGTCCTGTGTTGTACTGCACTGTACTGGTTTTTCCCGTCCCGTCCAGTCCTGTCCTGCCCTGTACTTTGCTGTACTGTGCTGTACTGTCCTGCCCTGTACTTTGCTGTACTGTACTGTACTGTCCTGCCCTGTACTTTGCTGTACTGTCCTGTCCTGTTCTGAACTGTACTGTGTTGTACTGTACTGTACTGGGTTTTTTTCCCCGTCCTGTCCAGTCCTGTCCTGTACTTTGCTGTACTGTCCTGTGTTGGTTGCACTGTACTGTACTGGTTTGTCCCGTCCTGTCCTGCCCTGTACTTTGCTGTACTGTGCTGTACTGTACTGTCCTGCCCTGTACTTTGCTGTACTGTACTGTCCTGTTCTGAACTGTACTGTGTTGTACTGTACTGTACGTTGTTGTACTGTGCTGTACTGTCCTGTTCTGAACTGTACTGTGTTGTACTGTACTGTACGTTGTTGTACTGTGCTGCACTGTCCTGTTCTGAACTGTACTGTGTTGTACTGTACTGTACGTTGTTGTACTGTGCTGTACTGTCCTGTTCTGAACTGTCCTGTGTTGTACTGTACTCTACTGTACTGAACTGTTTGTCCCGTCCTGTCCAGTCCTGTCCTGACTTGTACTTTGGTGTACTGTCCTGTTCTGAACTGTACTGTGTTGTATTGTACTGTCCTGTTCTGAACTGTACTGTGTTGTACTGTACTGTCCTGCCCTGCCTTGTACTTTGCTGTACTGTCCTGTTCTGAACTGTACTGTGTTGTATTGTACTGTCCTGTTCTGAACTGTACTGTGTTGTACTGTACTGTCCTGCCCTGCCTTGTACTTTGCTGTGCTGTACTGTCCTGTTCTGAAATGTACTGTGTTGTCCCTGCCCTGTCCTGCCCTGTCCTGTGTTGTACTGTACTGTACTGTACTGGTTTGTCCCGTCTTGTCCAGTCCTGTCCTGCCGTATACTTTGCTGTACTGTCCTGTCCTGAACTGCCCTCTACTGCATTATACTGTACTCTACTGGTTTTCCCCACCCTGTCTAGTCCTGCCCTGCCTTGTACTTTGCTGTACTGTCCTGTCCTGTTCTGAACTGTACTGTGTTGTACTGTACTGTACTGGGTTTTTTTTCCCGTCCTGTCCAGTCCTGTCCTGTACTTTGCTGTACTGTCCTGTGTTGGTTGTACTGTACTGTACTGGTTTGTCCCGTCCTGTCCAGTCCTGTTCTGCCCTGTACTTTGCTGCACTGTACTGTCCTGCTCTGAACTGTACTTTGCTGTACTGTACTGTCCTGCTCTGAACTGTACTGTGTTGTACTGTACTGTACGTTGTTGTACTGTGCTGCACTGTCCTGTTCTGAACTGTACTGTGTTGTACTGTACTGTACGTTGTTGTACTGTGCTGTACTGTCCTGTTCTGAACTGTCCTATGTTGTACTGTACTCTACTGTACTGAACTGTTTGTCCCGTCCTGTCCAGTCCTGTCCTGACTTGTACTTTGCTGTACTGTCCTGTTCTGAACTGTACTGTGTTGTATTGTACTGTCCTGTTCTAAACTGTACTGTGTTGTATTGTACTGTCCTGTTCTAAACTGTACTGTGTTGTATTGTACTGTCCTGTTCTAAACTGTACTGTGTTGTACTGTACTGTCCTGCCCTGCCTTGTACTTTGCTGTGCTGTACTGTCCTGTTCTGAACTGTACTGTGTTGTACTGTACTGTCCTGCCCTGCCTTGTACTTTGCTGTGCTGTACTGTCCTGTTCTGAAATGTACTGTGTTGTCCCTGCCCTGTCCTGCCCTGTCCTGTGTTGTACTGCACTGTACTGGTTTTTCCCGTCCCGTCCAGTCCTGTCCTGCCCTGTACTTTGCTGTACTGTGCTGTACTGTCCTGCCCTGTACTTTGCTGTACTGTACTGTCCTGTTCTGAACTGTACTGTGTTGTACTGTACTGTACGTTGTTGTACTGTGCTGCACTGTCCTGTTCTGAACTGTACTGTATTGTACTGTACTGTACGTTGTTGTACTGTGCTGCACTGTCCTGTTCTGAACTGTCCTGTGTTGTACTGTACTCTACTGTACTGAACTGTTTGTCCCGTCCTGTCCAGTCCTGTCCTGACTTGTACTTTGCTGTACTGTCCTGTTCTGAACTGTACTGTGTTGTACTGTACTGTCCTGTTCTGAACTGTACTATCTGTACTATGTTGTACTGTACTGTCCTGTCCTGCCCTGTACTTCGCTTTACTGTCCTGTCCTGCCCTGTACTTTACTGTACTGTCCTGTTCTGAACTGTACTGTGTTGTACTGTACTGTACTTTGCTGTCCTGTCCTGTTCTGAACTCTACTGCATTGTACTACACTCCTGTTGACGAAATCAACCAAAGGTGGGCGCGGGAGATTTTTAAAAAATATTTTAAAAAAAAGATTCACACACACACACACACACATAAGCAGGAAACATCCAAATAATCACACCAGCATAATTACCCACGTCGCAAAGAACTATGATTAGCAACAACTAAGCCCGGCGATCTGCAGACACGAACTGACAAACGATTTCTGCAATGCCCTGTGGAATTATGTTGTCCAAATATGTTACTGATTGAACATCTGTTGTTCTTGTTGTTGTTGCTACAATTTCTGTAATCACCATTGTTAACCCGGCTATTTCTGGTTATGTGTGAATAGAATAGAATAGAATAGAATAGAATAGAATAGAATAGAAATTCTTATTGTCACAAAACCTTCAGGTTTTTAAGACACAATAAAACGTAAACATGTGTGTGTGTGTGTGTGTGTGTGTGTGTGTGTGTGTGTGTGTGTGTGTGTGTGTGTGTGTGTGTGTGTGTGTGTGTGTGTGTGTGTGTGTGTGTGTGTGTGTGTGTGAATAGAATAGAATAGAATAGAATACTTTTTATTGTCATAAAACCTTAAAGTTTTAAGGTTTGTGTGTGTGTGTGTGTGTGTGTGTGTGTGTAAAAGAGAGAGAGACAGTGTGTTGGTGCGCGTGACAGTGTGTAGGTGTGGGTGTGGGTGACAGTGTGTGTGTGTGTGTGTGTGTGCGTGTGTGTGTGTGTAG
>NC_134892.1:14435200-14440200 GCF_041734735.1 Babylonia areolata | reverse complement strand
CACCACCTCCCACCCCCAGACCCGAAACACCTCTCATCCACCCCCACCCTCCTGGATCAGTCTCTCACTGTCTCTGTATCTGCATCTATGTCTGTCTCTCTTTCTCTCGCGCGGGCTTTCTCTGTCTGTTTGTCTGTCTGTCTGTCTCTCTCTCTCTCCCGCTTTCTCTCTCTCTCTCTCTCTCCCTCTCAATCTCTCTCTTCCCCTCCTCTTTCCTTCTCTATTCCCCCCTCTCTCTCTTCCCTCCCACTCTCTTCTCTCTCCTCTACTCTCTTACTCCTCTCTCTCTCTCTCCCTTCCCCTCTCTCTCCTCCCTCCCCCTCTCAATCTCTCTCTTCCCCTCCTCTCTCTCTATTCTCTCTCTTTCTCTCTCTCTTCCCCTGTCTCTATCCCTCCCTCCCACTCACGATCTCTCTCTTCCCTTCTCTCTCCCTCCCTCCCCCTCTCAATATCTTTCTTCCCCTTCTCTTTCTCTACCACCTCTCTCTCTCTCTCTTTCTCTCTCTCTTCCCCCTCTCTCTCTCCCTCCCTCCCACTCTCAATCTCTCTCTTTCCCTTCTCTCTCTCTTCTCTCTCTCTTCTCTCTCAATCTCTCTCTTCCCCTCCTCTTTCTTTCTCTGCTCCTCCCTCTCTTTCTCTCCCTCCCTCCCTCTCTATTCTCTCTTCCCCTCCTCTCTACTCCTCTCTCTCTCTCTCTTCCCCTCCTCTCTACTCCTCTCTCTCTCTCTCTCTCTCTTCCCCTCCTCTCTCTCTCTCTCTCTCTCTCTCTCTCTCTATATATATATATATATATATATATATATATATATATATATATATATCATCTCATCTCATCTCAAGCAGCGCTAAATTCCCCGCGTTTCAGCCCCTTTGCGACACGACACATCCCGTCGAATCGTGTCGGTCCTATGTCGTGACCACTTGTATTGTAATAGTGCCGGAACCCCCTTCATGTGTATATACGCACGTTAAAGAACATGTAGTCCATTCGGTGGGTAAAAGAAATAAGCGTATACCTAGCATGCACCGCCGCCCTCCCCCCGGCCCCCCTCACCGCCCCCCGGAAACGGAATATGACTGCCAACATGGCGGGATGTAAGAACACACACACACACACACACACACACACACACACACACACACACACACACACACACACAGAGGAATAGAGACAGACAGACAGACAGACAGACAGGCAAAGATACAGACAGAGAGGTGGAGAGAAAGAACAGTTACTGGGAACACAGGTTGAGAAGAAAAAAATGTTCAGGAAAGGAAAGAAAAAAAAAATCCTGCATAAAAAAACCCCATCCCCTCCTCCCCCCACACAAACACACCTCCCCTCCCCCTCCCCCTCCCCCACCCACCTCATCCTCCACCACAACCCCCGACACCACAACCTCTGCAGTTAAAGAACTTGATCTTTCGACCTTATTTCATCCGTGAATAATCGCGCGTGCTTCACGCGACATGCGTTTTTGCATATTCATTGCCGTGCACATGACTGCACGTGCCTTATAAATTGTCACTTTATTTAACGAGATTTATGAGGTTCGATTTTGTGTACATTTGTGTTCAGAGTGAGGGAGAGGGGAAGGGGAGAGGGAGAGAGAGAGAGAGAGGGAGAGAGGGCGGAAAGACGGAGACAGATTGAGAGAGAGAGACAGACAGAGAAAGAAGGAACGTAAATGTAAACAGAGAACTAGAGACAGAGACAGACTAACACACACACACACACACACACACACACACGCACGCACACGCACACACACACACACACACACACACACACACACACACACACACACACACACACACACACACACACACACACACACACACACACACACACGAAACTGGCGAGAAAGGGAATGCTACCCCTATTGCGACTTTGCGACAGAGAGAGAGAGATACAGATAGAGAGGGACACAGAGACAGAGACAGATCAGAGAGACAGGAGTGAGAGAAGACTGAGACAGAGAGACAGAGACAGAGACAGATAGAGACAGACAGGGAGAGGGAGATACAGATAGAGAGGGACACAGAGACAGAGACAGATCAGAGAAACAGGGGTGAGAGAGACAGACAGATAGAGACAGACAGGGAGAGGGAGATACAGATAGAGAGGGACACAGAGACACAGACAGATCAGAGAGACAAAAGTAGTGAGAAAGAGGAGAGACAGAGACAGATAGAGACATACAGAGGGAGATACAGATAGAGAGGGACACAGACACAGATCAGAGAGACGGAAGTGATAAAGAGGAGAGAGAGAGAGACAGAGAGACAGAGACAGATAGAGACAGACAGAGAGAGGGAGATACAGATAGAGAGGGACACAGAGACAGAGACAGATCAGAGAGACAGGAGTGAGAAAGAGGAGAGACAGAGAGACAGAGACAGATAGAGACAGACAGGGAGAGGGAGATACAGATAGAGAGGGACACAGAGACAGAGACAGGTCAGAGAGACAAGAGTGAGAAAGAGGAGAGACAGAGAGACAGAGACAGATAGAGACAGACAGGGAGAGGAAGATACAGATAGAGAGGGACACAGAGACAGAGACAGATCAGAGAGACAGGATTGAGAAGGAGGAGAGACAGAGACAGATAGAGACAGACAGGGAGAGGAAGATACAGATAGAGAAGGACACAGAGACAGAGACAGATCAGAGAGACAAAAGTAGTGAGAAAGAGGAGAGAGAGAGAGAGAGAGAGAGAGAGAGAGAGAGAGAGAGAGAGAGAGAGAGAGAGAGAGAACTCAGAACTCAGAACTCAAAACGTTTTTTTTTATTTGAGAGAGAGAGACAGAGAGACAGAGAGAGACAGACAGACAGAGACAGACAGACAGAGACAGACAGAGACAGAGAAAACTAGGGAGAAAGGGAATGCTACCCCAACTGCGACTTCGTTTTGTAAGGATAACAATTATGATTACAATGATTATGGTTATGATTACTTTGACGACAACGACGACAATGATGACGATAATGATGGTGAGGAGGAGGAGGAGGAAGAGAAGGGGGAGAGGAGTAGGAGGAAGAGGATTCATTATTATGTGTACCATTATTGTCTTTGTCATATCGTTATGGAGTGGGAAGTTCTGTCTAAACTAAAGGAATGACAATACGTACGCAAGAGCGAACAGTAAGGGATCTTTGCCATTATTTCAGTTCGGCTGGGGATTGGGAAGGACAGGGAACGGAGAAGGTGGAGGGGAAGGGAAGGGGGGGGGGGGGGTATGCAGGGAAAGGGATGTAAGCCAAGGGGAGGAATGTGCAACTTCCGGTTCCGTTTCTCATCATCATCGACGATGGGGCAAAGCGTTTGATGTTCCGGGATCTCGAGGGTTATTTTATTTTTATTTTTATTTTTATTTTTTTTATTTTTTTTTGTTTTGTCAGAAATAGAAAGACATAAGAAGAGTTAGAGAGAGGAAGACTTGGAGAGAGAGAGAGAGAGAGAGAGAGAGAGAGAGAGAGAGAGAGAGAGAGAGGAGAAAAGAGTGAGAGGAGAGAAAGAGGGAATGGGAGGGGGAAGAGGTACACACACACACACACACACACACACACACACACACACACACACACACACACACACACACACACAGAGAGAGAGAGAGAGAGAGAGAGAGAGAGAGGAGAGAAAGAGGGAATGGAAGGGGGAAGAGGTACACACACACACACACACACACACACACACACACACACACACACACACACACAGAGAGAGAGAGAGAGAGAGAGAGAGAGAGAGAGAGAGAGAGAGAGAGAGAGAGAGTCTTGGAAGGGAGGTCGTGGCGATTTATTGCAAAATGATTATGCTGTTCTGGAAACCCTTCTTCTTCTTCTTCTTCTTCTTCTTCTTCTTCTTCTTCTTCCTTCCTTCCTTCCTCCTCCTCCTCCTCCTTCCTCTTCCTCTTCTCCTTCGTCTTCTGTTGCCTCCAACTCTAAACCTTCCGCATTGTCCTCAGCCATCTACTCCCTCCTCCTCCTCCTCCTCCTCCTCCTCCTCCTCCTCCTTCTCCCCACCCCCTGTTCTCCTCCTTTCTCCTAGTCTTGTTGAGAGATGGTGCAGGTAGGGTCTGAGGTAAAGGTAGGGCGGTAAATTATGAGCCTTTCATGGAGGAAGTGACACTAAAGTCAGCAGAGTATGTGTGTGTGTGTGTGTGTGTGTGTGTGTGTGTGTGTGTGTGTGTGGAGGAAGAGGGGGGAAGGGTGTAGTGGGTTGGATTGTGGGACTGGAGAGGGCGGGTGAGTGTGGGGGGTGGGGATGGGGGTGAGGAGTGGTAGGGGGGGGATGATGGTCGAAGAGAGCGTCGGACCGTGTGAAATAACCCATTAAGGGCTTGACATAGTGAAAGGTTGGGGGGGGGGGGGGGGGGGGGGGGAATGGTTAGAAAAGGGAGAGACAAATTGGGGTCATCCATCTTATGTGCTAAGAACGTAGCCCATACCTTTTTTTTTTATTTTTTATTTATAGGGGGTGTGTGTGTGTGTGGGGGGGGGGGGGTGGAGAGTAAGGGGGTGGTGCTTCTTTCTTCTTATTCCTTTTTTTTTTTTCCTTTCTTTCTTCTTACTTTTCTGTTGCGTCGGTACAGGTTGTGTGTGTGTGTGTGTGTGTGTGTGTGTGTGTGTGTGTGTGTGTGTGTGTGTGTGTGTGTGTGTGTGTGTGTGTGTGTGTGTGTGTGTGTGTGTGTGTGTGTTATTTTGAAGGAGTAATTTTGTTTTGAAAGGAAGGAAGAAAGGAAGAAGATGAAAGATTCAGGTGAAATGCTAGAGAGCAAAAAGAGGAGAGAGACAGACAGACAGACAGACAGACAGAGACAGAGAGAGAGAAAGACAGACAAGCAGACAGACAGACAGAGAGATGCAGACAGACAGACGGACATAAAGACAGACAGACAGACAGAGAGACAGATGGAGAGAGATGCAGACAGACAGACTGACAGAGAGGGGGTAAAGAAAGGGAAAAGGGAAGATAGAAGAGAGAGGAATGAGC
>NC_134892.1:14427700-14430200 GCF_041734735.1 Babylonia areolata | reverse complement strand
GCTTCCTAGGCGGACGCGTTACCTCTAGACCATCACTCCATCTATCTCTATGTCTGTTTGCGTGCGTCAGTCATGGAAAATTGATTAACTTTCTTAGTGTTTGCCTGTGTGTCTCAGGTCACCCGCCAGTCCGTCTGTACGTCCCTCTGCCACACAGTTCGTGTGTCTGTCTGTTATAATCTGTCCACCTATCCATCTGCCCATCAGTGTGTCTGTCTATCCGTCCGTCTCTCTCTCTGTTTGTTTGTCTGTCTCTCTGTCTGTCTGTCCGTCTCTCTCTGTCTCTCTTTCAAGTGTCTGTCTGCGCTGTCGGTCTCGTCTGAGATTATGATTATGGTTTTCATTCACACACACACACACGCACACACACACACACACACACACACACACACACACACACAGAGAGAGAGAGAGAGAGAGAGAGAGAGAGAGAGAGAGAGAGAGAGAGAGAGAGAGAGAGAGAGAGAATGAAAATAATATCAATCTCGTTCCGTCAGTGAGTGACAATACAGACAGATAATGTTGAAACACACACACACACACACACACACACACACACACACACACACACACACACACACACACACACACACTGAACAAAACACAACACACGCACGCAATCACGCACACGCACACAGGCAGACAAACACACTATAAAAACATAATGTCAGTTTCGCTTCGCTTCGTGAGTGACAGGTCAGACAGATAATAATGTTGTGAGGTAGTCAGTTCTTGATACTAGTAGTGTAGCGATGAGTCAGTGGGTAGAGGAGAGAGGGAGAGAGAGAGAGTGTGTGCGTGTGTGTGTGTGTGTGTGTGTGTGTGTGTGTGTGTGTGTGTGTGTGGAGGTGGGTGGGGAGGGGAGGAGAGAGGCGCAGGGGGGTGGTTAAGAAAGGAGTTAGGGGTGTGATGGTGGGTGTGTATGAATTATTGGTGCGACCTTGATGCTGTTATCAGGTTTTTGGGTCCTGAAACAGACCGTGTGTGGTGGTTGAGTGAGTGGCCGTGATAATGTTAGTTCTGTGTGTGTGTGTGTGTGTGTGTGTGTGTGTGTGCGTGCGTGCGTGCGTGCGTGTATGTGTGAGAGAGAGAGACAGAGACAGAGAGAAAGAGAGAGAGAGAGATAAAGGGGGGTGAGGAATATATATCCTTGGTTTGTTGAACCAGTTATGTCAAAAGGCCAGCTTTGGGTCTCAGCTGAGCGTTTAATTAAGAAAATATTAGTTAATTAGTTGTTGGCCTACGTAATCTATTTACATGATGCGTTGGCTATATTTGTTTAGATACTCATCTTTCATTTTATTTCAGTTCATGTCATATTATGCAGGTCTATTTCCTTATTATTATCATTGTGTGTGTGTGTGTGTGTGTGTGTGTGTGTGTGTGTGTGTGTGTGTGTGTGTGTGTGTCTGTCCTAAATGTGTGTGTGTATGTCTCTCTCTCTCTCTCTCTCTCTCTCTCTCTCTCACACACACACACACACACCCACACACACACACACACACACACACACACACGTGTTTTGTTGGGGGTGGTGGGGGATGTTTACTGTGAAATAACGTATCGATGAACAACTGACATGCTTACGTTCTTCTACAATGTGTGCGTGTGTTTACTTTAAAAAATATTAGTTAATTAGTAGTTGGCCTACGTAATCTGTTTACATGATTCGTGGGCTATATTTGTTTAGATACTTATCTTTCATTTTATTTCAATTCATGTCATATTATGCAGGTCTATTTCCTTATTATTATTATTAGTGTGTGTGTGTGTGTGTGTGTGTGTGTGAAAGAGAGAGAGGGGGGTAGGATTGTGACATATATATCCTTGGTTTGTTGAACCAGTTCTGTCAAAAGGATAGCTTTGGATTTTAGCTGAGCGTTTACTTTAAAAAAATATTAGTTAATTAGTAGTTGGCCTACGTAATCTATTTACATGATGCGTGGGCTATATATGTTTAGATACTCATCTTTCATTTTATTTCAGTTCATATCATAATATGCAGGTGAATTTCCTTATCGCTTGTGTGTGTGTGTGTGTGTGTGTGTGTGTGTGTGTGTGTGTGTGTGTTCTCTTCATTTTGTTTCCCTTTTTTGTGGATTTTTTTTTTCTCACGATCAGTTTACTTACTTTTTTTGTCTTTGTTTCTTCTTTAAAAAAAAATTTTTTTAATTATTTTTTTTTTAAAAATGAAATGAAATTGGGGGAAGCGAAAAGCATAAGGGGTGGGGGTAGGGGTTGGGGGTGGCTCCATGTGGGATTTTTTGTTTGGGGGTTTCGAGGGGTTTGGGGGGTGGGGGGGTGGGGGGGTGGGGGGGGGGCATAGGGCGCTGGAGGAAGGAAGGGTACCTCGGTGGTTGGAGTTGGGGGGAGGGCGGAGAAGGTACCGTGCGAAGCTCTTAGCCGTAAATTAAAACAAACTCTCCGCGTTGATTATCCGACACTCGTGTAAACGCCTCCTTCTGCGCGGGGATTCAGATGAGGTAATACGTCATGCGAG
>NC_134892.1:14420200-14422700 GCF_041734735.1 Babylonia areolata | reverse complement strand
TTGTAATCGAAGTGTCTATTTTGTAATGAGGATGAGGGGTATCAGTGTCTGTTTGGTTGTAATCGAAGTGTCTATTGTGTAATGAGGATGAGGGGTATCAGTGTCTGTTGGGTTGTAATCGAAGTGTCTATTTTGTAATGAGGATGAGGGGTATCAGTGTCTCTTTGGTTGTAATCGAAGTGTCTATTTGTGTAATGAGGATGAGGGTATCAGTGTCCGTTTGGTTGTAATCGAAGTGTCTATTTGTGTAATGAGGATGAGGGTATCAGTGTCCGTTTGGTTGTAATCGAAGTGTATTGTGTAATGAGGATGAGGGGTATCAGTGTATGTTTGGTTGTAATCGAAGTGTCTATTTTGTAATGAGGATGAGGGGTATCAGTGTATGTTTGGTTGTAATCGAAGTGTCTATTTTGTAATGAGGATGAGGGGTATCAGAGTCTGTTGGGTTGTAATCGAAGTGTCTATTTTGTAATGAGGATGAGGGGTATCAGTGTCTGTTTGGTTGTAATCGAAGTGTCTATTTTGTAATGAGGATGAGGGGTATCAGTGTATGTTTGGTTGTAATCGAAGTGTCTATTTTGTAATGAGGATGAGGGGTATCAGTGTCTGTTTGGTTGCAATCGAAGTGTCTATTTTGTAATGAGGATGAGGGGTATCAGTGTCTGTTGGGTTGTAATCGAAGTGTCTATTTTGCAATGAGGATGAGAGATGGGTGGGTGTCTAGGTTTCGTTGTTTATTGGGGAATTTTTGTCCGCGTATCTTTCTGTCCATTTGTCTGACTGTCTCTCTGTCAGTCTCTCTGTTTCTGTTTCTGTGTGTGTGTGTGTGTGTGTGTGTGTGTGTGTGTGTGTGTGTGTGTGTCCATATCTCTGTGTGTCTCTATCTGCCTGTCTGTCTATCTGTCTTTCTATATATAGGTGTAGAAATATATATATATATATATATATATATATATATATATATATATATATTATACATGTGTGTGTGTGTGTGTGTGTGTGTGTGTGTGTGTGTGTGTGTGTGTGTAATTCTCTCTCTCTCTCTCTCTCTCTCTCTCTCTCTCTCTCACGTGTTTCTCGTTTTTTTAAATTTTTGTTCTTTTTGGTTTGTTTTATTTTTTATATAAGGCACATCTGTTTGGTCATACAAGCCAAATTGAATTAATATACAATATCCGTATGGTTGTTAAAATAAGATTAATGGTCAGGTCGGTAAAATCAATATCTTAAAATTGTAATAATAATAATGATAATAAAACGAATTAAAAAAAAAAAAAAAGAAAAAAAATCGAAAAGAAAGTTCAGGAATCGAACAAGGCTAATATATTATGATGGAGATGGAAAGCGATTATGTGTTTTGTTGTTGTTGATTTTTTTGGTGTTGTTGTTTTAGTGTATTTCCTTTTCTAGATTTTTTTGAATATTTTTTATGGTGTTGATTTTTTCCCCCCATGTCCTGTTTGTCTGTTTGTTGTCTGTATGTTCGTCTGTGTGTTTACCCGTCTGTCTGTCTTCTACTCTCTTTCTCTCTCTGTCTCTCTCTCTCTCTCACTCTCTCTATCTCTCTCCCCTCTCTCTCCTCTCTGTCTCCCCCGTCTTTCTCTCTCCCTCTCTCTCTCCGTGTTCTCCTTCTATCTCTCTCTCTTCCTCTTTCTCCCCCGCCCTCTCCCCCCCCCCCCCTTCTCTCTCTCTCCATCTCTCTCTCTCTCTCTCTCTCTCTCTCTCTCTCTCTCTCTCTCTCTCTCTCTCTCCCTCAATCTATCCACCCAGTTCTCTTTGTTTCTGTCTCTGTCTCCAGTTTTCTCCCTCCCTCTCTCACTCCCTATCTCTGTCCTCTCTCTCTCTCTCTTCCTCTTTCTCCCCCGCCCTCTCTCTATCACTCCCTCTCTCTGCCCCCCCTCTCTCTCTCTCTCACCTTCCCTCACCCTCCTCCACCTCCTCCCTCTCTCTCTCCCCCCGCCCTCCTTCCCTCCCCCCCCCCACGACCCCCCCCCCCCTCCACCATCTTCTTGTTAATGTTCTGTGGTGGTAGTAGTAGTAGTGGTGGTGGTAATGTTCTTTATCTTTTCTTCTTTTATTCTTCTTTTAATTTTTTTTTTCTTTCATGTTATTCTTTTTTTTTTTTCTATTTTCTCGTAATCTCGTGGTAATTGCCGACTAACGGTTCTCCCTGTCTGCCACACTGATTGCGCTAACCTAATAACGAAACCGGCAGGGCGCCTCACTGCTGTCGAGTGGAAAGCAAGCAGGAGGGGTGGAAGGGGGAGGGGGGGGAGGGGTTTGGGGAGGAGAGGGGCAGGAGGTGGAGACGGGGGGTAGGGGGGGGGGGGGCGGGAGGTACACAGCCAAATCGTAAACGTGGGGAGAAAATTAGGGAACATCTGTTGATTATACGGGGGTAGATGCTGAGAGAGAGAGAGAGAGAGAGAGAGAGAGAGAGAGAGAGGTGGGGAGGGGGGGAAGAAAAGGGGGGTGGAGAGAGAAACAGGAGAGAGAGAGA
>NC_134892.1:14410200-14412700 GCF_041734735.1 Babylonia areolata | reverse complement strand
AAAAAAGGGAGGGAAAGGGGAAAAAAAAAAGAAGATTCTAAGCTTTGTATGATTTGTACGGTTTCCTTCCATATTATTGTCTTTTTCTCTCTTTTTTTTTCTTTTTTTAACTTGCCCAAAATCAGAAAATGAAAAGTTGTATGTGATTTATTTCATAAATGCTATTGATTACTATGACATAGTTATGGAATGCCGGGTATTGGTTTGGATTATTGCGACGTTTTGGAGTTGATTATGTATATAGTATGCAAAATAAAACGGTGGTCGACCAAAGAAAGTCAGGAGGGGAAAAAAAACAACGAAAAAACGGTATTGACGCTTTCCTTCCTTGAGCCAGCAACTTGTCATGTTGCATGCTGTCCAGGTTCGGGTGACACGTGCACTTATCCACACTGTGTCTTTATCTGTCTGTTTCTCTCCATCTGTATCCCTGTATTTGTATTTCTTTTTATCACAACAGATTTGTCTGTGTGAAATTCGGGCTGCTCTCCCCAGGGAGAGCGCGTCGCTGTACTACAGCGCCACCCTTTTTTTTTTTGTATTTTTTCCTGCGTGCAGTTTTTTTATTTGTTTTTCCTATCGCAGTGGATTTTTCTACAGAATTTTGCCAGGAACAACCCTTTTGTTGCCGTGGGTTCTTTTACGTGCGCTAAGTGTATGCTGCACACGGGACCTCGGTTTATCGTCTCATCCGAAAGACTAGCGTCCAGACCACCACTCAAGGTCTAGTGGAGGGGGAGAAAATATCGGCGGCTGAGCCGTGATTCGAACCAGCGCGCTCAGATTCTCTCTCGCTTCCTAGGCGGACGCGTTACCTCTAGGCCATCACTCCACGTCTCTGTCTGTCTTCTGTCTGTCTCTTTCTCCCTGTCTCTATCTTTGTCTCGTGTTTGTCTTTCTGTCTTTCTGTCTGTCTGTCTGTCTGTCTCGTTTCTCTGTTTCCTCTCTCTGTCTCTCTGTCTCTGTCTCTGTCTCTGTCTCTCTCTCTGTCTCTCTCTCTCTCTCTCTCTCTCTCGCTCTCTTTCTCTCTCTAGGTGCGTTTCTGTGTCTTTTCTCTCTCTCTGCCTGTTTCTCTTTTTGTCATTGGTGTGTGTGTGTGTGTGTGTGTGTGTGTGTGTGTGTGTGTGTGTGTGTGTGTCTGTCTGTTTCTCTGTCTCTGTGTGTCTGTCTTTGTCTCTGCATGTTTCTTCTCTCTCTCTCTCTCTCTCTCTCTATCTCTCTCTCTCGCTCACGTTCGTTCTACCTCTCTTCCTCCCTTTCTCCCACACTGCCCTTACCCACTCACTCTCCCCCCCACCACACCCCTACCAACTCTCTTCCTTCTCCCACTCGAAGTCCCTTTCTTCCCCCCCCCACCCCACCCCCATCCACGATGATGATAACAAGGGTATTGACGTCTTCATCCAAACAAGGGCCCGGCTGACGCGAGCAATCGGCTACAGTGGAGCGGAATTGATGGGATTGTACTGTCTGGCAGTCTGTCTCTGGCACTGTTGATGGGGATGTACTGGTTGTCTGTCTGTCTCTGGCACTGTTGATGGGAATGTACTGGCTGTCTGTCTGTCTGTCTCTGGCACTGTTGATGGGAATGTACTGGCTGTCTGTCTCTGGCACTGTTGATGGGAATGTACTGGCTGTCTGTCTGTCTATGGCACTGTTGATGGGAATGTACTGGCTGTCTGTCTGTCTGTCTCTGGCACTGTTGATGGGAATGTACTGGTTGTCTGTCTGTCTATGGCACTGTTGATGGGAATGTAGTGGTTGTCTGTCTGTCTATGGCACTGTTGATGGGAATGTACTGGCTGGCTGTCTGTCTATGGCACTGTTGATGGGAATGTACTGGTTGTCTGTCTGTCTCTGGCACTGTTGATGGGAATGTACTGGCTGGCTGTCTGTCTATGGCACTGTTGATGGGAATGTACTGTCTGGCTGTCTGTCTATGGCACTGTTGATGGGAATGTACTGTCTGGCTGTCTGTCTATGGCACTGTTGATGGGAATGTACTGGCTGGCTGTCTGTCTCTGGCACTGTTGATGGCAATGTACTGGCTGTCTGTCTATGGCACTGTTGATGGGAATGTACTGTCTGGCTGTCTGTCTATGGCACTGTTGATGGGAATGTACTGGTTGTCTGTCTGTCTCTGGCACTGTTGATGGGAATGTACTGGCTGTCTGTCTGTCTCTGGCACTGTTGATGGGAATGTACTGGTTGTCTGTCTGTCTATGGCACTGTTGATGGGAATGTACTGGCTGTCTGTCTGTCTGTCTATGGCACTGTTGATGGGAATGTACTGGCTGTCTGTCTGTCTGTCTATGGCACTGTTGATGGGAATGTACTGGCTGTCTGTCTGTCTGTCTATGGCACTGTTGATGGGAATGTACTGGCTGTCTGTCTATGGCACTGTTGATGGGAATGTACTGGCTGTCTGTCTATGGCACTGTTGATGGGAATGTACTGGCTGTCTGTCTGTCTATGGCACTGTTGATGGGAATGTACTGGC
>NC_134892.1:14395200-14405200 GCF_041734735.1 Babylonia areolata | reverse complement strand
AAGCCGTTCTTAGTTAAGCTCTACATATCCCCCCCCCTCCCCCTCTCCCCCCCCCCCCCCCCCCCCCCCCAACACACACACACACCATTTACAACTTAACGAGCGCAGTTTCAGTTTCTCAAGGAGGCGTCACCGCAGTTCGGTTAAATCCATATACGCTAACACCACATCTGTATAGGCTAGTCAGATAGATGCCTGACCAGCAGTATAACCCAATGCGATTAGTCAGGCCTTGAGTGCTTGCTTGTATTATGTTTGTGTACATGTCAGCGTGGCTTTCATCTACAGAATTTTAGCCAGAGGACAACACTTCCGTTGCCATGTTAGGTGGCTTTCATCTACAGAATTTTAGCCAGATGACAACACTTTCGTTGCCATGTTAGGTGGCTTTCATCTACAGAATTTTAGCCAGATGACAACACTTTCGTTGCCATGTTAGGTGGCTTTCATCTACAGAAATTTAACCAGAGGACAACACTTTTGTTGCCATGTTTTGTTTAGCTGTTTTGTTGTTGTTGTTTTTCAGTGTGCCAAGTGCGAGCTACACACGCACGGGACCTCGGTTTATTATCATCTCATCCGAATGACTGGAAATAGATGCTCAGTTTGATTTTCCATTCAAACTTGGGAGAGAAAGGGCGTAGGTGGGATTCAGTCGAACTCACACCCTAACGGAGTCTCTATTTTATTTTATTTTATTTTTTGCAGCTGGGCGTCATAACCAGTCTACCACCTTCCTTCAATCATAAGGGGGTTGTATTCTGATGATTTGTGTTGATTCCAGCTGGGCTAAATTTATTTCCTGGAGGAGGTAGGGGGCGGGCGGCAGGGGGAATGGGGGATGGGGGAGGGGGGGGGGGGGAGGGTCAATTCATTACGAGAGATGAGGGTGGAAAATCCAACTGTGCGACGAAGAAATGGATCAGGGGGTGGGGGTAGGGATGGGGTTGTCAATTCTGGAATTTCATCCCTCGGGGTCATTCCAGGTTAGTCTACATAGATCCTGGGGGACGGGAGGAGGGGTGGGGGGGGGGAGTTGATCTGGGTTCGCCAGATTTGACCCCCCCTGTGCCAAAATCAGGGTGCGTACAAATAGGGTGCTACACCGGTGTGGAAGACAAAGTTCTTTGGGGTTTTTTGTTGATTTTTTTTTTCTGTTGTTGGCAGATGGGATGAAAGAAGAACGTAAGAATAAAGAAGAAAAGGGAGAACATTTAGAGAGATCGAAAGAAAGAATGAATGAATGAATGAAAGAGAGACAGATCTTCTTCTTCTTCTTCTTCTTCTTCTCGTCCTCCTCCTCTCTTCTTCTTTTCCTCTTCCTCCTCCTCTTCCTCCTTCTCCTCTTCCTCCTCCTCCTCCAACTCCTCCTCCTCTTCTTGTTCTTCTCCTTCTTTTCCTCCTTCTCCTCCTTCTTCTCCTCCTCCTCTTCTTCTTCTTAATCTTGTTTTCCTCTTTCTCCTCCTCCTCCTCTTCTTCTTTTCCTCCTTCTCCTCCTCCTCCTCCTCCTCCTCTTCTTCTTCTTCTTTTGCTCTCTATCCTCCTCCTCCTCTTCTTCTTCTTCTTCTTCTTCTTGTTTTCCTCTTTCTCCTCCTCCTCCTCCTCTTCTTCTTTTCCTCCTTCTCCTCCTCCTCCTCCTCTTCTTCTTCTTCTTTTCCTCCTCGTCCTCCTCCTCCTCCTCCTCTTCTTCTTCTTCTTTTCCTCCTCCTCCTACTCCTCTTCTTCTTCTTTTGATTATCATTACCTTTTCCTCCTTTTCTCTGACAATGGGTGACGACATGCATAAAACATTCGGAACATGAGTTCTTTGTTTCGCTGTGTGTGTGTGTGTGTGTGTGTGTGTGTGTGTGTGTGTGTGTGTTGCAAGAAAACCGCCCTGGGTTTTAAATCTGGTGTGAGGGGGGTAGAGGGGAAGGTCCGGCGGTAAGGAAGAGACAGCAACCCCCATCATCATCATCATCATCATCCTCATCCTCCTCCTCAGGCGTATCCCTCAGGGGGCCCCTGAACCGGAACTTTGGCGTGAGCGAACTTTTCGCCCGGGCGTCTGGATAATTACCGCACGTGTTTATTTTATCGGGAGGCGGGAAAGACTGTGCCAGTCGGTAATGCGAGGTGTAAGTCAGTCCTATGCAATTCGCTGTTGCTTTTGGAGCCAGTCCTACGCTCGCCTGCTCGTTCGTATCGGGGGGATGTTAGTGGTACGAAGTAATTACTACCTCGTGTTTATTTTACCGGCGGCGAAAAACAAAAACCGTAAGAGAGAGATGGAAGGGGGGGCGGGGGGATGGGGGGGGGTAGTAGGGTATAGTAGAGTAGTGAGCTGTGTGTGTGTGTGTGTGTGGGAGAGAGAGAGAGAGAGAGGGAAACTCAGCTGACCACGAAACCCAGTTAAGTTTGAAGGCAGACTGGTTCGTATTAAGTTTCTTTCTTTCTTTTTTCTTTCTTTCTTTTCTTTCTTTTTTTTTCATTCCTTTTTATTTTCTTTCCTTTTTCCTTGCTTCCTTTCCTTTTCATTTTGGAGACAAAATATTTACTACGCCCGTTCGATAGACAAGGATGCTTATTGTCTCGTTTGAACTGAAGTGGACTTTCTCAATTTTGTAGAGGAAAACAATGAAAGGTTGCATCTCATGAGTTTTATTGTTCAGTACTTCAACTGGAAATGTGGTCAGTGTTAAGCTGGTTGGGTAAAATTTGTATTTGTATTTGTATTTCTTTTTATCACAGCAGATTTCTCTGTGTGAAATTCGGGCTGCTCTCCCCAGGGAGAGCGCGTCGCTATACTACAGCGCCACCCAATTTTTTTGTATTTTTTTCCTGCGTGCAGTTTTATTTGTTTTCCTATCGAAGTGGATTTTTCTACAGAATTTTGCCAGGAACAACCCTTTTGTTGCCGTGGGTTCTTTTACGTGCGCTAAGTGCATGCTGCACACGGGACCTCGGTTTATCGTCTCATCCGAATGACTAGCGTCCAGACCACCACTCAAGGTCTAGTGGAGGGGGAGAAAATATCAGCGGCTGAGCCGTGATTCGAACCAGCGCGCTCAGATTCTCTCTCGCTTCCTATAGGCGGACGCGTTACCTCTAGGCCATCACTCCTGTTGTGTGTATGTGTGTGGTGTTTTTTTTTTTGTTTTTTGTTGTTTTTTTGTTGTTGTTGGCTTTTTCCCCATAACACTCGTTCGTCAAATAAAACTGGTCTGTGTTTATTCATACGTGCAGGAGCGTTTGAATCCGTGCGATCGAGCGAACGTATATGCTGCATTGATAACGGTATTCACGATAAATGTTATCATTTCCTTTCGCACTGTAATGGAGTCTGTTGATACGAATACGCTGTGTATGATCTCAGTCTGTCTACGGTTCATGTGCTCCGTGTTACTGAGTTGAACTAACTGCATTCTGTTTGTTCAGTTCAACAAAAGAAAGTGATGGATAAGACTGTCTGTAGTTCGAATGTTTTGAGGATCGATCACGTTGTCTTGATTATGTTATGCTTCTAAATAAGCTATGTCATTGGTTATTTGGTTACAGTTTTGTCAGCTTTTATGTCTCTCAGTACATTGTGTGTGTGTGTGTGAGAGAGAGAGAGAGAGAGAGAGAGAGAGAGACAGAGAGAGACAGACAGACAGACAGACAGACAGAGGCAGAGCACTGTGTTTCTGGAACAGTCAAGTAATTTACTCCTACACACACACACACACACACACACACACACAGAGGAAACATAAACACACACGCAAGCGTACGCGCGCGCGCACACACACACACACACACACACACACACACACACACACACACACACAGAGGAAACATAAACACACACGCAAGCGTACGCGCGCGCGCACGCGCGCACACACACACACACACACACACACACACACACACAGAGGAAACATAAACACACACACACAAGCGTACGCGCGCACGCACGCACACACACACACACACACAGAAACACACACACGCACACACACGCACACACACACACACACACACACACACACACACACACACACACACACACACAGAGCACGCCTACACACACAAGCGCTTACGCGAATCCTCAATTTGTGTTATGGACATTGATTCTATTCAATGTAAAAATACAAAATAGAAAAAAATAACGATGATGAGGAAAAGGGAGGTAGCGATAGTGATGATAAAAAAATGATGATGGTGATGATGATGACGATGATGACAACGACAGCTATGAAAGATGAAAGGCTGTCAGCGCGATCGTTTACAAAATCGGTTTCCAAACACTGCCATTAACCACCACCACCACCACTACCATCTGTCTCTCTGGCTCTGTCTCCCTGTCTGTCTGCCTCTCTCTCTCTCTCTTTCTCTCTCTCTTCTCTCTCTGTCTACTCCCCACCCTTCTCCCCTTTCTCTCCTTCTCTCTCTCTCTCTGTCTACCCCCCCCCCCCCCTTTTCTCCCCTTTCTCTCCTTCTCTCTCTCTCTTTCTCTCTCTTTTCTCTGTCAACACCCCCCCCTTTCTCCCCTTTCTCTCCTCTCTCTCTCTCTCTTTCTCTCTCTCTTCTCTGTCAACACCCCCCCCTTTTTCTCCTTCTCTCTCTCTCTCTTCTCTCTCTGTCTACCCCCCTTTTCCCCTTTCTCTCTCTCTCTCTCTCTCACTCTCTCCTCCCTCTATCTATTTATCTATATATCTCTTTACTCCCCCCCCCTTTCTCCCCTCTCTCTCTCTGCCTTCCCCCCCTCTCTCTCTCTCTATCTCTGCCCCCTTTCTCTCCCCCCCTTCTCTATCTCCGAGTCTTTCTCCCCCTTTCTCCCCCACATTCTCTCTCCCCCTCTCTCTCTTTCTCCCCCCCCCACGCCCCCGCGCCCCCCCCCCACCCCCCGCTCCTTCTCTCTCTCTCTCTCACTCTCTTTCTTATTCCTCACCTCTCGACCAGTGCTACCTATACCTCCAATGTTGACTTTCTCACAGCCTTCAAGCGAGAACGCAGGTGTTCGTTGGCTTTATATGGTACACACACACACACACACACGCTATCATCCAAGGCGCCCCGCTGTTGCGAACTTCGTCAAAACATTGAGTCCTTTCACACTACTTGTGTACTCGCTGTTTTTACGGCTTCGTTCCTCCTCCTCCTATGTAATGCTCACTCGTCTGAACACTCTCTCTCTCTCTCTTGATACCACGCACTCGAGTCGTCGTTACACACTCGGTGGTTCCCTCTGTGTAAAGGAGCTGTTACACAGGATGTCTGAAGCCACGCTGATTAACTTTAATTAATTCACTTGTGGTCATGTTATTGCTCATGCTCACAATACAAACATGAACTCAGCATTAAAGCATCCAAAAAGACATTTATTCCATTTAACGAACAAGAAGATGAAAGGCATAAACGTGTTTAAGAAATCACGAAATCGACAGGACTAAAAACAGTTCATATACTTAAGAACGCAGTATTAACAACAGAAAATCTGTATATATATATATATATATATATATATATATATATATATATATATATATATATATATATATATGTTAAGATATTCAGAGAAATCACACAAAAATTATATCGCCGTATCTCATAACATTTTTCACATTTAAGAGAATAAACATCGATCAATCACCTAATAATAGTTAAGTCTGATCATAATCGGATTATGCATCGTCACATTAAAGATATGTACAGCATGCACTTATAGCAAGTAAAGGAACTCACGTCACACACAAAAAAAAGGCCCTGGAAAAATTCCGAAAAAAAACCCTCATTTTGCTAGTAAAACAAGTACAATTGTACAGAGAAACACAACACAACACACAGACACAGACACACACATACACACACATACACACACACACAGATAGAGAGGGGGAGATGGACAGACAGATAGATAGATAGATAGATAGATATGGGTGGCACTGCTGAAAGAGCAGCTCGAATTTCCCACAGAGAAACCTGTTGTGAGAAAAAGGACTACTACACAATGCTGTACAGTACAGTACAGAACATTACAGTCCACTTTAATCCAATGCAGTACAATGCAACGTAACGCAACAGAACACCATACAATACAATATGAAGCATTATCTGCAATACAATACACTGCACTACAATACAATACAATATATAGCATTATCAGCAATACAATACAACACAATATGAAGCTCTATCTGCAATACACTACACTACACTACAATACAATACAATATAAAACATTATCAGCAATACAATACAACACAATATGAAGCTTTATCTGCAATACAATACAATACAATATAAAGCATTATCTGCAATACAATACAATGAAATAAAATAAACCCCAATACAATATGAAGCATTATCTGCAATACAATACAATACAATATGAAGCATTATCTGCAATACAATACAATTCAATATGAAGCATTATCTGCAATACAATACAATACAATATAAAGCATTATCTGCAATACAATACAATACAATATAATGCATTGTCTACAATACAATACAATATAAAGCATTATCTGCAATACTATACAATACAATATAAACTAATAAAGCATTATATGCAATACAATTCAATATGAAGCATTATCTGCAACACAATACAATATGAAGCATTATCTGCAATACAACACAATACAATATGAAGCATTATCTGCAATACAACACAATGCAATATAAAGCATTATCTGCAATACAATACAATATGAAGCATTATCTGCAATACAGCACAATATAATATGAAGCATTATATGCAATACAACATAATACAATATGCAACATTATCTGCAATACAATACAATACAATATGAAGCATTATCTGCAATACAACACAATACAATGTGAAACATTATCTGCAATACAACACAATGAAATAAAATAAACACCGATACAATATAAAGCATTATCTGCAATACAACACAATACAATATGAAGCATTATCTGCAATACAACACAATACAATATGAAGCATTATCTGCAATACAACACAATGAAATAAAATAAACACCGATACAATATGAAGCATTATCTGCAATACAACACAATACAATATGAAGCATTATCTGCAATACAACACAATGAAATTAAATAAACCCCGATACAACATGAAGCATTATCTGCAATACAACACAATACGATATGAAGCATTATCTGCAATACAACACAATACGATATGAAGCATTATCTGCGATTCAACACAATACAATATGAAGCATTATCTGCAATACAATACAATACAAAATATTCTCTGCAAAACAATACAAGGCAATAACATACAAAGTATTTTCTGCATAACAATACAATACAATACAAAGTATTCTCTCAAAAATAATACAATACAATGCAAAGTATTCTCTACAAAACAATACAATACAATACAAAAAATTCTCTGCAAAACAAACAGTTCAATACAAAGTATTCTCTGCAAAACAATACAAGACAATACAAAGTATTCTCTGCAAAACAACACATGACAATACCATTCAAAGAGTTCTCTGCTTCAGCCATTGAGCGCCAGGTCTAGGTTGAACAAACACCCAGGATCAACATTTAACCTCTTCCACAAATGTTGGCCGCAAGTTTCGAGACCGGATCGGAAACAGTTTAATGCAGCTTGGCTATAGACCTACATGACGATCAGTCTCCTGTGAAATATTTACTCAAAGAATCACGAGAACCAAGAAATACCGAGACATGGTACTCATGTCAGCGAAGGCGGGATATGATTGGCATTCAGTGTGTGGCCTCAGTCTATGCATTGGATAGAACAAGCTTCAATTTGTTCGGATTTGTATTTGTACTTCTTTTTATCACAAAAGATTTATATGTGTGAAATTCGGACTGCTCTCCCCAGGGAGAGTGCGTCGCTACACTGTTGCGCCACCGATCTTTTTGTAATTTTTTTCTGCGTGTAGTTTTATTTATTTTTCCTATCGAAGAGGATTTTTCTACAGATTTTTTCCAGGAACAACCCTTTTGTTGCCGTGGGTTCTTTTACATGCGCTAAGTGCATGCTACCACACGGGACCTCGGTTTATCGTCTCATCCGAATGAGTGGCGTCCAGACCACCACTCAAGGTTAGTAGAGGGGGAGAAAATATCAGCGGCTGAGCCGTGATTCGAACCAGCGCGCTCAGATTCTCTCGCTTCCTAGGCGGACGCGTTAACTCCAGGCCATCGCTTCACACGATGAACCATTTATACCCTGACAGCGGAGTGTTGGCCTAGAGGTAACGCGTCCGCAGAGGTAGCGAGAGTCTGAGCGCACTGGTTCGAATCCCATAGTCGCCAGTATTTTCTCCCCCTCCACTAGACTTCGAGTGGTGGACTGGACGCTAGTCATTCAGATGAGACGATAAACCGAGGTCCCATGTGCAGCATGCACTTAGCGTACGTAAAAGGAACCCACGGCAACAAGAGGGTTGTCCTTGGCAAAATTCTGTTGAAAAATTCACTTCGATTGGAAAACAAATGAAACTGCAGGCAGATCTTTATTTAAATGAGTGGCGCTTTCTCTGGGGAGAGCAGCCCGAATTTCACACAGAGAAATCTGTTGTGACAAAAAGAGAAATACAATACAATCGTAACGTCATTAATCAAAACCTGACGATCAGATTAAAAACAAAAGATGACGTAAAATCATGCGAATAGACATACAGTCTTTAACTGTATTGTTAGGATCATCAGTATAGGTTGCACCCAATGGCAGCTGTCGGTCGGCTCTACACAGGTAGGCAGCCATATATTGTGCAAATGGCTCCGAGTTTGTAAAGGACTTTGAGCTTGGTCTCTGACCGAGGATAGGCGCTATATTTGTGTTCATATCATATCATATCATATCATGTATCGTATCGTATCGTATCGTATCGTATCGTATCGTATCATATCATATCATATCATATCATATCATATCATATCATTCTAGGTCTAGGTCGGCGTTTTCTGATAATGATTTGTATGACTATCTGTCGGCCTGTCTGTCTCCCTCTCCATCTATCTGACCCTATCTGTCTATCTAACTCTATCTGTCTGTCTTCCTCTCTGTCTGTCTATCTGTCTAACCCTATCTGTCTGTCTGTCTATCTAACCCTATCTGTCTGTCTGTCTGTCTCCCTCTCTCTCTATCTATCTAACCCTATCTGTCTGTCTGTCTGTCTCCCTCTCTGTCTATCTAACCCTATCTGTCTGTCTGTCTCTCTCTCTATCTATCTAACCCTATCTGTCTGTCTGTCTCCCTCTCTGTTTATCTAACCCTATCTGTCTGTCTCCCTCTCTGTCTATCTATCTAATCCTATCTGTCTGTCTGTCTCCCTCTCTGTCTGTCTATCTATCTAACCCTATTTGTCTGTCTGTCTCCCTCTCTGTCTATCTATCTAACCCTATATGTCTGCCTATTTACCTGTCTACATGTCTTCATCTTCTTCTCTCTATATCTTTGTCTACCTCTCTCTTTCTCTCTCCCTCTAAATCTATACTCATCCTCTCTCTCTCTCTCCATTTCCTTGCTTTTTTTTTTTTTATCACAAATCAAAGCTTCATTCACCCGTCCCCCATTCATTGTTCCATTTCAATGTCGAAGACACCTACCTTTACCTTCACCCCACCCAACCACCCCCCCTCACCCCCACCCCCCGCCCCCTCCTCCCTTCTGCCGCGCCCCTCTCCACCCTCCTTTCCACCTCTCACCCTCACGCCCACCCCCATCACCACCACCACCCCAATCCTCTCACTCATCTTCCCTGACAGCATGTGTAAGCCAGCTGTGTTTACCTGCATCTTCTCCGTGCATGTCATTGGCTGCCTCTGACTGCAGCACTTCCTGTCTGTCTGTCTGTCTGTCTGCCTGACGGCCATGTTGGATCACACCTACACTCCCACAGTTAGTTTCCGGTGTATGTCATGAGTTTTCGTGGGGGTACTGAGTCTTTTTTTTTTTTTCTTCCTCCATGGTTAAGAAACCCCACGAAAAACTCAATGACATAGACAGGGGAAACAAACTATGTGTGTGTGTGTGTGTGTGTGTGTG
>NC_134892.1:14350200-14375200 GCF_041734735.1 Babylonia areolata | reverse complement strand
CGTTCCAAATTCTCATCAAACTCTCAAACACCTCTCTTTCTTCTTCCATACTTTATCGATAATTGATTGAACAATAGCATAAAAAAAAACTAATGAAAAAGAGGCCTTGCCCCCATTGTTGGAGGCTAATGCATATGCTTCAGACACAAAAAAATAACACACGAGAATTCTTCGAAGACACGACTCTTACAGATGTGAAATAGACAGACACGTCACGTCACAAGCTAAAGGCTTGGACTGCCGAAAGTGTCAACCAATAAAGGGGGTGACAAAACAACAACATACACTAATTGTCCCCTTGATTGTTTGCCTAACTAGTTGTCCTAACTCTGTCCTCGTTACCTCATTAATTCGTTATCTCACTCTCATTAACTCACACACGCATGCGCGCGCGCGCGCGCGCACACGCACACACACACACACACACACATACACACACACACGCGCGCGCGAGTACGCACGCACGCGCGTACTCACACACAAACATACACACACTAAAACGCGCGCGAGCGCACGCACACACACACACACGCGCGGACACACACACACACACACACACACACACACATACATCTCTGTCTCCCTTTCACACACACACACACACACACACACACGGACGCACGCACACACACACACACACGGGCGCGCGCGTTTGATGATTACGTAAGACAAGAAGGGAATTTAGCTCAGAATTGTTATAGACATCCTGATTGAAGAATTGTAGCAGACAGCACAAGGAGAACTTGACATCGATGTTTGCTTGTGTGCTCTTTGGCATGGTAAGCACGTGTGTAGGCGTTCGCTGGCAGCCCACTGCGCACGCGCACACACACACACACACACACACACACACACACACGGATACACGCACACTCGCACCTGGCGCGCGCACTCACGCACGCACAGAGACAGACAGACAGACAGACAGACAGACACCGACATAGGCAGTTCTTTCGATGCCCTTCCCTGTGCTACCCTTTTTCTCTCTGTCTGTCAGCCTGTCTCGGTGATCCAAATGGATCCATATGCCTCTTTATCTATCTATCTATCTATGTATCTATCTGAGTGTCGGTCTATATATGTCAATGGGTCAGAAAGACACACATCGTATTTACCTATAACATCTACCCAGTGAACTAGTTAACAACAGTGTTAATATCCAGACAGTACCGAAAGGACAGCAGACAGTTTATATTCCAAACGTTTTCCCGATTGCACAGAAGGACATTTAAGAGCAACGGTGCTCCAGCGAAAAAATTAGGTTCGTTTTTATGACAGGTCAGCCACGAAAATGTTAAAAGTAGGCTTTGGCTTTAGTTTCACAAACACACACACACTCTCCCTCTCTCTCTCTCTGTCACACACACACACACACACACACACACACACACACACACACACACACACACACACACACACACACACACACACACACACACACACACACACATTGAGGTTAATTCACCAGACTGTTTCCCCATTTAAAAGTGCCAAACATTTTTACGTTTTAAAAAGAAAAAAAAAGAAAATTCTAAATGCTACATGATCCGTAGTAACAAGTTAACTGCCCATCAGCAGAAGAAGAAGAAAAAAGTCTCCCCACATAATCATCAAGATCGTTTCTTGTATAATAGTTATAAAAGTTAAAAGGTCATAGTTTCTGTAGCCTTTGTGCGGCCATCGGGGGCAGTGAATTCATACCCTCTGTGTCTGGAGCTTGACATAGGAATGCTGGGCCCACTCCTCTCCTGCTATTCTAAGGAAAATCGGAATCGTCTTCTGTTGTTATCTTTTTATCTTTTTTTGTTTTTTTAACAATACAACCATGGTGATAATGGAATGGTCTTCTTTTTTTTTCTCTTTTTAAAAAAACAAACAATACAGCCATGGCGATACGGTACACATACACAAACACAGATACCGTAGAAATCAGGATACATACAAGTGCATATCAAAATAAAAACTCGTGCACACACACGCACACACACACACACACACACGTATGAACAGAAACCGCATATTACATGAGGATGGAGCCGATGATTAGATCTTCAGGTAGATGGCTGTTAATACAGACAGTTCATCCTTCAACTTCACCGAGCTTTGTTCAGTTCCGGTTCTGTTGTTGTTGTTTTCTTCTTCTTCTTCTTCTTCTTCTTCTTCTTCGTTCGTGGGCTGCAACTCCCACGTTCACTCGTATGTACACGAGTGGGCATTTACGTGTATGACCGTTTTTACCTTTCCATTTAGGCAGCCATACTCCATTTTCGGGGGTGTGCATGCTTTGTATATTCTTGTTTCCATAACCCACCAAACGCTGACATGGATTGCAGGATCTTTAAACGTGCGTATTTGCTTGCGTGTACACACGAAGGGGGTTCAGGCTCTAGCAGGTCTGCACATATGTTGACCGGGGAGATCGGAAATATCTCCACCCTTTACCCACCAGGTGCCGTTACCGAGATTCGAACCCCGGACCCTCAGATTGAAAGTCCAACACTTTGACCACTTGGCTATTGCGCCCGTCGTTGTTTTCTTTTTCTCTGTGTGTCTGAGTATTTTGTTCTTGTTTTTTTGTTTTTTTTCTGTCACTCTGTTTCTCTGTATCTGTCTCGGTCTGCCTCTGTCTGTCTGTCTGTCTTTCCGTTACACGACCAGCATCAACTTGCCGATGACTCTGTCGTGGTTCATGCATGCTGGGTATTTTCGTGTCTCCATAACCCACCGAACACTGACATAGGTTACTGGATCTTTAACGTGCGTATTTGATCTTCTGCGTCCGTATACACACGAAGGGGGGGGGGGGGGGGGGGGGGGGGGTTCAGGCACTAGCAGGTCTGCACATACGTTGACCTGGGAGATCTGAAAAATCTCCACCATATCCACTGTGCCTGGGGCTTTACACAGGAATGCTGGGCCCAATTCTCCCATTCCGCCTGTCTGTCTGTCTGTCTGTCTGTCTCTGACTGTCTGTCTGTCTGTCTGTCTGTCTGTCTGTCTCTGACTGTCTGTCTGTCTGTCTGTCTCTGACTGTCTGTCTGTCTGTCTCTGACTGTCTGTCTGTCTGTCTGTCTCTGACTGTCTGTCTGTCTCTGACTGTCTGTCTGACTGTCTGTCTCTGACTGTCTGTCTGTCTGTCTGTCTCTGTCTGTCTGTCTGTCTCTGTCTGTCTGTCTGACTGTCTGTCTGTCTGACTGTCTGTCTCTGTCTGTGACTGTCTGTCTGTCTGTGACTGTCTGTCTGACTGTCTGTCTCTGTCTGTCTGACTGTCTGTCTCTGTCTGTCTGTCTGTCTGTCTCTGACTGTCTGTCTGTCTGTCTGTCTCTGACTGTCTGTCTGTCTCTGACTGTCTGTCTGACTGTCTGTCTCTGACTGTCTGTCTGTCTGTCTGTCTCTGACTGTCTGTCTGTCTCTGACTGTCTGTCTGTCTGTCTGTCTCTGACTGTCTGTCTGTCTGTCTGTCTGTCTGTCTGTCTCTGACTGTCTGTCTGTCTCTGTCTGTCTGTCTGTCTCTGACTGTCTGTCTGTCTGTCTGTCTCTGACTGTCTGTCTGTCTGTCTGTCTCTGACTGTCTGTCTGTCTGACTGTCTGTCTCTGTCTGTCTGTCTGTCTCTGACTGTCTGTCTGACTGTCTGTCTCTGACTGTCTGTCTGTCTGTCTGTCTCTGACTGTCTGTCTGTCTCTGACTGTCTGTCTGTCTGTCTGTCTCTGACTGTCTGTCTGTCTGTCTGTCTGTCTGTCTGTCTCTGACTGTCTGTCTGTCTGTCTGTCTGTCTGTCTCTGACTGTCTGTCTGTCTGTCTCTGACTGTCTGTCTATCTGTCTGTCTGTCTGTCTGTCTGTCTGTCTCTGACTGTCTGTCTGTCTGTTCGTCTCTGACTGTCTGTCTGTCTGTCTGTCTGTCTGTCTCTGACTGTCTGTCTGTCTGTCTGTCTCTGACTGTCTGTCTGTCTCTGACTGTCTGTCTGACTGTCTGTCTCTGACTGTCTGTCTGTCTGTCTGTCTCTGACTGTCTGTCTGACTGTCTGTCTCTGTCTGTCTGTCTGTCTCTGACTGTCTGTCTGACTGTCTGTCTCTGACTGTCTGTCTGTCTGTCTGTCTCTGACTGTCTGTCTGTCTCTGACTGTCTGTCTGTCTGTCTGTCTCTGACTGTCTGTCTGTCTCTGACTGTCTGTCTGTCTGTCTGTCTGTCTCTGACTGTCTGTCTGTCTGTCTGTCTCTGACTGTCTGTCTGTCTGTCTGTCTGTCTGTCTGACTGTCTGTCTCTGACTGTCTGTCTGTCTGTCTGTCTCTGACTGTCTGTCTGTCTCTGACTGTCTGTCTGTCTGTCTGTCTCTGACTGTCTGTCTGTCTGTCTGTCTGTCTGTCTCTGACTGTCTGTCTGTCTGTCTGTCTCTGACTCCCACTGTCTCCCGTCTCTCTGTCACTGACTCTGTATCTAACTTTTCCTGTCTCTCTGTCTGTCTGTCTGTCTGTCTCTGACTGTCTGTCTGTCTGTCTGTCTGTCTCTGACTGTCTGTCTGTCTGTCTGTCTGTCTGTCTGTCTCTGACTGTCTGTCTGTCTGTCTGTCTCTGACTCCCACTGTCTCCCGTCTCTCTGTCACTGACTCTGTATCTAACTTTTGCCTGTCTCTCTGTCTGTCTGTCTGTCTGTCTCTGACTGTCTGTCTGTCTCTGACTGTCTGTCTGTCTGTCTGTCTGTCTCTGACTGTCTGTCTGTCTGTCTGTCTGTCTGTCTCTGACTGTCTGTCTGTCTGTCTGTCTCTGACTGTCTGTCTGTCTCTGACTGTCTGTCTGTCTGTCTGTCTGTCTGTCTGTCTGTCTGTCTGACTGTCTGTCTGTCTCTGACTCCCACTGTCTCCCGTCTCTCTGTCACTGACTCTGTATCTAACTTTTGCCTGTCTCTCTGTCTGTCTGTCTGTCTGTCTCTGACTGTCTGTCTGTCTCTGACTGTCTGTCTGTCTGTCTGTCTGTCTGTCTGTCTGTCTCTGACTGTCTGTCTGTCTGTCTGTCTGTCTGTCTGTCTGTCTCTGACTCCCACTGTCTCCCGTCTGTCTGTCACTGACTCTGTATCTAACTTTTGCCTGTCTCTCTGTGTGTCTAAGTGTTTCTCTCTGTATGTCTCTTTGTCTCTGTTTGCATGTGTCTGTCTCTGTCTCTGTATCTACTTGTCTATCTGTATCTGTCTCCCTGTTTGTCTGTCTCTTGGTCTGTCTGTCTGTCTGTCTCTCTCTGTCTCTCTGTCTCTGTCCTCTCTGTCTTTCTCTGTCTCTCTGTCTCTGTTTCTCTGTCTGTCTGTCTGTCTGTCTGTCTGTCTGTCTCTCTCTCTCTCTCTCTCTCTCTCTCTCTCTCTCTCTCTCTCCACCGAATGCAGTGTGCATGTGAATGAGTTGTTTTTTGACAATGTCTGTCCGATCATAACGTTCTGATTACTACTCTTGTGCAAAAATAAAGTGTGGTTTGTTTGGTCCTATTAGCTGTTTTTGCTTTGGGTAGGTGTGTGAAAGCGAAACGTGATGTTTCCAACGCTAAATTATAATGTATCGTATTGCATTGTTTTACTCTTTTGTCACAACAGACTTCTCTGTGTGAAATTCGGGCTGTTTTTTTTCCCAGGGAGAGCGCGTCGTTACACTGAGAGCGCCATCCTTTTAACACATTTTTTTTTTCCTGCCTTCAGTTTTATTATTTTCCCTATCGAAGTGGATTTTTCTACAGAATTTTGCCAGGGACAACCCTTTTGTTGCCGTGGGTTCTTTTACGTGCGCTAAGTGCATGCTGCACACGGGACCTCGGTTTATAGTCTCATTTGAATGACTAGCGTCCATCCACCACTCAAGGTCTAGCGGAGGGGAAAAAAATATTTACGACTGTGGCATTCGAACCAGTGCGCTCAGATTCTCTAGCTTCCTATACGGACGCGTTACCACTTAGCCAGCACCCCACTATGTATGTGTGATCTGTATTGCTATTGTGATATAGATCTGTCGACACATAAGCTACGGTGTTAATGATATTATTGAGTTTCATATAGCACATAATCTATGGTACTAAAAACTGCCGTTTGAGATCGAGAATTGTCGACATCTGATGTGTGTATGTGATCCACGTTGTTAGTCGTGATACTTATCTATTCATCAGTAGACTGAAAGGCTGGAACCGGAACTTTGATGTGAGATGTATCTCACACTCGGTAGATGAACTACCGATAAAAAAAAAAAGAGACAGAGTTTGTCAATTAGCACCAGTATGTCATCAAAGAGACCAGTAGAAAAAACCAAATACACGAGGGAGGGAGGGAGGGAGGTGCTATGTGGTTGGGGAATTTTTTTTAGGTCGTGAGATGCGAAGATTACACCGCCGCAGTGGAAATGAGTTTAACTCTCTCCATACGAACGGCGAAAGAGACAACGTTAACAGCGTTTCATCCCAATTACCATCATCAAAGTATTGCAAGCGGAACGCTCTGATACTGAAGAGGTGAATGTTGACAAAGAATACCACAGTTCTGACGACGGAAGCTAAAGGTTGGGTCATTCAGACACCCACTGGACATCCGAGGGGTCTGTGTAGAGGAGAAGAGAGGACTGGCCGTACTGAGTGAGTGAGTTGAATGACCTCTTGGTCGAAGTCCTTCAGGTCAAAATTCTTCAAGGCCTGGGTCTTAAATCGGTGAAGGTTGTATTGTTCGAGGGAGGGAGGGAGGAGGGATGGGAGGTGGTGCGGGGAAGGGGGGGGGGAAGGGGGCGGGGGGTTGAAGTCCTGGATGTCTGTTTGGTTGAGAGGTCCGTCTGGCGTTCCAAAGGGTGGGGGTGGGAGGAGGGAGTGAGGAGGGGAGAGAGAGAGAGAGAGAGAGAGAGCCTACTACGGACTGCCGGCAAGTGGATTTTTATGGCCGTTTTCTGCAGGAAATCGTTCTTGGCGCGACATTGAGGTCGTCTTGCCAAAGCAATGCCGTAAAGTAGTCTGGTCTGTCGGCCAGGGGGGGGTGGGGGGGGGGTGGACATTTTCTGGGGCTTAGGACGTTGTCTGAAATCGTTTGTCGTTCACGGTCACGTCAAGTTTCTTTTTGCCTGGTGGGTTTGGTTTTTGGGTTTGGTCCCCCCCCCCCATCCCCCCTCCTCTCTCTCTCTCTCTCTCTCTCTCTCTCTCTCTCTCTCTCTCTGTCTGAGAGTGGATTTGATTTATCAGGTCCAATTTGAGAGAACAGGGGAGTTAATTCGGGTTGACGTGTTCCGTGTATGAGGGGGGGAGGGGGCGGGGGCCGGGAGTACTCGTATGTTTATTGACACAAAATGGGGGGGGGGGTGAATAGGATTTATGTCAGGTTATGGATGTGGGTAAAGAGAGAGAGGGGTGGAAGTGGGAGAGGGAGAGCGTGTGCGCGTGCGAGTAAGTGAGAGTGTCTGTGTGTGAATATGGTGTAGGAATGTGTGTGTGTGTGTGTGTGTGTGTGTGTGCGTGTGGGTGGTTGGTAAGGTGTGAATGTGGGTGTGATTGCGTGTTGGCGCACAGTGCCTATGTGTCTGCGTTTATGTTTTCTCTGTCTCTGTGTGTGAGTGAAAAGGAAGAACTGATGCTGTATTATCTTACACGCTTGAGACCCGTAAAATCGGATTTTCATGCCACCCACTGCAGACACTTATTTTTATTTGACGTGAAACTCGTTCACTGAAGCAGCGCCGTGAATTAGGTCTGTTGAATAATAAACTATGACCCGGGGCTCGTGAGTTTGTTTATATTATTCTCTGTTTCTCATGCACCACAGTTTTGCATTTCGTAAATTAATTATGGGGGCTGGCGTTTCGCGAATGTGATTCTTCAGCCATTTCTGTTCAGAAAAAAACAACAACAACAAATATCATTTCTTGTTATTTTCAGTTGTTGCGTTAAGTGGAACTGAGTTATCAATATAGTCATTGAACGTGTTTGTTATTTCAGATCGGGTTCGCTGATTTGCATCAGTCAACAAGAAGACACCTTGATTAGGAAGGGGGCTGGGGGGGGGGGGGGAGAATAACAACAGAATGAATGAATGATAATGGATATTTAGATAGCGCATATCCTCGGTCAGAGACCAAGCTCTTAGCGCTTTACAAACACGGGGTCATTTAGACGACAGGTTGCCTGTCTGCCTGGGTAGAGCCGACTGACGGCTGTCATTTGGGCGCTCATCATTCGTTTCCTGCGTCATTCAGTCAGGTTTGAATCACGCACGATTACACACTCGGACATGTGACATCTTACGTGTATGACCGGGTTTTTTTTTTGGTTTTTTTGTTTTGTTTTGATTTTTGTTTACACCGCCATGTAAGCAGCCATACCCCGTTTTCAGGGGTGTACATGCTGGATATGTTTTTGTTTCCATAACCGGCGAACGCTTACATTGATTTCAGGATCTTTAACATGCGCATTTGATCTTTTGCGTGCGTATACACACGAAGGGGGTTCAGGCACTGGCAGGTTTGCACATCTGTTGACCTGAGAGTTCGGAAAAAAACAACAACTTTACCCTTTACCCACTAGGTGCCGTTACCGAGATTCGAACCTGGGGCCCTCAGCTTGAGAGCAACGTTTTAACCACTTGGCTATTGCGCCCGTCAACAGGACTATCCCCTTGGAACGACCTAGGACCTCAAACACAGCCAGGACATCAGCTGTATCCAGACAGCGAGGTCTTCCCCATTGAAACGCCAGAAGAGCAGCCAGGACTTCACCCCTCTTCAGACAGCCAGGACTTCATCCCTCTTCAGACAGCCAGAGCATCAGCCTTCTCGAGAAAGCTATGACTTCCTCTTTGAAACGCCGGAAGAGCAGTCAGGACTTCACCCCTCTTCAGACAGCCAGGACTTCTCCCTTGAACACCAGAAGAACAGCCAGAACATCAGCCTTCTAGAGAAAGCTATGACTTCCCCTTTGAAACGCCGGAAGAACAGCCAGGACTTCACCCTTGAATACCAGAAGAACAATCAGGACTTCACCCATCTTCAGACAGCTAGGGCTCTTCCTTGGAACATCAGATGGACGTGAGTGTGAGACCCGGACAGCAGACACCCATGACTCCACCCCCTCGAACAACCAAAATAATTATCGCAAAGTCAAGACTGGAAGAAAAACAAATGACATTTTGGGCGAAAGAAGCCGACAGGATTTTAAAACTCAACACTCAAGTTCGTTCAAGTCTTTTCAAGTGTCCCATAGACTTTTACGGCCATCGGGGGGGGGCAGTGAATTCATACCCACTGTGTCCAGGGCTCAGCATAGGAAGGCAGTGAATTCATACCCACTGTGTCCAGGGCTCAGCATAGGAAGGCAGTGAATTCATACCCACTGTGTCCAGGGCTCAGCATAGGAAGGCAGTGAATTCATACCCACTGTGTCCAGGGTTCAGCATAGGAAGGCAGTGAATTCATATCCACTGTGTCCAGGGTTCGACATAGGAAGGCAGTGAATTCATACCCACTGTGTCGAGGGCTCAGCATAGGAACTAAGTGAATTCATACCCACTGTGTCCAGGGCTCAGCATAGGAAGGCAGCGAATTCATACCCACTGTGTCCAGGGCTCGGCATAGGAAGGCAGCGAATTCATACCCACTGTGTCCAGGGCTCGGCGTAGGAAGGCAGTGAATTCATACCCACTGTGTCCAGGGTTCGGCATAGGAAGGCAGTGAATTCATACCCGCTGTGTCCAGGGCTCGGCATAGGAAGGCAGCGAATTCATACCCACTGTGTCCAGGGCTCGGCGTAGGAAGGCAGTGAATTCATACCCACTGTGTCCAGGGTTCGGCATAGGAAGGCAGTGAATTCATACCCACTGTGTCCAGGGTTCGGCATAGGAAGGCAGTGAATTTATACCCACTGTGTCCAGGGCTCGGCACAGGAAGGCAGTGAATTCATACCCACTGTGTCCAGGGTTCAGCACAGGAAGGCAGTGAATTCATACCCACTGTGTCCAGGGCTCGGCATAGGAAGGCAGCGAATTCATATCCACTGTGTCCAGGGTTCAGCATAGGAAGGCAGTGAATTCATACCCACTGTGTCCAGGGATCGGCATAGGAAGGCAGTGAATTCATACCCACTGTGTCCAGGGTTCGGCATAGGAAGGCAGTGAATTCATACCCACTGTGTCCAGGGTTCGGCATAGGAAGGCAGTGAATTCATACCCACTGTGTCCAGGGCTCGGCATAGGAAGGCAGTGAATTCATACCCACTGTGTCCAGGGTTCGGCATAGGAAGGCAGTGAATTCATACCCACTGTGTCCAGGGCTCGGCATAGGAAGGCAGTGAATTCATACCCACTGTGTCCAGGGTTCGGCATAGGAAGGCAGTGAATTCATACCCACTGTGTCCAGGGTTCGGCATAGGAAGGCAGTGAATTCATACCCACTGTGTCCAGGGCTCGGCATAGGAAGGCAGTGAATTCATACCCACTGTGTCCAGGGTTCGGCATAGGAAGGCAGTGAATTCATACCCACTGTGTCCAGGGTTCAGCATAGGAAGGCAGTGAATTCATACCCACTGTGTCCAGGGTTCGGCATAGGAAGGCAGTGAATTCATACCCGCTGTGTCCAGGGCTCACCATAGGAAGGCAGTGAATTCATATCTACTGTGTCCAGGGCCTCGGCATAGCAAGGGCAGTGAATTCATACCCACTGTGTCCAGGGCTCAGCATAGGAAGGCAGTGAATTCATACCTACTGTGTCCAGGGTTCGGCGTAGGAAGGCAGTGAATTCATACCCACTGTGTCCAGGGCTCAGCATAGGAAGGCAGTGAATTCATACCCACTGTGTCCAGGGTTCGGCATAGGAAGGCAGTGAATTCATACCCACTGTGTCCAGGGCTCGGCGTAGGAAGGCGGGGCCAAGTCGTCTTCTCCTTCCGCCGTTTTGATTGGCCTTCCCCAGCGGAAATCAGGTGACTCATTCATACCTGGGAGGAGTCAGGAAGAACCGAGTAGTAAACTGCCTTTCCCAGGGACACAACGTCACACTTCCTCACTTCCTCCTGGGTTTGTTCCAATGTACGTTTTATTTACCTGTGTGCTAGCTGAATCGGTAGCGTAAGCAGCACTGACTTGAAGTTGTGTACCTTGTGAATGGAGAGAGTTACCACTCTTTTACTGTTTGTAAAGTTGCAGTTGGTTCTGTTTGGTTATTTATTTTTTTGGAACACAGAAACGTTTACATGAAGGTAAAAGTTGAGAATAATCTATCAGCGTATGGCTGCTGTCGCTAGAAATCTGAGAGGTGAAGGATACGCGACAGCCGCAAGTGCATTTTCATGGCCGTCTGCTGCCCGGAAATCTCTCTCGTGCGACACTGAGGTCACCTACCTCAGCTAATGAGGTCGTCTGGTCAAGTAAAGCCGCACAGAAGTCCGGTCTGTCGCGCCGGGGATGACATTATCTGGACTTTGTCTGGAGTTTGTCTGTGATGGTTTGTCTTTCATGGTCACGTCAAGTTTTGCCCGGTGGGGTTTTTTTTTGGTGGTTTTTTTTTTTTTTTTCCCCCTTCTGGGAGTAGGTCTGATTTATTGGGTTCAGTAAAGAGAGAAAGAGAGAGAGAGAGAACGGGAGAGTCATTCGTGTTGACGTGTTCTGTGTGTGTGTGTGTGTGTGTGTGTGTGTGTGTGTGTGAATGCGAGTGTGTGTATGTTTGTGTGTGTGTGTGTGTGTGTGTGTGTGCGTGCGCGTGCGTGCGTGCGAGTGTGTGTGTGTGTGTGTGTGTGTGCATGCGAGTGTGTGTATGTTGGTGTGTGTGTGCGTGCGCGTGCATGCGTGCGAGTGTGTGTGTGTGTGTGAGAGAGAGAGATATATAGAGAGAGAGAGTGATTCATGTGTGTGTGTGTTTGTGTGTGTGTGTGTGTGTTTGTGTGTGTGTGTGTGTGTGTGTGTGTGTGTGTGTGTGTGTGTGTGTGTGTGTTGTTGTAGTAGTTACTAGTAGTAGTAATAGTAGTAGTAGTAGTAGTAGTAGTAGCAGCAGTAGTAGTAGTAGTAGTTGTAGACACAATCGTTCTATTGTGTCATGGAAGTCATTTTCAGTAGCCATGCCAGTAAAGCAGTTCTGTTAATGAATACTTCTACTTTTATCTATTCATTTCTTTTGTCTGTCATCCTGTTGAGAACGTACACCTTTCCAGCCAGTAGTTCTCTGTCATTATCATCCTTGTGTTGTTGTTGTTGTTGTGGCTGTAACAGTGCAAAAGATACCCAGAGAATTCAAAAATAGCCACAGTAGCAGTAGCTGCAAATGTACCATGGTGGTAGCAAGAACTGCGGGTTTTGGGGGGGGTTTTTTCGGTGTTTTTTTGTGTTTTTTTTCGTTTTGTTTTTATTCCTGCTGGTAGACATCTGAAAGGTCAAGGTCACTGACACGGTGACTCAAGTAGATGTTTATGGTGGTCGTCAGTTCACTACAGACGGGGTCATCAAAGGCTTGCTCCACATTGAGGTTGTCTGGGGGAAAAAGAGGTGCTACTACCGGAAATTGGTCTGATCTTCCTGTCGAACAACTCTCTCTTCTTGATTTTGTTGTTGTTGTTGGTTTTTTATCTCCTCTCTGTTGGCTTCAAGAGTTGGGTCTTGTCATGTCTTGTCTTGTCTTGTCTTGTCTTGTCATGTCATGTCATGTCTTGTCTTGTCATGTCTTGCCTTGTCATGTCTTGTCTTGTCTTGTCTTGTCGTCTTGTCTTGTTTTGTTATTTTATGTTGTTATGTTATGTTATGCCTTGCCTTGTCTTGCCTTGCCTTTTCTTGTCCTACCTGGTCCTGCCTTGTCTTGCCTTGCCTTGTCTTGTCTTGTCTTGTCTTGTCTTGTTTCGTCTTGTCTTGTCTTGTCTTGTCTCGTCTTGTCTTGTCTTGTCTTGCATTGTCTTGCCTTGCATTGCCTTGTCTTGTCTTGCCTTGCCTTGCCTTGTCTTGTCTTGTCTTGTTATGTTATGTCTTGCCTTGTCTTGTCTTGTCTTCTTTCGTCTTGTCTTGTTTTGTCAGACGTAGTAATGGTCGACTGATGGGTTTTATTTTCCCTGCTTGATATGGTTTTGTTATAAGTAGTCAATGTAATTCCCATATCTTGTACACAGTGAGTGATTCGTGTGGATCGATTATGTTGTTGTTCTTTTAAATCCATGTGTTCAGTTGAGCAAGGCCGTGTGTGTGTGTGTGTGTGTGTGTGTGTGTGTGTGTGTGTGTGTGTGTGTGTGTGTGTGTGTGCGTGTGTGTGTGTGTGGTGTGTGTGTGCGTGCGTGTGCGTGTGTCGGGTGGAGCAGCCCGGAGTTCACACGGAGAAATTAGTTGTGACGAAAAAGAGATGCATTACAATGCCAATGCAATACAATGCAGTGAAAATCAACACAACACAACGCAACGCGACGCGACACGATACCACGCAACGCAATGCAACACAACACAACACAACACAACACAACACAGCACAGCACAGCACAGCACAGCACAGCACAGCACAGCACAGCACAGCACAGCACAGCACAGCACAACACAACACAACACACCACACCACACCACAACACACCACACCACACCACACCACACCACAACACAACACAACACAACACAACACACCACAACACACCACACCACAACACACCACAACACAACACACCACAACCACACCACAACACACCACACCACAACACAACACACCACACCACACCACACCACGCCACAACACAACACAAACACACCACAACACACCACAACACACCACAACACAACACACCACAACACAACACACCACACCACACCACAACACACCACACCACAACACACCACACCACAACACAACACACCACAAACACAGCACACCACAACACAACACAACACACCACCACCACACCACACCACACCACACCACACCACAACACAACACACCCACACCACACCACACCACACCACATCAACACACCACACCACAACACAACACACCACAACACAACACACCACAACACACACACCACAACACACCCACACCACACCCACACCACACCACACCACACCACAACACAACACAACGCAACACATGACACCACACCACACTACACGCACCACACCACAACACAACACAACACAACGCAACACATGACACCACACCCACACCACAACGCAACGCAACGTAACGCAACGCAACACAACGCAACACATCACACCACACCACAACGCAATGCAACGCAAAACAACTCGATTGTGAATAATATACATGTCAGTCTTTTTGTTCCTACGGCAGACTAACACAGTATCAGAGTCACCCCCCCCCCCCCCCCCCCCCCCCCCCCCCCCCCCTTAATAACTGTCTTCAAACAACAAGGACAGACAGAGGCTAAGCCATAAAACGATTTGGTCTGTCAGAGGGAGAGGTTCTCTCGTTGTTTCGAGGATGTGGGTTTATGCTGCTTTTTTTCCCCCACTTGTGGATAGGCGAGGTAATTTTCTGGTTGTGGGGGTTGTAGGGGGGTGTGTAATTTTCTGGTGTTAAGTGTTAGTCTCTAAATTTCAACCTATCAGACACGGCTTTTTTTTTATCTTTTTTTAATCTTTTTTTTAACCTCTCCACTCTTTTGTTATTGACGAAGGATTTGTATGTTTTGTATTGTACTCAGAGAGTCTGTCACATTCCTTGTAGGTGTTGTTGTTTGTTGTTTTGTTTTGTTTTGTTTTGTTTGTATGTTTGTTTGTTTGTTGGGGGTGGTGGTGGTGGTGGTGGTGGTGTTGTTGTTGTTTATAGAAATGGAAAGTTGTATTCGGACTTGATGAGGTAGGATAATACTTATATCGCTCTGTGTGCTCGTTGACAGAAAGGAAGGAAGGGGAATGGAGGGGGGAAAAGGAAAGAAAGATAAAGAAAAGAAAGAAAAAAAGGAAAGAAAAACTGAAAAGGAAGAAACAGAAACAAATGTCCTTAGGATGGGTGATGGATGAATAGGTGTTCACACGAGGGTCGTGTTGTTTGTTTGTTGGGGATGATGTGTGTATGGATGAATAAGTGTTCGCACGAGGGTCGTTTTGTTCTTTCATGGGGATGATGTGTGTATGGATGAATAGGTGTTCGCACGAGGGTCGTGTTGTTTGTTTGTTGGGGATGATGTGTGTATGGATGAATAGGTGTTCCCACGAGGGTCGTGTTGTTTGTTTGTTGGGGATGATGTGTGTATGGATGATTAGGTGTTCCCACGAGGGTCGTGTTGTTTGTTTGTTGGGGATGATGTGTGTATGGATGAATAGGTGTTCACACGAGGGTCGTGTTGTTTGTTTGTTGGGGATGAAGTGTGTATGGATGAATAGGTGTTCACACGAGGGTCGTGTTGTTTGTTGGGGATGATGTGTGTATGGATGAATAGGTGTTCACACGAGGGTCGTGTTGTTTGTTTGTTGGGGATGATGTGTGTATGGATGAATAGGTGTTCACACGAGGGTCGTGTTGTTTGTTGGGGATGATGTGTGTATGGATGAATAGGTGTTCACACGAGGGTCGTGTTGTTTGTTGGGGATGATGTGTGTATGGATGAATAGGTGTCACACGAGGGTCGTGTTGTTTGTTGGGGATGATGTGTGTATGGATGAATAGGTGTTCACACGAGGGTCGTGTTGTTTGTTTGTTGGGGATGATGTGTGTATGGATGAATAGGTGTTCATACGAGGGTCGTGTTGTTTGTTTGTTGGGGATGATGTGTGTATGGATGAATAGGTGTTCGCACGAGGGTCGTGTTGTTTGTTTGTTGGGGATGAAGTGTGTATGGATGAATAGGTGTTCACACGAGGGTCGTGTTGTTTGTTTGTTGGGGATGATGTGTGTATGGATGAATAGGTGTTCACACGAGGGTCGTGTTGTTTGTTTGTTGGGGATGAAGTGTGTATGGATGAATAGGTGTTCACACGAGGGTCGTGTTGTTTGTTGGGGATGATGTGTGTATGGATGAATAGGTGTTCACACGAGGGTCGTGTTGTTTGTTTGTTGGGGATGATGTGTGTATGGATGAATAGGTGTTCACACGAGGGTCGTGTTGTTTGTTTGTTGGGGATGAAGTGTGTATGGATGAATAGGTGTTCACACGAGGGTCGTGTTGTTTGTTGGGGATGATGTGTGTATGGATGAATAGGTGTTCACACGAGGGTCGTGTTGTTTGTTGGGGATGAAGTGTGTATGGATGAATAGGTGTTCACACGAGGGTCGTGTTGTTTGTTTGTTGGGGATGATGTGTGTATGGATGAATAGGTGTTCACACGAGGGTCGTGTTGTTTGTTTGTTGGGGATGATGTGTGTATGGATGAATAGGTGTTCACACGAGGGTCGTGTTGTTTGTTTGTTGGAGATGGTGGCTGGATTATCAAAAAAAGATACTCCTGCGGCCTTTCATGCCCTGCTCTCATGCTGACCTCAGTTTCGATACCCCTCCACTTCCGTGCTTGGGGTGAGTCTTGTCAATGTCTTCAGTGTCGGCGGATTCATGGAGGGCTGTTGGACGTGTTGGCGGTCTCCACTCTGGGAGGGACGCTCACTCAGTCTGGCTCCGCGACTAAACCATTATTGTCGTTAGCAGGGGGGCTTAGTAGATTGTGTCCTAAGTACGTTGAATCAGAACATGCACCACTGAACTTTACCGAAGTGACTCAACAGCAATGCAGGGTCTCCTCTAGTGCGTGGCCTCCTGGCGACCTAACATTGATGGTTCCCTGCGGACTGCCGACGCTGGAACTGTGACGGACGAACCCGGGCGTGGCCGTGTATGGGGGAATCTAAATGAGCGGCGTGGGAGTAATGCCACTGATACGGTGCAGATGATGGGGCAGAAAAAAAACACACAAAAAAACCAAAATTACAACTTACCGTTTCATCCAAAGCAAGCACAAAAACCTCTCTCTCTCTCTCTCTCTCTCTCTCTCTCTCTTTCTCTCTCTCTCTGTGTCTCTCTTTCCCTCTCTTTCTGTCTGTCTGTCTGCCAGTGCGTGTGTGTGTGTGTGTGTGTGTGTGTGTGTGTGTGTGTGTGTGTGTGTGTGTGTGTATCTATCTATCTAATGTATGTGTGTGTATGTTTTGTGTGCGTGCGCGCGCTCGTGTGTGTGTGTGTGTGTGTGTGTGTGTGTGTGTGTGTGTGTGTGTGTAAGAGTTAATAATAAAGACACACAGAACAAGCAGTTACAGTTCAGACCAAGACCCCCGTTGTCCAGCTGCTGATCAAAGGAACATAATGAATCAGCCATTCAACTCATCCAGCACCAAATGGGAGGGGGTTTGGGGGGAGGGGGGGGATAGGGTATGTGTATTTTATGGTTATGTGCGTCGTCTGTTCCCTCTTGAGCGACATTAACATCAATATTCTCGCAGTGCCGTAAAGTAGTTTGGTCAGTAGGACCGGTTCATTTCAGGACGTACCGGCGGAGTTGACTTCCTTGCCCTTCTTTGAGAGACGAAGGTACTTTCTGTCGCTTTCTGGGAAGATGGTGGCCGTTTTTGGGTTTGGGTTTTTTTTATTATTATTATTTATTTATTTATTTATTTTTCATGATTCGAGTATCATGTTGTCATTGACATAATATGGGATTCTGTTCTGTGTGTAACAGAACTCACTTATAGAACGAAAGAAACAACTTTTTTTGCATTAGAACAATCTATGTATTATCTGTTCTTCCTGTTGATGATGGGAGGAAAAGACCCATTTCTCGATCCGTGTCAGTGTTTTCGTAAAAAGACAAGACCTGCGTATCTTAAGACAACTTGGGGTTTGGGGCTTGGCGTTTGTAAAAAAACTGTACTGTGAACGAGATCCATTTTGAAATCACTTTGTCCCACCCCCAGAAGACGCCCAGAGACAGAGACAGTGATTGACACAATGCTTTGTGTAGAAAAAATGTCAATGTCCTCAGATTGGTGGAAAACAGAGCAGTACAGTGGAACAGTGAAAACTTAAAGACAAACACACGCGCACGTGCGTAGACATGCATGCACTCACACACACTCGCGCGCGCGGCACGCACACACACACACACACACACACGTACACACACGCGCGCGCGCGCGCGCGTGCACACACGCACACACACACACACGCACACACACACACACACACAGAGACACACACACACACAGACACACACACACACAGACACACACACACACACACACACACACACACACACGACACGGGACACGCACATACACACAATCCCAGTACACTGTAGTGTTTAGAGTAAAACTAGTAACACTATAGTGTCTTGAGTCACGCTAGTAACACTGTAGTGTCTTGAGTAACACTAGTAACAGCAGAGAAAACCTGGTCCGACCCAATCCCAGCGGCCGGAAAGTTCTACGGAGGACTGGAGGACCTGCGACGTACTGCCGGCTTCGTCGAGGAGACGGGGGAATCCAGCTGATAAATAACGAACGAGACAACAGTAGTAACAACCCCAGCAGCAGCAGCAAAAGTACAGATCAGTTCAGTTCAGTTACTCAAGGAGGCGTCACTGCGTTAGGACAAATCCATATACGCTACACCACATCTGCTAAGCATAAGCAGATGCCCGACCAGCAGCGTCAGTAACCCAACACGCTTAGGAAAGAGAGTACAGACTTCACAAAAAAGGTTGATAAACAAATAAATTATTTAATGATTATATATATATATATATATATATATATATATATATATATATCCAGGAAGGACTCGGAGAGGACGACGTAATTCATCAGACAGTCTGGACTAACACTGTGAAGACGCAAAGACGAAAAAGAAGAAGATGATGATGATGATATGATTATGATGACGCAAGGCGTATACTGTCTGTTATTAACCTGTCGTTGAATGCACAAACACACGTGCAGCACGAACAGTTAACAAAATTGTTTGAAAGATCTATGTTTCGGTTAAACATTGGTAGCTATTCAATGGTTCATAAAAACGACAGCTGCGAATTTTAAAAGCCATACAAACTCTGTGTGTGTCTGTGTCTGTATGTATGTCTGTTTTTGTTTTCCCATGTGACAGTTACCCGTTCAACATTTTCTCATTCCATCACAGAGCAAAAAAAACAAAACAGCAAAAACAACAAACAACGAATAACCACAAAAGATCAGAGCGAAACAAAACAACAGAAAATCAAACATAAAACGAAAGCAACAACAATCAAACACCATTTCAATACGCTTTCTAATAGTAAATGACGTGCTGTTCATGTTTTTTGATAGTTGACAAACACACACGCCGACAAAGAATGCCAATCACACTCACATTGTGTAACAGACAGAAAAAGAAGAAAGAAAGAAAGAAAGGAAGAAAGAAAGAAAGGAAACATAGAAACAGTAAGGGACACACAAGATTCCCCTGGTATATACACCCTCTCCCCTGTTCTTCTCCTACCCCCCACCCCACCCCCTCCTTCATACCCCCCTAATTCCCCCTCCCCCGTCCCCCCATCCTTCAAGAAGAAAAAAAAACACCCAACGACAATTACGATGTCTGACAAGAAAGACAGACAGACAAAGGCGATGATCACAGGAACGGTGGAACTCTTTTTGAAGCCAGCCAGAGATAAAAAGCAACAAACAACAACAACAACAACAAAAAACAAACAAACAAAAAAAAAACCCCGAGCAGTGTACGATACGACGACAGTGCAGACCGCTTTACGACACAAGCTTTTCAATTCCCAGACCGTGGCGCAAGACTTTGGCTTTGGCGTGATCGTCTGCGGTGGTCTGACTGACTCAGTGACTGCCATTAACACCCGCTTGGGACTGAAGATTGCATGCGTCGTACGGTCCCTCGTCCTTCCTCCTCCTCGCTAGAAGCAGACGAAGCAAATTGGTTTTGTTTTGTTCTTTGTGCAACATGGTTCACCAAAAAAGGTAAAAGGGGCCTCTTGGGAACTTTGCACAGGTTTTTGTTTTGTTTTTGTTTGTTTTCTCTCAATACGGCTATGAAGAAATAATGCTGAACTTTAGCTAGCTAAACAGCAGTGTATGCAGGAAATATAACAAGTGCCATTTATAACCAGAAAAGTGTTTCTGATCATATTTATTTCTTCTTTTTTTTTCTTTTTTTTACGAAAAAAATTATAATAGTGATGATAACAATCATAATAAAAACAATAACAACAATAATAATTATAATGATGATGATGATAACAGTTATAATGATATAATAATGATAATAATAATAATAATAATAATAATAATAATAATAATAATAATAATAATAATAATTATTATTATTATTATTATAATTATTATTATTATTACTATTATCATCATCATTATCATTGTAATTATTATTGTTGTTATTATTTTTATTATTATTATCATCACTATTATAATTTTTTTCGTAAAAAAAAAGAAGAAATTACATTATCAAAAACATTCTTCTGGTTATAAATGGCACTTGTTATATTTCCTGCATACACTGCTGTTTAGCTAGCTAAAGTTCAGCATTATTTCTTCATAGCTAAATTGAGAGAAAACAAACAAAAACAAAACAAAAACTTGTGTAACAGCTCGAGCTCCCTTTGACAATATAAAGGAATGAAAGTGCTAGACAAATATCCATTATTTTTACTATCATTATCACCATTATAATTATCATTATTATTATCATTATTATTGTTTGTGTTATTATTATCATTATTGTTATCATTATCATTACTAATTTTCATTGTAAAAAAAAAAAAAAAAAAAAAAAAAAGGAAATTGCACGTTCAAGAATGTCCTTCTGATTATGAATGGTGCTTGTTATATTACCTGTGTTCACCGCTGTTCAGCTAAGTTCAGCTTCATTCCATGGCCCCATAGAAAACTTTTTTTTTTAATTCTAAAATACTATGCAAAGTTCCCAAGAGGCCCCTTTTACCTTTTTGGTGAACCATGTTGCACAAAGAATGAAACAAAACCAATTTACTTCGTCTGCTTCTAGCGAGGAGGAGGAAGGACGAGAGACCGCACGACGCATGCAATCTTCAGTCCCAAGCGGGTGTTAATGGCAGTCACTGAGTCAGTCAGACCACCGCAGACGATCACGCCAAAGCCAAAGTCTTGCGCCACGGTCTGGGAATTGAAAAGCTGTGTCGTAAAGCGGTCTGCACTGTCGTCGTATCATGCACTGCTCGGTTTTTTGTTGTTGTTTTTGTTGTTGATTTTTTGTTGTTGTTTTTTCTCTCTGGCTGGCTTCAAAAAGAGTTCCACCGTCTCTGTGATCATCGCCTTTGTCTGTCTGTCTTTCTTGTCAGACATCGTAATTGTCGTTGGCTGTTTTTTCTTCTTGATGGATGGGGGGAGGGGGGGGATAAGGGGGGTATGAAGGAGGTGGTGGGGTGGGGTGTAGGAGAAGAAGAGGGGAGAGAGTGTATATACCAGGGGAATCTTGTGTGTCCCTTACTGTTTCTATGTTTCCTTTCTTTCTTTCTTCCTTTCTTTCTTTCTTTCTTCTTTTTCTGTCTGTTACACAATGTGAGTGTGATTGGCATTCTTTGTCGGCGTCTGTGTTTGTCAATTATCAAAAAACATGAACAGCACGTCATTTACTATTAGAAAGCGTATTGAAATGGTGTTTGATTGTTGTTGTTTTCGTTTTTTGTTTGATTTTCTGTTGTTTTGTTTCGCTCTGATCTTTTGTGGTTATTCACTGTTTGTTGTTTTTGCTGTTTTGTTTTTTTTGCTCTGTGATGGAATGAGAAAATGTTGAACGGGTAACTGTCACATGGGAAAACAAAAACAGACATACAGACAGACACAGACACACAGTGTGTGTGTGTGTGTGTGTGTGTGTGTGTGTGTGTGTGTGTGTGTGTGTGTGTGTGTGATTAAGTTATGTAATCCGTGTAGTCTTTCAATCTGTTTTATACTTTTGTACGTTAAATTATTACTTTTGTCTTCTTCCTTTTGTGAGTTATTGCGTGTGTGTGTATCTGTGTTTAATAATAATAATAATAATGTACATTTATAGAGCACCCTTTCTCTCTAAGAGCTCAGGGTGCTTTACTTGAAAAAAAATATATTACAAGTTACATAAAACATTCATGACCACTCTTTCTCAAAAAACCCTACCCCTCTCGCTAACGTTCAGCATCATTTCATAGAAAACGAAATAAAAATAAAAATAAAAACAACAACAACAAAACTGTGCAAAGTTCCCAAGAGGCCCCTTTTACCTTTTTTGGTGAATCATGTTGCACAGAGAACGAAACAAAACCAATTTGCTTCGTCTGCTTCTAGCGAGGAGGAGGAAGGACGAGGGACCGTACGACGCATGCAATCTTCAGTCCCAAGCGGGTGTTAATGGCAGTCACTGAGTCAGTCACACCACCGCAGACGATCACGCCAAAGCCAAAGTCTTGCGCCACGGTCTGGGAATCGAAAAGCAGTGTCGTAAAGCGGTCTACACTGTCGTCGTATCGTACACTGCTCCGGTTTTTTTATTTTTTTTATTTTTTTTTTTTATCTGGCTGGCTTCAAAAAGAGTTCCACGTCTCTGTGATCATCGCCTTTGTCTGTCTTTCTTGTCAGACATGGTAATTGTCGTTGGGTGTTTTTTTCTTCTTGAAGGATGGGGGGACGGGGGAGGGGGAATTAGGGGGGTATGAAGGAGGGGGTGGGGGCGGGGGGGTAGGAGAAGAAGAGGGAAGAGTGTGTATATACCAGGGGAATCTTGTGTGTCCCTTACTGTTTCTATGTTTCCTTTCTTTCTTTCTTCCTTTCTTTCTTTCTTTCTTTCTTCTTTTTCTGTCTGTTACACAATGTGAGTGTGATTGGCATTCTTGGTCGGCGTGTGTGTTTGTGTCAATTATCAAAAAACATGAACAGCACGTCATTTACTATTAGAAAGCGTATTGAAATGGTGTTTGATTGTTGTTGTTTTCGTTTTTTGTTTGATTTTCTGTTGTTTTGTTTCGCTCTGATCTTTTGTGGTTATTCGTTGTTTGTTGTTTTTGCTGTTTTGTTTTTTTTTTTGCTCTGTGATGGAATGAGAAAATGTTGAACGGGTAACTGACACAGGGGAAAACAAAAACAGACATACAGACAGACACAGACACACAGTGTGTGTGTGTGTGTGTGTGTGTGTGTGTGATTAAGTTGTATAATCCGTGTAGTCTTTCAATCTGTTTTATACTTTTGTACGTTAAATTATTACTTTTGTCTTCTTCCTTTTGTGAGTTATTGCGTGTGTGTGTATGTGTGTTTAATAATAATAATAATAATCATAATGTACATTTATAGAGCACCCTTTCTCTCTAAGAGCTCAGGGTGCTTTACTTGAAAAAAAAAAAATTACTAGTTACATAAAACATTCATGACCACTCTTTCTCAAAAAACCCTACCCCTCTCGCTAAAGTTCAGCATCATTTCATAGAAAACGAAATAAAAATAAAAATAAAAACAACAACAACAAAACTGTGCAAAGTTCCCAAGAGGCCCCTTTTACCTTTTTGGTGAATCATGTTGCACAGAGAACGAAACAAAACCAATTTGCTTCGTCTGCTTCTAGCGAGGAGGAGGAAGGACGAGGGACCGTACGACGCATGCAATCTTCAGTCCCAAGCGGGTGTTAATGGCAGTCACTGAGTCAGTCAGACCACCGCAGACGATCACGCCAAAGCCAAAGTCTTGCGCCACGGTCTGGGAATTGAAAAGCAGTGTCGTAAAGCGGTCTGCACTGTCGTCGTATCGTACACTGCTCGGCTCGGTTTTTTGTTTGTTTGTTGTTGTTTGTTGTTGCTTTTTATCTCTGGCTGGCTTCAAAAAGAGTTCCACCGTCTCTGTGATCATCGCCTTTGTCTTTCTTGTCAGACATCGTAATTGTCGTTGGGTGTTTTTTTCTTCTTGAAGGATGGGGGGACGGGGGAGGGGGAATTAGGGGGGTATGAAGGAGGGGGTGGGGTGGGGGGTAGGAGAAGAACAGGGGAGAGGGTTAACATACCAGGGGAATCTTGTGTGTCCCATACTGTTTCTATGTTTCCTTTCTTTCTTTCTTCCTTTCTTCCTTTCTTTCTTTCTTCTTTTTCTGTCTGTTACACAATGTGAGTGTGATTGGCATTCTTGGTCGGTGTGTGTGTTTGTGTCAATTATCAAAAAACATGAACAGCACTTCGTTTACTATTAGAAAGCATTTTCAAATGGTGTTTTGGTGTTGTTGTTCTTGTTGTTTTCGTGTTTGGTTTGTTTTCCTGTCGTTTTGTTTCGCTCTGATCTTTTGTGTTTGTTTGCTCTGTGATAGAATGACAAAGTGTTGAATGGGTAACAGTCACAGGCGAAAACAAAAACAGACAGACATACATACAGACACAGACACACAGTTTGTGTGTATGTGTGTGTGTGTGTGTGTGTGCGTGCGTGCGTGTGTGTGTGTGTGTGTGTGTGTGTGTGTGTGTGTGTGATTTAGTTATGTAATATGCGTAGTCTTTCAATCTGTTTTATGTTTTTGTGTGTTAAATCATTATTTTTTCTTCTTCCTTTTGTGAGTTATTTGCGTGTGTGTATGTGTGTTTAATGTTTATTGTAAAGTGCTTTGAGCTCCCTTTGGCAATATAAAGGAATGAAAGCGCTCGACAAATATCCAGTATTTTTTAGCATCATTATCACCATTATTATTATCGACGGGCGCAATAACCGAGTGGTTAAAGCGTTGGACTTTCAATCAGAGGGTCCGGGGTTCGAATCTCGGTAACGGCGCCTGGTGGGTGAAGGGTGGAGATTTTTCCGATCTCCCAGGTCAACATATGTGCAGACCTGCTAGTGCTTGAACCCCCTTCGTGTGTATACGCAAGCAGAATATCAAATACGCACGTTAAAGATCCTGTAATCCATGTCATGTTTGGTGGATTATGGAAACAAGAACATACTCAGCATGCACATCCCCGAAAACGGATTATGGCTGCCTACGTGGCGGGGTAAAAACGGTCATGCACTTAAAAGCCCGCTTGTGTACATACGAGTGAACGTGGGAGTTGCAGCCCACGAACGAAGAAGAAGAAGAAGAATTATCATTATTATTATCATTTTTACTGT
>NC_134892.1:14340200-14345200 GCF_041734735.1 Babylonia areolata | reverse complement strand
TTTTTATACTCTTTTTGTCACAACAGATTTCTCTGTGTGAAATTCCGGCTGCTCTCCCCAGGGAGAGCGCGTCGCTACACTGAGAGCGCCATCCTTTTATTTATTTATTGTTTTTTCCTGCCTGCAATTTTATTTGTTTTCCTATGTTCGAAATGAAAGGGGGGAAAAAAAGGAAAGAAAAAAAAAGAATTCTGTTCAGTACAGTAACAGTTCAAGATAGTTATCATATCCATCCCGCGCTTAAATAATGTGAAAAAAGATAAACGTTTTTTGAAAGGAGATCCACCCTTTTGAAAAGTTGATAGAAAAAAAAAAGAACTGTGCTGATGTAACCATCAAAAATCTATCAATAGATAAAGTTGGGTTTAAAAAAAAAAATGTACAACGCCACTCACTCATTCGCATGCACCGCTCGAGCGCGCGCGTATGCAAACGCGTACACACACACACGCGCGCGCGCGCGCGCGCACGCACCCACGCACGCACGCACACAGACACAGACACAGACACACACACACACACACACACACACACACACACACATTCGGATGAGACGATAAACCGAGGTCCCCCTGTGCAGCATGCACTTAGCACACGTAAAAGAACCCACGGCAACAAAAGGGTTGTTCCTGGCAAAATTCTGTAGAAAAATCCGCTTCTATAGGAAAAACAAATAAAACTGCTCGCAGGAAAAAATACAAAAAAAATTGGGTGGCGCTGTAATGTAGCGACGCGCTCTCCCTGGGGAGAGCAGCCCGAATTTCACACAGAGAAATTTGTTGTGATAAAAAGAAATACAAATACAAATACACACACGCGATGACCCCTACCCTCCACTTCCACCTCCACCCCCCCCCCCCCCCCCCCCCCCCCCCCCCCCCCCCCCCCCCCCAGCCCCCCACCCCACCCCTACGTGCATGTAAAAGAATCGAAAGCCAAAGGGAATTATCCACAGGGGGAAAAAATGTATGTATACAAACAACATCTACTTCGGTAAGCAAAGAAAGATACACATGAGGATTTAAAAACAAACAAACAAACATTGAAAACGAGAAGAAGAAAAAAATGGATAGCGCTGTACAATATCACCTCTTCTCACTCTCTCTCTCTGTCTCTGTCTTTGTCTCTGTCTCTCTGTGTCTCTCTGTCTCTGTCTCTGTCTGTCTATCTGTCTCTCTCACTTCTCACCCTCTCTATCCCCCTCTCCCTCTATCTACCCTCTCTCTCTCTCTCTCCCTCCCTTTCTCCCTCTCTCTGTCTCCCTCCCCCCCCCCTCTGTCTCTCACTTCTCTCTCTCTCTCTCCTTCTCTCTCTCTCCCTCTCTCTCCCCCTCTCTCTCTCTCCCTCCCTCTCTCTCTCTTTCTCCCTCTCACTGTCTCCCTCCTCCTCTGTCTCTCACTTTCTCTCTCTCTCTCTCTCTCTCTCTCTCCATCTCTCTCTCTCCTTCTCTCTCTCCCTCTCTCTCCGCCTCTCTCTCTCCCTCTCTCTACCCCCTCTCTCTCTCCCTCCATCTCTCTCTCTTTCTCCCTCTCTCTGTCTCCCTCGCTCCCCCCATCTGTCTGTCTGTCTCTCTCTCTCGGTTCTTTGGCAACAAAAAAGGTAATATACGAGGAACAGTTTAAAACCCATCAAAGTCATGGTCATGGTTGGGTTGAAATCTAAGCATAAATATTTTGTTTTTCTTTATATTTCTTTCTGTCTTTCTTTCTTTCTTTCTCGCCTTTTTTCTTTCTGTTTTCACTTTCTTTCTTTCCCTCTTTCTTTTTTTCTTGATTTCATTTTTTCTTTTCTTTCTTTTTTCACTCTCTTTCTTTCTTTCTGTCTTTGGTTTCTTTCTTTCTGTCTGTCTTTGGTTTCTTTCTTTCTTTCTGTCTTTGGTTTCTTTCTGTCTTTGATTTCTTTCTTTCTTTGGTTTCTTTCTTTCTGTCTTTGGTTTCTTTCTTTCTTTCGTTTCTTTCTTTCTTTGGTTTCTTTCTGTCTGTCTTTGGTTTCTTTCTTTCTTTGGTTTCTTTCTTTCTGTCTTTGGTTTCTTTCTTTCTTTGGTTTCTTTCTTTCTTTGGTTTCTTTCTTTCTGTCTTTGGTTTCTTTCTTTCTTTGGTTTCTTTCTTTCTGTCTTTGGTTTCTTTCTGTCTGTCTTTGGTTTCTTTCTTTCTGTCTTTGGTTTCTTTCTTTCTGTCTGTCTTTGGTTTCTTTCTTTCTTTCTGTCTTTGGTTTCTTTCTTTCTGTCTTTGGTTTCTTTCTTTCTGTCTGTCTTTGGTTTCTTTCTTTCTGTCTGTCTTTGGTTTCTTTCTGTCTGTCTTTGGTTTCTTTCTTTCTTTCGTTTCTTTCTTTCTTTGGTTTCTTTCTGTCTGTCTTTGGTTTCTTTCTTTCTTTGGTTTCTTTCTTTCTGTCTTTGGTTTCTTTCTTTCTTTGGTTTCTTTCTTTCTTTGGTTTCTTTCTTTCTGTCTTTGGTTTCTTTCTTTCTTTGGTTTCTTTCTTTCTGTCTTTGGTTTCTTTCTGTCTGTCTTTGGTTTCTTTCTTTCTGTCTTTGGTTTCTTTCTTTCTGTCTGTCTTTGGTTTCTTTCTTTCTTTCTGTCTTTGGTTTCTTTCTTTCTGTCTTTGGTTTCTTTCTTTCTGTCTGTCTTTGGTTTCTTTCTTTCTGTCTGTCTTTGGTTTCTTTCTTTCTTTCTGTCTTTGGTTTCTTTCTGTCTGTCTTTGGTTTCTTTCTTTCTGTCTTTGGTTTCTTTCTTTCTGTCTGTCTTTGGTTTCTTTCTTTCTTTCTGTCTTTGGTTTCTTTCTTTCTGTCTGTCTTTGGTTTCTTTCTTTCTTTCTGTCTTTGGTTTCTTTCTGTCTGTCTTTGGTTTCTTTCTTTCTGTCTTTGGTTTCTTTCTTTCTTTCTGTCTTTGGTTTCTTTCTTTCTGTCTGTCTTTGGTTTCTTTCTTTCTGTCTTTGGTTTCTTTCTGTCTGTCTTTGGTTTCTTTCTTTCTTTCTGTCTTTGGTTTCTTTCTTTCTTTCTGTCTTTGGTTTCTTTCTTTCTGTCTTTGGTTTCTTTCTTTCTTTCTGTCTTTGGTTTCTTTCTTTCTTTCTGTCTTTGGTTTCTTTCTTTCTGTCTTTGGTTTCTTTCTTTCTTTCTGTCTTTGGTTTCTTTCTGTCTGTCTTTGGTTTCTTTCTTTCTTTCTGTCTTTGGTTTCTTTCTGTCTGTCTTTGGTTTCTTTCTTTCTTTCTGTCTTTGGTTTCTTTCTTTCTGTCTGTCTTTGGTTTCTTTCTTTCTGTCTTTGGTTTCTTTCTTTCTGTCTTTGGTTTCTTTCTTTCTTTGGTTTCTTTCTTTCTTTCTTCCTTTGGTTTCTTTCTTTCTTTGGTTTCTTTCTTTCTGTCTTTGGTTTCTTTCTGTCTTTGTTTCTTTCTTTCTTTCTGTCTTTGGTTTCTTTCTTTCTGTCTTTGGTTTCTTTCTTTCTTTGGTTTCTTTCTTTCTGTCTTTGGTTTCTTTCTTTCTTTGGTTTCTTTCTTTCTTTCTTCCTTTGGTTTCTTTCTGTCTTTGGTTTCTTTCTTTCTTTGGTTTCTTTCTTTCTTTCTTTGGTTTCTTTCTTTCTTTGGTTTCTTTCTTTCTGTCTTTGGTTTCTTTCTTTCTTTGGTTTCTTTCTTTCTTTCTGTCTTTGGTTTCTTTATTTCTTTCTTTCTTTGGTTTCTTTCTTTCTTTCTTTCTGTCTTTGGTTTCTTTCTTTCTTTGGTTTCTTTCTTTCTTTCTGTCTTTGGTTTCTTTCTTTCTTTGGTTTCTTTCTTTCTTTCTGTCTTTGGATTCTTTCTTTCTTTCTGTCTTTGGTTTATTTCTTTCTTTCTTTCATTGGTTTCTTTCTTTCTTTCTGACTTTGGATTCTTTCTTTCTTTCTTTCTTTCTTTCTTTCTTACTGTTTTTTCTTTCTCCCCAAATGTGTGAGAAAACTTTGTGGATGAAGAAAATGAAGGCTACAGGTTGGGTAACGGGAGGGGCAGTTGCACTTGTACATGACTGTATTCAAAGTTTGCAGGAAAACACGGAAATAAATGTCATAATCCAATGACAACGTTCCTCCAGAAACCAGCAGCCAAGGGCGATTATTGAAAAAGAGGGGGAGAGACACAGAGAGAGAGAGAGAGAAAGAGAGAGGAGAGAGGGAGAGAGAGAGATAGACACACACAGACAAACCGACAGACAGACAGACGGGGGAAGGCGGGGCGGGGGGGGGGGGAGAGAGAGAGACATGAACACAGAGAGAGAGAGATGCAGAGATAGATACAAGCAGACGGATAGACCGGCAGAGGGAGACAGAGATACAGAGACAGAGATGGAAAGAGAGAGAGAGGGATACAGAGAGAGGCATACAAAAAGAGACGTGTATAGATGCAGAGAGAGATACATACAGGCTGAGAGACAGACAGACAGACAGAGAAAGCGAGAGAGATACAGACAGGGATACAAAGAGAGAGATATACAGAGAGATATATAGAGATGCAGAACGAGATACAGATAGACGGACAGAGAGAGACCAATAGTTGGAAAGTGAGAGAGAGGGAGATACAGAGACGCAGAGAGAGACAGACAGACGGTCAGAGATAGATAGATAGTGTGTGTGTGTGTGTGTGTGTGTGTGTGTGTGTGTGTGTGTGTGTGTGTGTGTGTGTGTGTGTGTGTGTGTGTGTGTGTGTGTTGAGAACTTCAGAGTCAGAGAGATAAATTAAGTGAATCAGAAAGTAAAAACAAGTTCCGTACTGAACTTTCCTGAAGCTTTCGGCTAGCTTTGGGGGGCTTGTTTATTTTAGCCGTATAATCAATGTCCTATGAGATATATTGTTTTTATTTTTGTTTTTAATTCGTCCTTTCTATCCTCCTCCTGCTCCTTCTTCTTCTTCTTCTTCTTCTTCTTCTTCTTCTTCTTCTGTATATCTATCTATCTACCTATCTATCTATCTATCTATCTATCTATCTATCTTTTTGTTAGTCTGTCTACCTATCCGACTATCTATCCCTGTCCCCTCTGTCTTTA
>NC_134892.1:14338468-14340100 GCF_041734735.1 Babylonia areolata | reverse complement strand
CCGCTCTCCTCAGTACCCCACACATACACAAACTCCTCCCCCCACCTCCACCCCCACCCCGACCTACGTCCACTTCCCTCTTCCCCAACCCACCCTTAACCCCGCTAACACCCTCCTCCCCCCCACTACCACCCACACACACACACACACCTGTTAACTTTCTTTCCCAGACCCCGTTCCCCTACACCCCCAACCACAACACAACACAACACAACAACGACAGCAAACTCAACAGCGGTAGCGGACCGTTAGAACTTGGGGGGACTCTACCTCCCCCCTCCCCCCTCCCGCACCCCAACCCACCCTCCTCAACCCTCCCCCCCCCCACCCCACCCCCTTCTTCTCAGGCCCTCTCACCGGCCCCCCCCCCACCCCTACCCCGACCCCACTCCCCACCCCCACCGCCTTCCACCTTTGTTCACAAACAACACACTAGGAACGGGACAGTACCTGACTTCACCACCACCACCACCACCACCCCTACTCCACACAACCACAACCCCCATCCTCACACCCCCAACCCCACCCGCTTTATCAGCCCCCCCCCCCCCCCCCCCCCCCCCCCCCCCCCCCCCCCCCCCCCCCCCCCCCCACCACCACCACCCCTGTACTCCTATAATATACCCACCTCAACACTCAACTCCCTCACACCTATACTACTACGCGGACCTTAATCCGGGTCCATCATCTATAATATACCCGGCCATGATCATCAAGGGTGGGGTGTAGTGTAGTGAGTGGGTAGGTTAGTAAGGTCCACTGACCCCGTGTGCCCTTCCACCCGGAACGAAACGGGGTACAGGTACGGGTACAGGTAGGAATAGAGAAGGAATTGAGCTGGGCAAAAAAAAAAAAAAAAAAAATCGCTCAGGCATAGCGAGCGGTCAGTTCAGAAGTGATAAGGCCATGGTAGTTAGACGACCAGAAGCACGCTGGCAAACATGTTTTTATTCTATCAATTTTGCTGTATAGTTCTGACGGACGCTATAGCCGAATGGTTAAAGCGTTGGACTTTCAATCTGAGGGTCCCGGGTTCGAATCTCGGAAACGGCGCCTGGTGGGTAAAGGGTGGAGATTTTTCCGATCTCCCAGCTCAACATATGTGCAGACCTGCTAGTGCTTGAACCCCCTTCGTATGTATACGCAACCAGAAGATCAAATACGCACGTTAAAGATCCTGTAATCCATGTCAGCGTTCGGTGGGTTATGGAAACAAGAACACACCCAGCATGCACACCCCCGAAAACGGAGTATGGCTGCCTACATGGCGGGGTAAAAACGGTCATACACGTAAAAACCCACTCGTGCACATACGAGTGAACGTGGGAGTTGCAGCCCACGAACTAAGAAGAAGAAAAAAAGAAGAAGTTATATTGTTCGTAGTATGGGTGACGTTAAGATAGGACACTTGTTCATGTACTACCCCCCCCCCTCACCCCCCCCCCCCCCAAACACACACACACACACACACCCACACACACCCACAAAAACATCCCAACTGGGTTCCGTGAAGGAAAGATAAATAATTAACAGTGAAAATAAGGATTTTTTAAAAATTCTTTAATGTCACTAAAAACCGCCTAAAATGTGTGGCAAGGTAGGGAGTAGGGGAGGAGGGGTAGGAATATGGTG
>NC_134892.1:14323468-14330968 GCF_041734735.1 Babylonia areolata | reverse complement strand
CTCTTCCGTCCGCGGAGCAATGCAACTGGCAGACGCAGTGCCGGTTTTGCATCACTAACGATAAATAGGATAGCCATGCCTTATAACTAAACTACAATTCGGCGCCAGATAGTAGTGTAAACTACTCAGTGTAAACAAATAGCAGGCTCACCAGTTCGTTACAAATGCATTTTAATTGCCGCAAAAGCTCAATAGTTCGTTACAAATACATCAACGCTAGTTATTAGTATCGCAGACAGCGCAATAGTTTGTTATAAACGCATTTTCAACGCTAGTAATCAGTACAGCAAACAGTTAAATAGTGTGTGTGTGTATTATAAATGCATTTTCATTTGTTTATTTTATGCATGTTATAAATACATCAACACCAGTTATTAGTTTCGCAGGCGTCGCAATAATTTGTTACAAATACATTTTCAACGCTAGTAATCAGTACCGAAAACAGATAAATAGTGTGTGTGTGTGTGTGTGTGTGTGTGTGTGTGTGTGTGTGTGTGTGTGTGTGTGTGTGTGTGTGTGTTATAAATGCATCTTCATCGCTGGTTATCATTTCCGCAATCAGATGAAAAGTTCAGTCTAAATACATTCTCAGCGCTGGTTGTTTCTACCGCAAACAATTGAATAATGTGTTATGATTGCATTTTCAACGCTAGATAATACGACTACAAACAGTTGAATCATGTGCGTTATGTTTTCATGTATGACTGTATTTATTGGTGCCGCAAACAGTTCAATAGTGAGTGCTATCATTTTCCACGCTAGTTCCATGTACCGCAAACATTTTAATATTCCGTCATAAATACATCTTTAGCGCTGGTTATTAGTACCGCCGTAAACATCTCAATTGGTCGTTCTAAATATGCTTTCAACGCCAGTTATTGGTACCTCAAAGACTTCAACGGTCCATTACAGTTACAGAAACAGTTCCAATGCTAGTTATTTGTGCGGTAATCAGTTTAACAGTTCGCTATGAATTATTCCAGTGCAAGTTACTTTGTACGGCAATCAGTTTAATAGTTCGTTATAAATTATTCCAATGCTAGTTATTTATACGGCGATCAGTTTAACAGTTCGTTATGAATTATTCCAATACTAGTTATTTGCACGGCGATCAGTTTAATAGTTCGCTATGAATTATTCCAGTGCAAGTTACTTTGTACGGCGATCAGTTTAACAGTTCGTTATAAATCATTCCAATGCTAGTTATTTATACGGCAATCAGTTTAACAGTTCGTTATAAATCATTCCAATGCTAGTTATTTATACGGCGATCAGTTTAACAGTTCGTTATGAATTATTCCAATACTAGTTATTTGCACGGCGATCAGTTTAATAGTTCGCTATGAATTATTCCGGTGCAAGTTACTTTGTACGGCGATCAGTTTAATAGTTCGTTATGAATTATTCCAATACTAGTTATTTGCACGGCGATCAGTTTAACAGTTCTTTATGAATTATTCCAATGCTAGTTATTTATACGGCGATCAGTTTAACAGTTCTTTATGAATCATTCCAATGCTAGTTATTTATACGGCGATCAGTTTAACAGTTCGTTATGAATTATTCCAATGCTAGTTATTTATACGGCGATCAGTTTAACAGTTCGTTATGAATTATTCCAATGCTAGTTATTTATACGGCGATCAGTTTAACAGTTCGTTATGAATTATTCCAATACTAGTTATTTGCACGGCGATCAGTTTAATAGTTCGCTATGAATTATTCCAGTGCAAGTTACTTTGTACGGCGATCAGTTTAACAGTTCGTTATAAATCATTCCAATGCTAGTTATTTATACGGCGATCAGTTTAACAGTTCGTTATAAATTATTCCAATGCTAGTTATTTATACGGCGATCAGTTTAACAGTTCGTTATGAATTATTCCAATACTAGTTATTTGCACGGCGATCAGTTTAATAGTTCGCTATGAATTATTCCAGTGCAAGTTACTTTGTACGGCGATCAGTTTAACAGTTCGTTATAAATCATTCCAATGCTAGTTATTTATACGGCAATCAGTTTAACAGTTCTTTATGAATTATTCCAATGCTAGTTATTTATACGGCGATCAGTTTAACAGTTCTTTATGAATCATTCCAATGCTAGTTATTTATACGGCGATCAGTTTAACAGTTCGTTATGAATTATTCCAATGCTAGTTATTTATACGGCGATGCGATCAGTTTAATAGTTCGTTATGAATTATTCCAATGCTAGTTATTTATACGGCGATGCGATCAGTTTAATAGTTCGTTATGAATTATTCCAATGCTAGTTATTTGTATGGCAATCCGCAGTTTGACAGTTCGTTATGAATACATTTTCAACGCAAATTCCATGCATCGGAAACTGCTCAATAGTTCATTATAAATATATCATCTTCAGCGCTAGTTAAAAGTACCGCAAACATCTCAATGCATTTTTAACGCTAGTCATTTAGTACCGCAAACATGTCGGCAATAGTGCGTTATGAATTAACATTTTCAACGCTAGTAATCAGTATCGCGAACAGCTCAGATGCCCCCAAAAATGTCACGGAGCAGACTTTTTAAACGCCTCAATGTTTGCCTTCTTCTTCTTCTTCTCCTCCTCCTCCTTCTTCTTTAAACTACTGTTAGTTTGCTCAGAGAGAGAGAGAGAGAGAGAGAGAGAGAGAGAGAGAGACTAAAACCCAGACTGGGTGGTATGGTGATGATGGTCGGTGGTACCTCTGAGCACTCGCGGAACCCGATCTCTCAGCTGCTTGCTGTTGCTGGTAAAGGAACGGCAGAGGCAGGCAGGCAGACAGGCAGACTGAACTACTGGTGCCAGACTGGGCAGCAAGCGCGTGCATGTTGTCGCACGCACAGAGAGAGAGAGAGAGAGGGAGAGGGGGGGAGAGAGAGAGAGTAGGGGGAAAGCCTTTGGCTCCCACACGACACACACACACACACACAGCCACCACCACAACGAGATTCAACGCTGGCCAGTGTGCTTGCTTGCTGCCCTGTCGCCTCTGTACAGCTTGAAAGCAACGACAGCAACCACCACTTCCAACAACTGCTACGACTCCGAAACTGCAAGGGACACACAGAGAGAGCGAGAGAGAGGAAGAAAGAGAGAGAACGAGAGAGAGAGAGAAAACAAACCGAACTTACGGTCCGTGTGTGAGAAGCTTTGACGATCTCTCTCTCTCTACTCCTATTCTTCTATGTCTTGCTTTTTATCCACCACCACGCTACAGCGACTCGGATGACTCGAGGTGGTGGTGGTGGTGGTGGTGGTGTGTTTGTGTTGAAGTGAGCTTCGAGCTTTCTGGTCTAAGGGTGAGGCGACTCGCCAGCGAGACCAAGCCGTTTTCTTTTCTTTTTTTTTAAGGTGCGCGCGCGCGCGCGTGTGTGTGTGTGTGTGTGTGACTGTGTGTCTGTGTGCGCTTGCAACGGCGGGTTGGGTAGTGGTGTCTTCGACTGAGGTCAACCTTCATCTCAGTCAGTTCCCGGCTTCCAACGTCGTTTGCATACATTATTACGGCTACTACTACTACTACTGCTACTGCTACGACAACAACTGCACACGCTAGGACGTGAGGGATTTATAATATTCTGCATTGCTGCGTGGGTTTGTTGTTTGTTTGTTTGTTTTTTCTTTTTTTTTCTTCTTTTTTTTTCTTTTTTTAGTGGAGTACGACTCATCGATTCAAGGTTTCTTTCAGCTTGTCGCTGGAGGTATTCTTGTGTCGCCAAGGAAGAAGCGTTTCGGAAGAAACGTGGTCTCATCCTGCGCTCTAGGATTTTGAAATTGTGGTGGTGGTGGTGGTGGTAGTGGCGGTGAGAAAGTGGGAATTTTATGGTGGTTATGATTCAACTGCAAGTATAAATATCCATATATATATATATATATATATATATATATATATATATATATATATATATATATATATATATATATATATGTATGTATGTATGTATGTATCCAGCATACCCATCCAACTGCATCTGCTGTGTTTGGCTGGCCTCTGGTTGAGTTGAGAAGTGTTTGATTTATAAAATACCATATATGTAGATATAATTCCTACGTATTTATATATCTCTCTCTCTCCAGCGAGGAGGCAAGAACGGAGGGAATACAAATCGACGTGTGTGAATGGGAGAGAGGAGAGCGGAGTGTGGGTGTGGAGGTGGTGGTGGTGGTGGTGGCGGTGACAGTGAGTGATGTGTGACCCGACCCCTCTCCCTCCTCCCCCCGCCCCTTCTTCATCCCCCCTGCCTCCTCCTCCTCCTCCCCTTCAACAGTAATCATCAACCAACAAGGAGGGGATTTTACTTACTTACCCGCCTCCCACACCCCCAGTACAACAGAGGACCGAAACTTGTGGGGGATTTTCAGGTGTGCATTATTTTTTTCTTCTGTCGTACCTGCTTGTTCGCTTTTCAAGTGTGTGTGTGTGTGTGACCGATAGTGATCTTGCTTTGGGGATAAACGGGACACGTTTGGATGGAATTGTACTGCCAGCTCAAGAACAAACCCCTCATCGTGATTGCAAGGGGTGTGTGAGGATTGTTTGTCTATACAGCCTGTTAAAAGAAGGGATTTGCGTTCTCTGTTCACTGTCGCGTGTTCAGCTGATTGTGGTTGTTGTACCTGTGTATATGTGTGGATTTTCCCAAACACCGTTTTGAATTACTGTCACACATATTATACACTGATCCTTCCCTGCCTCTAAAGCTGGAATTACTGAGGTTCTTACTGCCACAACAATTTGAATTATATTCACATATACAGTTTCATCACTTAAAATCAAAGGTGTCAGTGCTGGTTAGAACTTCTTTTTTTTATCAAACAGTTGGAGAGTAACACTGAATAGTGCCCAACGTGCACGTGTGTATGAGTTTGGATTTTTTTTTTTTTTTTTTTTTTACAGTGTGGAAAACAATAGTAGTAGTGTACAGTGTGTTTTCCTGGTGGATTGCATAGTATGTGTTCATTACATAAGTGTGGCTGAAAGAGAAACGTGGAATCTTTTTTCCAACATCTAGAGTCTTCTTCTTCTTCTTCTTCTTCGCTGGATGTGGAGCCATCGAAACTGCCTGCAAACGGGGGAGTTCCTCTACAGCCTGTAGTGTTGTAACGCCGCCAGCTCCGTGTCTTCTTCCTCGGTGGAACTGCGTATTGATTGAGCCAGCCTTGCTCCCTGGCGGAGACGAAAGAGAGAGAGACAGAGACGTGGAGAGAGACTGAGAAAGAAAGTGACTACAGACATCGAGCTGCTTTTCGCTTTTGCTTGCTTGTCCATCCCCCCCCCACCCACCCGATCCCCGTGCTTTTTAACCCAGTGTGGAACTCAGTGTCTGCCACTGCTGTCGTGTGTATCTGTTACTAGTTCAACACAGCTGAGAGGTTGGATTATTAAGTGAAAAAAAAAAAAAGGAGTCTTCGAATGAATCTCTCGTTTTTTTTGTTGCAATTCTGTTGACGCTGTGAGGAAGATTCCTGCTTCTCTCTTCTTCGTTGCTCGGTGACAAAGTTTCGGTGATTCTGTCAACCACCAGGATTTTTTTTTTTGTGTGTGTACACATTTCAAATGGATTTTATTGTGGTGAAAACTAAAACCGACAGCATTTAAAAAAATTGTGGTGTGCCAGAAAATATATATAACATCTGTTGTGATAAGAATTCTTGTTCTTCTCGACTCTCTCCCCGACAAAGTGAATTCGTTCGTTGGAAGTACAAACGTACGTACACAGGTGATTTAAGCAGTCACCGTTGGAGAGCCGTGCGTCAATCGTGGGGTGGATAATTCCCAGGCTTACAGTTGAACGTGTGTGTACACCCGTGCCACCCTTGAGGGATACCCAAGTTGGCTGGAATTTGTACAACGGATTAGGCCTCCTGCCACAATTTCAAAGGTAAGAGATTTATTCTCCTTTCCTCCACCCCTTCCCCCCCCCCCTCCTCCCAGCGTTAGGTTCCCGACAAGAGCTCCACCCTATCCCCCCCCACCCCTCCCCGCTCCCTTCCTTCCTCCCTCCCTCCACCTTTCCAGTCCTGAAAGCGCAGGAAAAATCAATACATTTTTTGCCGTTGAAATTTTAAGGTGATTAGTTGTCTCGCTCTCGCTCTCCCGTTGTTCTTTTGAACGAGGCGTGCATTGTGAGGTTACATTCTGTTGCACAGGGTTCGCTTTCTTTTGGGCTTTTTTTTTTTTTTTTTTTTTTTAACAGTGTGTGTTTGAGATTACACACTGTTACATTTTTTTAAAGGATGTGTTCGGAGTTACATTTAGTTATAATACACAGCTGACTTTTTTTTTTCTTTGTAAGTAGAACTGAGGAATGGAAGCTGTTGTGCAAACTTGGAATGTATAACCTTTTTTTAAACAACAACAATACTACTACTACTACTGATAATAATAATAATAATAATAATAATAATAATAATAATAATAATTGCTCTCAATATGTGATTATATTGGTAAAAATTAATAGTTTTAGTAGTAGTATGAACAGTAGTAATTAACTGCAACAGTAACAGCTAGTACTCAGCAATAACACAATAACGAAAGGTTCTTGAATATTCTGTTGAAGTCTTAAAACATAGCGTGAATACCTATTTGTGATTTAAACAATTTGTTGTTTGTTTTTAATATCACAACACAAATGGATTTTTATGACTTACCGTGGCCGAAGACTCAAGGTCTGACTAAGCGCGTTGGCCGGGTTACGCTGCTGGTCAGACATCTGCTTGGCAGAGGTGGTGTAGCGTGTATGGATTTGTCCGAACGCAGTGACGCCTCCTTGAGCTACTGAAACTGAAGACTGAAATGAGAGAGGGGGGGGGGGGGGGGTGGGGGGGGGGGACAAAACACCTTCAGCACGGACTCAGAATCGAACGCCGGACTCATGGACACAACCATAAACTACCGTGAATGTTTTTTCCCCGCCGGCGTCAATGTCTGTCAGTCTCAACCCGAAAAGAGACAGAATGCTGAACACTGAGATATTCTATGTCCTTAGCTGTACAGCTCTAGTGACACTGGGGGGTACAGATCAGAGCAATGATGGTGAAAACTAGTAAATAACATGGAACAGAAAAAACAACCACACACACACACACACACACACACACACACAACAGATTCGGAGCCAATATACTGTAATAAGAGACAATTTGACACTCTGATATTTGTCTGTCATTAGCTTGAATGATTGTGTAGCATTGTCTTTTGTTTCTAGTCATCCGATTCTTAAGCTTTATCAATACAAGGAAAATAGAATGCATACATCATCAAATGGCGAGTATTTTACAACATGGCACTTGTTATATATATATATATATATATATATATATATATATATATAGCATAACGTTTTGTAACATGAGCATAGATAAATATTATTTATATACATTCGCCAAATTGACCATCCAAATGTTACGCTTACTTTTTTTCTGTCACAGAACCTGCAATGATTCTTAATTGAGCAAAAAAGCATTTGGAGTTATAGTTATCTTTTTTTGCTAAA
>NC_134892.1:14278468-14283468 GCF_041734735.1 Babylonia areolata | reverse complement strand
AGAGAGAAAGCGACAGAGAGAGAGAGAGAGAGCAGAGGAGGGTACGTGTATGTATGTATGTATATTCCCCTTTCAAATGCCCTCCAGAATCAGAATCCAGTCGCATGATGGTACATGTAACCGGCAAAAAAAAAAGTGGCTAAATGCAGACAAGTGTTTCATCTCTCATTGTACGTAATTTTGAATTTGAATTTGCATTTCTTGTTATCACAACAGATTTCTCTGTGCGAAATTCGGGCTACTCTCCGTGGGGAGAGTGCGTCGCTACACTACAGCGCCACACTTTTTTTTTTTTTTCTTTTCTTTGTTTTTTGTTGTTGTTGTTGTTTTTTCCTGCGTGCAGTTTTATTTGTTTTTCCTATCGAAGTGGATTTTTCTACAGAATTTTGCCAGCAACAACCCTTTTGTTGCTGTGGGTTCTTTTACGTGTACTTAGTGCATGCTGCACACGGGACCTCAGTTTATCGTCTCATACGAATGACTAACGTCCAGACCACCACTCAAGGTCTAATGGAGGGGGAGAAAATATCGGCGGCTGAGCCGTGATTCGAACCAGCGCGCTCAGATTCTCTCGCTTCCTAGGCGGACGCGTTACCTCTAGGCCATCACTCCATCACTCTATAAATCATCATCATCATCATCATCACCATCATCATCATCATCAATCACAATCATGATCATGATAATCATAAGTGATGATGATGTTGGTGATAAGACAACAATTCTCACTACTACTACTACTACTACTACTACTACTACTACAGTATTTTGTTCATGAAAAAAGGAAATTCAACATTGCAGGAATCGCAGATTAATATGCCAAAGTAGAGCTCCACCATCGTTCGATTAACGGAAAACATGTGGGCATTTATTTACCTAATACTCTCCGAGTAGCGCTGTCTTGCAAGCGCTTCAAGGACACCTTGAAGACAAACCTCAAAGCCTGTGACATAGACATCGCTTCCTGGGAAACTGATGCCCTTGACCGCTGTCGCTGGAGGATGCTGTGCTCTAGTGACATAAAGACGTTTGAAAAAACAGAGAACGCTGGCCATAAAGGAGAAGCGTGAGCGAAGGAAGCAGGGTTCAACTTCTGGAGACGTTTTCCCTTGCAACACCTGTGGGAAGTGCTGTGCATCGAGAATCGGCCTCTTCTCCCACATGAGGACACACACCGACAGATAAGCCTGCCTGCCTACTCATCCGTCGGACCGACGGGAGACTCCATCACTCTCCGAGTAAGAAGACATACAGACGGACAGACAGACCGGGCTGAAATCTGACCCATACCTCCTCATACAAATACCGTGGTGATGGTGAATGGAGGGAGGGGCGGGGGGGGGGGGGGGGGGGGGGGGGGAAGAGAGAGAGAGAGAGAGAGGGGGAGGGGGCGAGGGGGAGGGGACTAGCCTGACAAATTGACTCGGGTCTAAGAGGTGAAAATGTACATTATATATCATGGACAGCACAGCTGTTTTCTTAGTATTTCAGAATCCACCCCCATTCCCTCTCCTGTGTGTGTGTGTGTGTGTGTGTGTGTGTGTGTGTGTGTGTGTGTGTGTGTCTCTGTCTCTCTCTCTATCTCTGTCTCACTCTCTCTGTCTCTCACTCACTCTCTCTCTCACCTCTCTCTCTCACTCTCTCCTTCTCTTTCTCTCCTTCACTCTCTCTCTCTCTCTCTCTCTCTCTCTCTCTCACACACACACACACACACACACCCTCTCTTTTTTCACACACACAAACACACACACACACACACACACATCCTCCTCCCTGCCCTCCCAGCAAGGTGTTAATAACCAGCAGTCCGCCCCCCCCCCCCCCACCCACCCCCACCCCCCCCCCCCCCCCCCCCCCCCCCCCCCCCCCACACACACACACCCAGCCCCCACCCTTCTCACCATCATACCCCCAGAACCACCCATTTCCTCGAGTCGGGGTCAAAAAGCGCCAATGGTCAAGATCGTTATCTGTCCTTTTATTTTTACCTCTCCTTGCTTCTTGCCACAACACCACCAACACCAACCCGACTTAAACGCATCACACGCACGCACGCATGCACACACACACACACACACACACACACACACAGACGCACGCATGCGCGCACACACATACACACGCACACACGCGCGCGCACACACACACACACACACACACACTCACTCACTCACTCACACATGCACGCACACATACAAATGCCGACACACACACACACACACACACACACACACACACACACACACACACACACACACACACACACACACACACACACACACACAGTCACTGCCCTTATCACGCACATATACATTCACGCATATCTTACCTAAGATCACACCTACGGACATCCCCCCGCCTCCGCCCCCTCGAGCCCCCCCCCGCCCCACCCCCCCCCCCGTCTCCCCCCCCCCCCCCCCCCCCCCCCCCCCCACACACACACACACACCTTTTTATTTTATTTATTTATTTCCCTTTTTTCCTTTTTTTTTTAGTACTTTCTAACTCTACTACTAAGTGCTACCAAAAAGACCCGATACCTGCAGGGCTTTCGCTGCTACTGCCAACCAATCGACCGACCAACCACCCCCCCACGACGTGTATCTTGTCTATTTTTGCTGTTAAGTTCGGCTGCCTTGTCGCTAAAGTCATCTGCACGTATAGCCTTGCATATATATCGCTTGGTGCTTGCTTATAAACACGGCAGCCGCGGCACTTTTCTCCTCTCTCGCTGCAGACAAGGGAATGAATGTTTGGCGGGTTGGTTTTAGAGTGTTTGGCGGTTTTCGTTTTCAGGGTGTTTGGTTGAAGGGTTGGTGTCAGTGTGCTCGAAAGGTTGGTTGGTATCCGGTTGTTTGATGGGTTATTTTCAGGGTGTTTGATGGGTTGGTTTACAGGGTGTTTGAAGGGTTGGTTTACAGGGTGTTTGATGGGTTGGTTTACAGGGTGTTTGACGGGTTATTTTCAGGGTGTTTGAAGGGTTGGTTTACAGGGTGTTTGATGGGTTGGTTTGAGGGTGTTTGACGGGTTGGTTTCAGGGTGTTTGAAGGGTTGGTTTACAGGGTGTTTGAAGGGTTGGTTTTCAGGGTGTTTGAAGGGTTGGTTTACAGGGTGTTTGAAGGGTTGGTTTACAGGGTGTTTGATGGGTTGGTTTACAGGGTGTTTGATGGGTTGGTTTTCAGGGTGTTTGATGGGTTGGTTTACAGGGTGTTTGACGGGTTGGTTTACAGGGTGTTTGATGGGTTGGTTTACAGGGTGATTGAAGGGTTGGTTTTCAGGGTGTTTGATGAGTTCGTTTACAGGGTGTTTGAAGGGTTGGTTTACAGGGTGTTTGATGGGTTGGTTTACAGGATGTTTGAAGAGTTGGTTTACAGGATGTTTGAAGAGTTGGTTTACAGGGTGTTTGAAGAGTTGGTTTACAGGATGTTTGAAGATTTGGTTTACAGGATGTTTGAAGAGTTGGTTTTTAGGGTGTTTGATGGGTTGGTTTCAGGGCTTTTGAAGGGTCGGCTTCTCTCTAGATTAGGCTGAAGTCCTGAAGCACTGTCTGTTCATTTTCCCAAACTGCGTTTTGTATGCAACCAAACGCCCGCACGCTGAACGACGCTTATTATATGTGTCCACTAAATGCGAGTGAATGGCTGATCCTAGCGGGGGGGCACAATGATTAACAATGATTTCCGCGTGTACCATGTATGCTGTGTGTTTGTGCTGATATACAGCCAATGTTATGATCGCATGCTACGCTACCATATGTGCGTGCGTGCGTGTGTATGCGTGTGTATGTGTGTTTGTGTGTGTATGTGTGTGTGTGTGTGTGTGTGTGTGTGTGTGTGTGTGTGTGTGTCTTTTCGCGTGTTTTATGTTGTCTGTGTTGCGTGTGTGCATGTGGTTTTACTCAGGAGGTGGAATGCTATGAAAGAACCAAGAACGTTTTTTTTTCTTTTCTTTCCTTGGAAGACGAGAACATTCAGTACATCCGAAAGAGAGAGAGATAGAGAGAGAGAGACAGACAGAGAGAAAGAGACTCCCAACAGAGAGAGAGAGAGAGGGGGGGAGAGAGGGACAGACAGAGAAAAGAGAGAGCAGGCAAAAGAAACACTCGCAGCATCTTAATGTCTTTCAGCACGACAAGTCCAAGTCCGCCCAGACCTGTAGCAGTCGTCTTGATGGGGAGAGGAAAGAAGAAAAAAGACGACAGAAAAAAAGTAAAGTAAAGTAAAGTAAAGAAAAGAAAAGAAAAGAAAAAAAGATGTAGAAATGTTGGCCATTCTGAAAGCATTGTAAAAGCTGTTTCGTGCTGATGCTAGTCTTTCTTTCTAGGGGGGATGGGGGGGTGGGGGTGGGGGGGGTGAAACGATAAATGCGAGGTCTTGTTTGCAGCTTGTACTCAACGTACTTAAAGGAACCCACGTCAATGACAACAACAGCAACAACAGCAGCAGCAGGAGCAGCAGCAACAACAACAACAACAGCAGCAGCAACAGCAAAAACAGCATCAACAACAAAAACAGCAGCAGCAGCAGCAGCAACAACAACAGCAACAACAACAACAACAACAGCAGCAGCAGCAGCAGCAACAACAACAACAACAACAACAACAGCAGCAGCAGCAGCAGCAGCAACAACAACAACAACAGCAGCAGCAGCAACAACAACAACAACAACAACAGCAACAAGAACAACAACAACAGGAACAACGACAGGAACAACAACAACAACAGCAACAACAACTACAACAACAGCAGCAGCAACAGCAACAACAACAGCAACAAAAACAAAAACAACAGCAGCACCAACAACAGCAGCACCAACAACAACAACAACAACAACAACAACAGCAAAAAGAACAACAACAACAGCAACAGCAACAACAACATCAGCAGCAGCAACAGCAACAACAACAACAGCAACAACAACAACAGCAACAACAACAACAAAAATAACAATAATAACAACAACAACAGCAGCAGCAACAACAACAGCAACACCAACAACAA
>NC_134892.1:14258468-14268468 GCF_041734735.1 Babylonia areolata | reverse complement strand
GGGCGGGGGATGGATGGGTGGTGGGGTAGGGGTTGTTGGACAACGGAGCAAGAGAGATGCTTCGTCTTAATAATCAACCCATACAATAGAGGATTACGTAATTAACAATGCTATAAAAATCATAGTCATCATACCTCTCTGACATGTGGGGGGAAGGGGGGGGAGAGGCTGGGGGGGGGGGGGAGGGGGAAGCAGGGGGAAGGAGGGGGATAGGATTGCGTGTCTGTTGTCGCCCTAATAAACTGGGGGATCTCTATAAAGCTATGATATCATATTAATAATGTTGGCTTTTTTTTTGCAATGGGAGAGTGAGGGACACATAGAGAGAGAGAGAGAGAGGGATGGCTGTGTGTGTGTGTGTGTGTGTTGTGTGTCTGCTTGTGTGTGTGTGTGTGTGCGTGTGCGCGTGTGTGTGTGTCTGTGTGTGTGTGTCTGCTTGTGTGTGTGTGTCTGTGTGTGTGTGTGTGTGTATGTGTCTGTGTGTGTGTGTGTGTGTGTGTGTGTGTGTGTCTGCTCTTGTGTGTGTGTGTGTGTGTGTGTGTGTGTGTTGGGGGGCGGGGGGGGATTGGTGGTGGTCCGAATTCTCTAATACACATAGAATATTGAAGGAAAGGAGGACGATATGAATAATACTGCGGTCGATGCGTCATCAACTCTGTATTATAATATTATAAGCAATAATCTTGTGGGGGGGTGGGGGGGGAGGCTAGGAGGGGGGGGGGGGAGGGGGTGAGGGGGTTGGGAATGGGGATGGGGATGGTGGTGTGGATGTGGGTGGAGGAGGAGGGTGTAGGTATGTGTGTGGTGTGTTTGTGTTTGTGTGTGTGTGTGTGAATGTTTTTGTTGGGGAATGTGTACATGTGAATGTGTGTGTGTGTGTGTGTGTGTGTGTGTGTGTGTGTGTGTGTGTGTGTGTGTTCATATGCCTGTCTTATGTGTTCTTGTTTGTTCGGGTGTGCGCGCGCGCGTGTCTTTTGCGCGCGCGTCAGAGACAGAGAGAGAGAGACAGACAGACAGACAGACACAGAGACAGACAGACACAGACAGAAACAGAGACAGAAACAGTGTAATTGTTTGGTGTGTCCTACCTCCTCAACCTACCCCCCTGCAGCCCCACCCCCACCCCCCCACCCATCCCTCCCCCCCCACCCCCCACCACCCCCACCCCCTTATTTCCCCTTCTCTCTCTTTCTCTTCGATATACATGCATGTGTGTGTGTGTGTGTGTCCGTACATGCGTGTGCATGTGTGTGTAAATGTGTGCGTACATGTGAGTGTGCATGTGTTCAGGGAGCAAAGGACGGGTGGGGCGAGGGGTGCGGGGGGGTGAGTGGGATTGGAAGGGGGAAAGGGGGATGCGGGTGGGGAGGGTGGGGAGGGGGAGGGGGGGGGGAGGTTGCAGGGACAGGGCAGGAAGGTTCTAATCGGAGCTGTAAATCTTTGTGGCCTGAGGGCTGTTGCACCGCACCCTCCGTCGCCCTGCCTCCTCACACACACACACAGACACACACACACACACACACACTACACATGGAGAGAGAGAGAGAGTACACACACAGACACACACACACACACACACACACACACACACACACACAACACACACACAACACTACACACACACACTACACATACACACACACACACACACACAACACTACACACACACACACACACACACACACACACACACACACACACACACACACACACACCTTGTAGCCGCATCATGTTTTGTTTTGAGGGACTTCCATCCTCTCCTTGTTGCCGTGTTTGCCTTCCGGTGGTTGCGCTATGAGAGAGAGAGGGAGGGGTGAGAGAGATAGTGGGGGGAGAAGGGTGGCGGCGAGAGAGAGTTAGAGAGGGGAGGGGGGGCGAGAGAGAGATAGCGGGGTGGGAGGGGGTCGAGAGAGAGAGATAGAGAGGGGGGGCGAGAGAGAGATAGTGGGGTGGGAGGGGGGCGAGAGAGATAGAGAGGGGGAGCGAGAGAGAGATAGAGAGGGGGGCGAGAGAGAGATAGAGGGATGGGATAGGGGCGAGAGAGATAGAGAGGGGGGCGAGAGAGAAAGATAGAGGGGGGCGAGAGAGAGATAGTGGGATGGGGACGAGAGAGATAGAGAGGGGGGCGAGAGAGAGATAGAGGGATGGGATAGGGGCGAGAGAGATAGAGAGGGGGGCGAGAGAGAGATAGAGGGATGTGATAGGGGCGAGAGAGATAGAGAGGGGGGCGAGAGAGAGAGAGAGGGATGGGATAGGGGCGAGAGAGATAGAGAGGGGGGGCGAGAGAGAGATAGAGGGATGGGATAGGGGCGAGAGAGATAGAGAGGGGGGCGAGAGAGAGATAGAGGGATGGGATAGGGGCGAGAGAGATAGAGAGGGGGGGCGAGAGAGAAAGATAGAGGGGGGCGAGAGAGAGATAGTGGGATGGGGACGAGAGAGAGATAGAGAGGGGGGCGAGAGAGAGAGAGGGGGGCGAGAGAGAGATAGTGGGGTGGAGGGGGGGGCGAGAGAGAGAGAGGGGGGCGAGAGAGATAGAGGGATGGGATAGGGACGAGAGAGAGGGGGGGGGGGGGCGAGAGAGAAAGATAGAGGGGGGGGGGGGGAGAGAGAGATAGTGGGATGGGGACGAGAGAGAGATAGAGAGGTGGGCGAGAGAGAGAGAGGGGGGGGCGAGAGAGAGATAGTGGGGTGGGAGGGGGGGCGAGAGAGATAGAGAGGGGGAGCGAGAGAGAGATAGAGAGGGGGCGAGAGAGAGATAGAGGGATGGGATAGGGCGAGAGAGATAGAGAGGGGGGGCGAGAGAGAAAGATAGAGGGGGGGCGAGAGAGAGGTAGTGGGATGGGGACGAGAGAGAGATAGAGAGTGGGGCGAGAGAGAGATAGAGGGATGGGATAGGGGCGAGAGAGATAGAGAGGGGGGCGAGAGAGAGATAGAGGGATGTGATAGGGGCGAGAGAGATAGAGAGGGGGGCGAGAGAGAGATAGAGGGATGGGATAGGGGCGAGAGAGATAGAGAGGGGGGCGAGAGAGAGATAGAGGGATGGGATAGGGGCGAGAGAGATAGAGAGGGGGGCGAGAGAGAAAGATAGAGGGGGGCGAGAGAGAGATAGTGGGATGGGGACGAGAGAGAGATAGAGAGGGGGGCGAGAGAGAGAGGGAGGGGCGAGAGAGAGATAGTGGGGTGGGAGGGGGGCGAGAGAGATAGAGAGGGGGAGCGAGAGAGAGATAGAGAGGGGGGCGAGAGAGAGAGGGATGGGATAGGGACGAGAGAGAGAGGGGGGGGGGCGAGAGAGAAAGATAGAGGGGGGCGAGAGAGAGATAGTGGGATGGGGACGAGAGAGAGAGAGAGGGGCGAGAGAGAGATAGTTGGGTGGGAGGGGGGCGAGAGAGAGATAGAGACGGGAGGCGAGAGAGAGAGAGAGAGGGGGGGGAGACGAGGGAGAGAGAGATGACAGATGTTGGAAGAGAGGGAGGGGAAGGAGAGAGAGAGCGATATGGAGAGACAAGGCTTGGAGAAAGAGAGAGAGAGGGAGAGAGAGAATTCAGAAAGATATAAAGCGAGAGATAGCGAGAACGAAAGAGAGAGAGAGAAGTGTAGAGGGGGGGGGGCGAATCGGGGTTCTCTCTCTCTCTCTCTCTCTCTCTCTCTCTCTCTCTCTCTCTCTCTCTCTCTCTGTGAACTCTGTATGACTTTTATGACTTGGGCCAACAGCCATGATAATTATCATGACAGTTTTGAAAACACGCACGAACTCACTCCCCTCCCCCACCACCCCCCCCACCACCCCACCGCCCCCCTGCCCCCACCTCCCTCCCCCTCTCCACACACACTCACGCACGCACGCACACACACACACACTCACACACGCACACACACACACACACACACACACACACACACACACACACACACACACACACAGAGGACAAATTAGGAAATGGAAGAATAGGAGGATGGAAGTTTGTTTGGTTTTTTTTTTTTTTTTTTTTTTTTTGTTGTTGTTGTTGTAAGCAACAAGGAAATTGTAATCTCTCAACGGGTTACGCTCTTGCCAAGAATCTTGTTTGAAAGGGAAAATGACAACAAATAAGTCATGGCCACAGGTTTGGCAAGGTACTGGTATAGTGGCTGTGTGTACCCCTGTTCGTCTGTTTGTAATCACATTTCTGTCTCTGTCTCTTTGTCTGTGTGTGTCTCATTGTCACTTTTTTTTGTCTGTCTGTCTGTCTGTCTCTGTCTCTCTCGCTCTCGCTCTCTCGCTCGCTCTCTCGCTCGCTCTCGCTCTCTCTCTCTCGCTCTCTCTGTTTCTCTCTCTATCTCTCTATCTCTCGCTCTCTCCCTCTCTCTCTCGCTCTCTCTCTCGCTCTCTCTCTATGTTTCTCTCTCTCACTCTCTCTCGCTCTCTCTCTCTCTCTCTCTCTGTCTCTCTCTGTGTCTCGCCCTGTTTCTGTTTTTCACCACCACATTCTCGCTCAATCAATCAGTACAGGTGGACCACCATCTCCCTTTACCCATACCCGTACCCCCCCCCCCCCCCCCCCCCCCCCCCCCCCCCCCCCCCCCCCCCCCCCCCCCCCCCCCCCCACACCATCCCCACCCCCGACCCGCTCCCCTGCCACACTCACACCCCAAAAATGTAACAGTGTGCAATTTTATAAGCTGCCTCTCTCTCTCTCTCTGTCTCTGTCTCTGCCTGTCTCTGTCTCTCTCTCTGTGTCTCTGTCTCTGTCTCTGTCTCTCTCTGTCTCTGTCTCTCTCTCTCTCTCTGATTGCTTGCTGTGGTATGTAAATGTTTGAGTGCCATGTTGTCTGTCGGTCTGTCTGTCTGTCCGTCTGTCCTCCCGTCCATCTATCTGTCTGTCTTTCATTCTCTCTCTCTCTCTCTCTCTCTCTCTCTCTCTCTCTCTCTCTCTCTCTCTCTCTCTCTCTCTCTCTCTCTCCCTCCATCTTTGTCTCTCGATCACACACACCCGCACTCACACACCCATACAAGCACACACATATACGCACACACACAACACACGCACTTGCACACACACACACACACACAACACACACACACACACACCACACATACACACACACAATGCACACACACACACACAACACAACACACACACACGCACACAATGCACACACACACACACATTATTACACACACACACGCACACACACATACACACACACACCATCACTCCTGACCCTCCCTCCCACCCCCCACATCCACACCCCCACCCGCACCCTGTCTTCCCCTCCACCCCCCCCCATCCCCCTCATGCCCCACCTCCCCACCACCACCACCACCACCACCACCCCCACCCCTCCACCACCCTACCATCTCACAGAATCAAATTCCTGACCCTCCCGAATTAACCACCTGCTGATTAGCACCATCTGGAAAAACCTGGCGTGCGAACACTTCTGAAAGTTAAACAGAATTCCATCCTCCACCACCACCTCCTCTCCTATCCTCCTCCGAAAAGATGTGGAGAGAGAGAGAGGGGGGGGGGGAGAAAAAAAGTCTATGTATACAATCAAACAAGAGGGAACTCAGAAACTCAGAAATGTTTTATTGTAGAAGGCCTTCTGACCCATTACAATGTTGAGCACACACACACACCCCATCCCACACCTCCATACCCCTTCCCACATCTCCCCCCACACACACACACACACACACACACATGCGCGCGCGCAGACTCGATTTTGTAAAACCGGGCATGCAAACACATGAATCGAAAATTCAAAAAGGTAAATGCCTTCCATCGTGAGCAAGTCCGCTTAAACATGTACGTTCGTTGTTTTAAATGTATAACATAACAGAACTCAGGTTGTGCCATTATCATAATAAAGCAGCACGACGTTTATTAGAGTGATAAATAAAGCGACCTAGATCATGAAGGATTTTTGTGTCATGCATTATAAATTCTAAACTTTTGTCAGAGGGATGTTTCGTGTACCAACATGGAATATATTTGTGTCGCAGATCGTTAAGAGATTTACAGTAAAATAAAGTGTGTATCTCGTCTTCAATACCAGCGTTACATAGTGGACATTTCAGGTCGTTTGGACAAACAAGAGGGAGAGAGGGAGAGAGAGATGATAGGGTGGTGTAGTAGTGGTATGAGGAGAGAGAGACAGGCAGAGTGACATATACACATTCGTGCGAGCGCACACATACACACACACACGCACACAAACCTACACACACACACACACACACACACAGATGCGTGCGCGCGCGCACACACACAGACACACACACACACACACACACACACACACACACACACACACACACACACACACACACACACAGGGAGGAGAGGAAGGAGTAGGGTTATAAGGAGAAGAGAGAGAGACAGAGACAGAGAGACACAGAGAGGAGAGAGAGAGAGAGAGAGAGAGAGAGAGAGATGTAAAACCTGTAGGAGAATGAGAATTTTCCACAAGGTCGTGTTCAAGAAGAGATGGGAGAGTGAAAACAATTATTAGTTCAGAAAAAGAGAGAGAGGGGGAGAAAGAAAGGAGAGAGATGGGGAGAGGGAGGGAGAGAAAGAGAGAGAGGGGTGAGAGAGGGAGGGGGAGAGAAAGAGATAGAGGGGGTGAGAGAGAGAGAGAGAGAAGAGAGAGGGGGAGAGAGAGAGAGAAAGAGAGAGCGGAGAGAGAGAGAAAGAGAGAGAGGAGAGAGGGAGGGGAGAGAGAGAGAGAGGAGAGAGAAAGAGAGAGACGGGGGAGAGAGAGAGAATGAGAGAGAGAAAGAGAGAGAGTGGGTAAGAGGGAGAGAGAGAGAGAGGGGGAGAGAGAGAGGGGGGGAGAGAGAGAGAGAGAAGGGAGGGAGAGAAAGAGAGAGAGGGGGTGAGAGAGTGAGGGGGGAGAGAGAAAGAAATGAGAGAGATAGGGTTAGAGAGAGAGAGAGAGAGAGAGAGAGAGAGAGAGAGAGAGAGGGACGGATGTTGGTGGAGTGAAGGTTTACACCCCAAAAACTCCTTGCAATCTCACAGTCGTAAAACCGGTCACGGTTCTAAAGCGATTATGGCCATGTCTCGTTTTCTTGTTCTGTCTGTGGTTCATTCATTCATTCTTTCTTTCTTTCTTTCTTTCTTTCTTTCTTTCTTTCTTTCTTTCCTTCTTTCTGTCTGTCTGTCTGTCTGTATTTCATCCTCATGTCACATTTCCATGAATGTTCTCTGTCCTCTTAGTCTCTCTGAATCTCTGTCTGTCTGCCTGTCTGTCTCTCTGTCACTGTCTGTCTTTCTGTCCGTCCGTCTGTCTGTCTGTCTGTCTCTTTCCCTTTGTAAGTCTGTCTGTACCTCTCTCTTTCTCTGTCTCTCTCTCTCTCTCTCTTCCCTCTCTCTTCCCCTCCCTCTTCTTCTTCTTCTCTCTTTATCCCTCTCTCCCTCTCTCCACCCTCTCTCTCTCCCTTCTTCTCTCATTCTCTGTCTCCCCCTCCTCCTTCTTCTTCTTGTTCTCTCTCTATACTTCTCTCCCTCTCTCCATCCTCTCTGTCTTCTCTCTCTCTCTCTCTCCACCCTCTCTCACTTCTCTCTCTCTCTATCTTCTCTCTCTATCTCTCTTCTCTCTCTATCTCTCTCTCTTCTTCTTCTCTCTCTCTCTCTCTCTCTCTCTCCCTCTTCTTCTTCTTCGCTCTCTCTATCCTCCTCTCCACCCTCTCTCACTTCTCTCTCTCTCTCTCTATCTTCTCTCTCTATCTCTCTTCTCTCTCTATCTCTCTCTCTCTTCTTCTTCTCCCTCTCTCTCTCTCTTCCTCTCTCTCCCTCCCTCTTCTTCTTCTCTCTCTATCCCTCTCTCCCTCTCTCCACCCTCTTTCTCTTCTCTCTCTCTCCCTCCACCCTCTCTCACTTCTCTCTCTCTCTCTCTCTCTCTCTTCTCTCTCTATCTCTCTCTCTTCTCTCTCTCTCTCTCTCTCTCTCCCTCTTCTTCTTCTTCTCTCTCTCTATCCCCCTCTCCACCCTCTCTCTCTCTTCCTCTCTCTCCCTCCCTCTTCTTCTTCTCTCTCTATCCCTCTCTCCCTCTCTCCACCCTCTTTCTCTTCTCTCTCTCTCCCTCCACCCTCTCTCTCTTCTCTCTCTCTCTCTCTCTCTTCTCTCTCTCTCTCTCCCTCCCTCCTTTCCTTCCTGGCTCCCCCGTTCTTCCCCCAACCCCCACCCCTATTTCTCCGCCCCTCTTCATCCTGTCCCACCCTCTCCTCCTCCCTCACCCTCACACTCCCCTACGCCCCCCCCCACCTCCCCCATTGCTCCCCCCACCCACACACACACACACCCCACACCTTTCTCCACCCCACCCCCCCCACGACCCCTCAAACCCCACTCCTGCATCTTTTCCCCTTCTTTACGCTGTACTAATTGCTACTGCCCTTGTTACTGTATTCCTGCACGCAAGACTGGACGGGTTTAAAAAAAGAAAAAAAAAGAAAAAAAAAGAAAAAGAAAAAAGAAAAAAAAAACACACACGAAAAGTTCGACATATGATGAGAAAGCCTCACCCTGTAATATATATATATATATATATATATATATAGAGAGAGAGAGAGAGAGAGAGAGAGATACTACTCCTTTCCTTTATTTGTAATAGGGAGAGGAGAGAGAGAGAGGGAGAGAGAGGGGAAGAAGAAGAGGGACGGAGGGAGAGAGAGAGAGGGGGGGGGAGAAAAAGAGAGAGACAGACACAGATACACACACACACACACACACACACACACACACACACACACACACACATACACACATTGGCAGGCAGACAGAGACAGAGGTAGAAACAGAGAGTGAGAGAGAGAGAGGGAGAGAGAGGGACAGACACAGACAGACAGACAGATACACACACACACACACACACACACACACACACATTGGCAGGCAGACAGAGACAGAGGTAGAAACAGAGAGTGAGAGAGAGAGAGGGAGAGAGAGGGAAAGACAGACAGACAGATACACACACACACACACACACACACACACACACACACACACACACACACATACACACACACACACACACACACACACACACACACACACACACACACACACACACACATTGGCAGACAGAGAAAAAGAGAGAGAGAGAAAGACACAGATAAAAGAGGATTCGGGGAGATGAGGGAGATTGAGACAGAGAGACAGAGAGGGATGGAGGGAGTGAGAGGTGGAGAGAGAGAGAGAAGGGTAGGGAGGTGAGAGAAAGAGACAGACAGACAGACAGACAGACAGAGATTAGGGCGTAAGAGGGAGTTATGGACTAAGAGAAGATCTTGGGTCTGAGTCTGGTTTACTGATGAGAGAGAGTGAGAGAGTGAGGGGTGGGTGGGGGTTGGGGAGGGAGGGGGGTGGGGGGTTGGGTGCGTGGTGAGGTAGGAGACGGAAAGAGGGAGAGAGCTGCAGCAGCAACACTAGCAGCAACTGCAGCAACACTAACAGCAATAGCAGCCAATAACAGTTGCAACACTGATAACAATAGCAGCAGCAACAACAACAACAAGAGTTGCGACACTAACAACAACAACAACAACAGCACCAACAGCAACAACAACAACAACAACAGCAGCAGCAGCAACAACAACAACAACAACAGCAACAACAACAACAACAACAGCAAGAACAACAGCAAACCTATAAGCAGCAGAAACAGCAGCAACCCGAACAACAACAGTAGCAGCAAAACCATTATCATTATCAGCAGTAGCAGCAGCAACAACAACAGTTTACAGGAACAGCAACAACAGCAACAAGAATATTAACAACAGCAACAGCAGCAACAACAGCAACAAGAACATTAACAACAGCAACAACAGCAACAGCAACAAGAATATTAACATCAGCAACAACACCAACAAGAATATTAACAACAGCATCAACAACAGCAACAAAATATTAACAACAGCAACAGCAACAAGAATATTAGCAACAGCAACAAGAATATTAACAACAGCAACAGCAACAAGAATATTAGCAACAGCAACAAGAATATTAACAACAGC
>NC_134892.1:14248468-14250968 GCF_041734735.1 Babylonia areolata | reverse complement strand
GAGAGGGTGTTGAGAGGGGCCCGGGGGAGGGGATGGGGGGTGCGGAATAGAGGGGGAAGGGGGGGGGGGGGGCGGAAAATGAGGGGGGGCCGGGATTGGGGCGGATCGGAATATGGGGGGGGCGGAATATAGGATGGGGTGCATGCATTTAAAAAGACAAAGCGTCGTATTGGAAAATACATAGGGAGAGTGTAAGTATAAGGTGGAGTTAAGTAGCGGGGGTAGGTATAGAGGTCAAGTAGCAGTAGCGGGGGGTAGGGGTCAAAAGGGGGGGGTGGGTGGGGGTGGCGGTGGGGGTGGAGGGGGTGTGCGTGGAGGGGGGGGGGAAGTGGAGGGTGGATTGGAGGGGACGTGCGTGCGGGTGGGGGGGGATTGGGCGGAAAAGAAGCAGCCGAGAGGAGAGTGAGAGACAACAGAGACAGGAGTGATGCTCTGTGTGTGTGTGTGTGTGTGTGTGTGTGTGTGTGTGTGTGCTGTGTGTGTGTGTGTGTGTTTGTGTGTTTGTCTGTGTGTTTGTGTGTGTGTGGTGTGTGTGTGGGTGTTTGTGTGTGTGTGCGCGGCAATGACTATGCTTCGTTGCGTTGCTGCAAGAAGGATGGAGCAATGAGAGAGAGAAAGATAGTCTAGGGAACAACACACAACACACACACCCACACACACACACACCACACACACACACACGTGTGTGTGTGAATGAGGGTACAGATAAAAATGGCAGTTTAGCGTCACCATAAAATTGGAGTTTAATGCCTGTCTGTGTGTCTGTGTGTATGTCTGTCACACACACACTCTGCCTGTCTGTATGTCTATCTGTCTGTCTGTCTGTCTGTCACACACACACACACACATATACTCTCTCTCTCTCTCTCTCTCACACACACAACCACACACACACACACACACACAGGACATACGCGCACACACCACACACCACCAACACACACACAACCACACCACACCGATCTCCCCTTCCGCGCGCTCTCTCTCTCTCTCTCTCTCTCTCTCTCTCTCTCTCTCTCTCTCTCTCTCTCCATCCACCCCAACATTTTCTATGACTCTGTCTCTCTCACTCCCCATTTCTCCCTCCCTCCCTCCCTCCCCTCCACCCCCCAATCTCTCACTCTCTCTACTCTCCACCATCACCCCCAACATTTCATTATCTCACAATCTCTCTCTCTCTCTCTCTCTCCTCTCCTCCTCTCTCTCTCTCCCCCCTCGGCCCCCCCTCTCTCTCCTTCTCTCTATCTCTCCACCCACCCCAACAACTCACAATCTCTCACACCCCTACTCTCCCATCCCACTCTCTCTTTCTCCTCTCCGCTTTCGTCGTTCCTGATTATCAGTCTGGGTCTTGTTTTGTTTTATTGTATCATATACTGTATGTCATAATGCTTTCGAAATAATTTTAAACACCACCGCTTCATAAGGGGCTAAGGCGTTTTGAATAGATCCATCCGAATCCGAATCCAAATCCTCCCCCTCCCTCTCTCTCTCTCTCTCTCTCTTCTTCTCTCTCTCTCTCTTCACCCACCCAAATCTCAAAGACTCTTCAAAACCCCTACCCCCCACTCTCTACCCCCCCCCCCTCTTCTCTCTCTCTTCTCCTCTCTGCCCACTCCAACATCTCAAAGACTCTCTCACACCACCACTCCCCTCTCTCTCGCTCTGTATCTCACACGCCCTCTCTCCCTCCCTTCCTTCCTCCAATACCTCCCTCCACACCACCACACCCCTCCTCTCTCTCTCCGCCCCCCCCCCCTCACAACCCCCATTCCCCCCCCCCCCCATGCCCCAGCCCAGCACTTAAAACACACACTGTAGCTCACGCCCTCTAATGGCCGTAAACACGGGGGGGCTGACTCAACTCCCTACAGCCCCCCCCCCACCCCCCACCCCCCCCCCCCCCCCCAGTAATTAAGGTCACTGGCATTTGCTCGGAGCGACAGGTAGAGATGCACACACAGACACGTGCAGCCCTGTCCTTTCGCTACGCTGCTATGCCGTCCGTGTATGTCTCTCTTTGGGGGGGGTGTGGGGGGGGGGGATTGTGGGGGGGATTGTGGGACTCTTCGTTGTTGTTTGTTGTTGTAGGAGTGGTTGGTTAGCTGGTCCTGTAATAAATGAATAATGGAGTCTACCGTCGGACCGACGGACGAGTTAAAGTCTTAACTCCCGAGAGCAAGGTTTCGGTTGCGCATGCGCACTAGAGCCTATCCATAAAAGGGAAAGGGGCGGAGTTTATCTATAAAAAGCGCGAGCACGTGTCCGGTAGGTTAGTAGATCGTCATATTTCTCTCCGTTTGCAAGTTTTACAAACAATGTGATCGTTTACCGGATGCCAAACGTCGAGGGGCTGTCTATGCTTTCCAATTATCATGGACCGTACCACCGTGCTGGTGCTAATTTTTATTCTGAACAGACACGTCTAGCGCAAACACAAACGCTATACCTCCGCCCCCCCTTTTCTCTGCATTCAAAATTTTGTATTTACGTGTAGCTG
>NC_134892.1:14214896-14217396 GCF_041734735.1 Babylonia areolata | reverse complement strand
TTTTTTCCCTTTTTCTTTTTCTTTTTTTTCTTTTCTTTTCTTTCTCCTCCTTCCTTTTTCTTTTTTTCCTTTTCTTTTTTCTTTTCTTCTTTTTTTTTTCTTCTTCTTCTTCTTTTTTCTTTTTCTTTTCTCCTTTCCTCCCCCCCCTCCTTCTTCTTCTTTTCTTTTTCTTTTTTTTTTTTTCTTCTTCTTCTTTCCTTTTCCCCCTCCCCTCCCCCTTCTTCCCTTTTTCTTTTTTCTTTTTTTTTCTTCTTCTTTTTTCCCCCCCTTTTTTCTTCTTTTTTTTTCTCTTCTTCTTCTCTTCGTGTTTTTTTTTTTTTTTCTTTTCTTCTTTTTCTTCTTTTTTTTCTTTTCTTCCTCCCTTCCCCCCTTTTTTTTTTCCCCCTTTTCCCTTTTTTTTTCTCCTTTTTTAGTTTTTAGCAAAAAAGGAGTTGTTTTGGGGCCCCGAGTGGGGGGGGGGGAAAGGGGGAAAAAGGGGGGGGGGGGGGGTTGGGGGTTTGTTGTTGGGGGGGGGAGGGGGGGAGTGGGGGGGGTTGGGCAAAAGGGGGAGGATTTTTTCCTAGTTTCTTTGGGGGGGGGGGGGTTTTTTTGGGGGGGGGGGGGGGGGGGCTTTCTTTTCTTTTCTTCAAACCGGCTTTTTTTTCCCGGGTCCCTTGTTTGCGAGAAAGGGGTTTTTTTTTTTTTTTTTTTTTTTTTTTTTTTTTTCTTTTTTTTTGTTGTTTTTTGGGGTTTGTTTTGCTTTTGTTTTTTTTGTTTTCCCCGATTGTATGAGGGAATTTGGGGTTTCTTGCGGGGAGGGGTAAAAAAAGGGGGGGGGGGGTTTGTGTGGGTGGGGTTTGGCTTGTTTCTTTTTGTGTCTGTTTTAAAGGCAAAAAAGGGGAGGGTATTTGGGGGGAAAAAAAAAAGCGGGGGCGGGGGGAATGGGTGGGGGTTGGAAAAGGGGGAAAGGGGTTTTTTAGTTTTTAAAGAGAGTTTGTGGGGGGGGGGGGGGGGAAAGGGGGGGGGTTGGGGAAAAAGGGGTTGGGGGTAGGGGGGGGGTGGGGGGGGGTTTGGAGGGGGGGGGGGGGGGAGGGAAAAGGGGGGGAAGGGGGGGAGAAAATTGGGAGGAAAAAAAGAAAAAAGGGGGGGTGGGGGGGGGGGGGAAGGGGGGGGGGGGGGGGGGGGGGGGGGGGGGGGGAAAAAAACACAAACGGGGGGGGAAGGGGGGAAAGAAGAAAAAAGAAATACTGCCGGCCCCCCCAAAGGGGCCCCAAAAAAAAAAACCCCCCCGGTGGTTTTTGGGGGGGGGGGGGGGGGGGAAAAAAAATTTTTTTAAAACAAAAACACCCCCCAAACCCCCAACCCCCCCAAAAAAAATTTCCCCAAAACCCGTTTAAAAGGGTAATGGTAAAAAAGGGGGGTTTGGGGTATGAATGGTGGGGGTTTTGTTTCACTTTGTGTTTGGGGGGGGGGGGGGAAAAAAAGGAAAACAGGACTTTTGGGGAAAGGGGGGGGGTTTTTTTTTTTTTTTTTTTTTTTTTTTGCGGGGGGGGTAATAAATTTTTTTTTTTTTATGGGCCCCCCCCCCCCCCTTTTAAAAAAAAGAAAAGGAGAGGGGGGGGGGGGGAGGGGGGGGGGAGGGGGGAAATGGGGGGGGGAAAACCCAGGGGGAAGGGGGGGGGGGGGGGGGGGGCCCCTTTCTTTTTTTTTTTTATTAAAAATTTAAAAAAAAAAAGGGGAAAAAAAAAAAAAAAAAATTTTAAAAAATTTTTTTTCCCAAAAAAAAAAAAAAATTTTTTTTAAAAAATTGTTTTTTAAATTTTTTTTTTTTTCCCCCCCCCCCCCCCCCTTTTTTTTTTTTTTTTAAAATTTTTTTATTTAGTATTTTTTTTTAAAAAAATTTAAAAAAAATTTAAAAAAAAAAAAAAAAAAAAAAAAAAAAAAAATAAAAAAAAAAAAAAAATTTTTTTTTTTTTTTGTTTTTCCTTTCCCCTTTTTTCCCTTTTTTTTTCTGTTTCCTTTCCCCCTTTTTTGTTCTTTCTCTTTTTTCCCCCCCTCTCTCTCCCTCCCCTTTTTTCCCCCACTTCCCCCCTTTTTCCCCAAACCCCCAAATTTTTTTCCCCCCCCCCCCTTTTTTATCTTTTCGCCCCCCCAATTCCCAAACCCCGGGGGGGCCGGCACCAAACACCCCAAAAAACCCCACCCACTATCCCCCCCCCCCTTTTAAACGCATCCACAAACCTTACTACTTTTCATTATCTACTGTTTTATATTTTTATTTTTTTAAAAAAATTTTTAATTTATCCGCCCCCCCCCAAAAACCAAAAAAACAACACCCTTTTTTAAAACCCCCCTTAAGGGTTTTTAAAAATTTTTTTTTTAAACTTTTTTTTCTTCTTGGGGCCCCCCCCCCCTCGTTTCATCTTCTTCATTTTTTCTTTTTTCTTCTTTTTTCTTTATTTCCCCCTTCCTCTCTTCTTCTTCTTCTATTTTCCCACGTCTATTATTAAAACTTCATTTT
>NC_134892.1:14199896-14202396 GCF_041734735.1 Babylonia areolata | reverse complement strand
TTCAGCACTTAGGTGGTTGATGGTCACCTGTCTTGCGCACGTTGTTCAGTGCTGGGGCCTAGATGCATGGGGCGATGTTTGCAGCGCTAAATTCGCTCAGAGCTAAACAATGTTCCAAAGTACATGGAATTTACTGTGGAATTGGAGAACTTTTCTTAACAATGAGCAAACTTAACGCTGCTTAAGTTTTCGCTCGTGCAACCCACAGCTGGTGTCTTGGAGCTGTGAAGGGTATCGTGGTTCGATGGGATGGAGTCCAGGATGCCTGTCTGTTCGGTTGGGAGGTCCGTCTGGTGCTCCAAGGTGGACGTCCTGGCTGTCTGAAGAGGGGTGAAGTCCTGTCTGAAGAGGGGTGAAGTCCTGGCTGTCTGAAGAGGGGTGAAGTCCTGGCTGAAGAGGGGTGATGTCCTGGCTGTCTGAAGAGTGGTGATGTCCTCTGGCTGTCTGAAGAGTGGTGATGTCCTGGCTGTCTGAAGAGGGGTGATGTCCTGGCTGTCTGAAGAGTGGTGATGTCCTCTGGCTGTCTGAAGAGTGGTGATGTCCTGGCTGTCTGAAGAGGGGTGATGTCCTCTGGCTGTCTGAAGAGGGGTGATGTCCTCTGGCTGTCTGAATAATGGTGATGTCCTGGCTGTCTGAAGAGTGGTGGTGATGTCCTGGCTGTCTGAAGAGGGGTGATGTCCTGGCTGTCTGAAGAGTGGTGATGTCCTGGCTGTCTGAAGAGTGGTGATGTCCTGGCTGTCTGAAGAGGGGTGATGTCCTGGCTGTCTGAAGTGTCGTGGTGATGTCCTGGCTGTCTGAAGAGGGGTGATGTCCTGGCTGTCTGAAGAGGGGTGATTTCCTCTCTGGCTGTCTGAAGAGTGGTTATGTCCTCTGGCTGTCTGAAGAGTGGTGAAGTCCTGGCTGTCTGAAGAGTGGTGATGTCCTGTCTGAAGAGTGGTGATGTCCTGGCTGTCTGAAGAGTGGTGATGTCCTGGCTGTCTGAAGAGGGGTGATGTCATGGCTGTCTGAAGAGTGTTGATGTCCTGGCTGTCTGAAGGGTGGTGATGTCTTGGTGTTCTTCGGGCGTTCCAAAGGACCTGACTGTCTGGAGAAAGGCGAGGTCCTGGCTCTTCTTCTGGCGCTTCAATGGGGAAGTCCTGGCTGTCTTTAAAAAAAAAAGGGGGGGGTGGTGGGGGTGGTGGTGGTTGAAGAAGTGTGTGTGAAGTCCTGACTGTTCTGGAACACCATTCCAATGAAAAGCGTTCGCTGGAAGCCGATCGCTTTTAACTTTCTGGTGGCTCACCCTCACACGTCTTGTTTCTTCCCACTCTACATTATTATCTAGTCAGGCAGCAGGCAGCCACTTTTCGGGCGATTTTTTCTTCTTCTTCTTCTTCTTCTTCTTCTTCTTCTTCTTCTTCTTTCTTTTTTTTCTTCTTTTTTTTCTTTCTTTTTTTAATGAGAGTGGCTGAGACACAGAGAGAGGAGAGAGAAAGAGAAAAACAGAGAGAGAGAGAGAGAGGGATAGAGACAGAGAGACAGAGAGAGAAAGAGAAGGAGAGAGGGAGAGAGAGAAATGGAGAGAGGGAGAGAGGGAGAGAGAGGGGGGAGAGAGAGACAGAGAGAGAAAAAGAGAGAGAGACAGAGAGAGGGGGAGAGAGAGACACACACAGAGAGAGGCAGAGAGAGGGAGACAGAGCGACACAGAGAGAGAGAGGGAGGGAAGAGGAGAATGTTTTTGGCGTTGCTGGTAGGTTAAAGTAACGGTTTCAAGTACTGATACTTCTGTGGTGGAGTGGATAGCAGTTGCGTATTTAGTTTTTTGTTTGTTTTTTTCTTCTTCTTTTTTTTTTTAGTGATTCTTCAACTTTTTTTTTTTTTTTTTTGCTGCCCCATCATCTGCACCATTTCAGTGGCACTACTCCCACGCCGCTCACTCTAGATTCCCCCCATACACGGCCACACCCGGGTTCGTCCGTCGCAGTTCCAGCATCGGCAATCCACAGGGAACCATCGATGTTAGGTCGCCAGGAGGCCACACACCAGAGGAGACCCTGCACTGCTGCTGAGTCACTTCGGTGGTGTTCAGTGGTGCCTGTTCTGTTTTAACGTACTTAGTTAGGACACCACCTGCTAACCACTTTGCCACCACTTAGACCAAGAGCCACTTGGTTGGGTTCTTCTCTTTTTTTTTGTGAATTCTGTCCCGTCCCCTCACCACCACCACCACTGCTACCACTACCACCACCACCAACAACCCACTCTTCATCCCTCCTTTCTTTGTTATTTTTTATTTATTTATTTATTTATTTATTTATTGATCTTTATTATTATTATTACTCTTTTTTTTCTCAAGGCCTGACTAAGCGCGTTGGGTTACGCTGCTGGTCACAGGAATCTGCTTGGCAGATTTGGTGTAGCGTATATGGATTTGACAGAACGCAGTGACGCCTCCTTGAGCTACTGATACTGATACTGATACTCCCTCCTTCTCTAGCTCTCAGTCTTCTCTTTTCGTCCA
>NC_134892.1:14182396-14184896 GCF_041734735.1 Babylonia areolata | reverse complement strand
ATGGTGGGATGGATAGAGGGAAGGAGAGATGAGAGAGAGAGAGAGAGAGAGAGAGAGAGAGAGAGAGAGAGAGAAAGGGGAGGAGAGATGGTGGGATGGATAGAGGGAAGGAGAGATGAGAGAGAGAGAGAGAGAGAGAGGAAGGATGGTGGGACGAATAGAGAGAGGGAAGGAGAGAGAGAGAGAGCGAGTAGAGGGCGGAGGGGGAACAGGAGGTTTGAGAGGGAGGGTGGTGGGTGGAAGAGAAAAGGCACAGTGGTGGTGGTGGTGGTGGTGGTGGTACACTCAAAGAGAATATAGATATGAAGGTATAATTAAATATTCTCTTTGGCAGGAAGGAGGGGAGGCGGTGGGGGGAGAGGGGGGGGAGGGGGGGGGGGGACAGTGGCAGAGGGGTTAAGAGATGTGCTGCTGGTCAGGCGTCTGCCTAGCAGATGTCGTGTAGCGTACGATTATTTGTATTTGTATTTGTATTCCTTTTTATCACAACAGATTTCTCTGTGTGAAATTCGGGCTGCTCTCCCCAGGGAGAGCGCGTCGCTACACTACGGCGCCACCCATTTTTTTGTATTTTTTCCTGCGTGTTTTTTGTTTTTCCTGTCGAAGTGGATTTTTCTACAGAATTTTGTCAGGGACAACCCTTTTGTTGCCGTGGGTTCTTTTACGTGCGCTAAGTGCATGCTGCACACGGGACCTCGGTTTATCGTCTCATCCGAGTGACTAGCGTCCAGACCACCACGCAAGGTCTAGTGGAGGGGGAGAAAATATCGGCGGCTGAGCCGTGATTCGAACCAGCTCCCTCAGATTCTCTCGCTTCCTTGGCGGACGCGTTACCTCTAGGCCATCACTCCACTCCAATCCATTATGGATTTGTCCGAACGCAGCGAAGCCTCGACGAGAAACTGAAACTGTAAAACTGATTCCATTGCAGTGGTGATGTGTTTGGGGGGGGGTGCCCGGGGAGGGGAGGGAGTGGGGACGGGGCGGGGCGGAAGGAGGTGTTGGAGGGGGGGTTAAGGTATAGGGGGTACATTGTGGTGTGTGGCTTGAAGGGGTGTGGTGGGTGTGTGGAGGAACTTTCTACGGGCAGCGGGGCGGGTGGGGATGGTTGGTGGTGATGCGAAGTGTGTGTGTGTGTGTGTGTGTGTGTGTGTGTGTGTGTGTGTGTGTGTGTGTGTGTGTGTGTGTGTGTGTGTGTGTGTGTGTGTGTGATTTATTCTGCTGAAGAAAGATTCGGAAAAGGAAGAGATCGTTACAATACAACGTCAGCAACAACAACAACAACAACAACAAAAGCCAACGATGGTTTAATTTTTCTTGTTGGAAGAGGCTTTCTGTGTAATTTATTTCATGCAGCCAAGACAACTTGGTTAAACTTAAGTAATGTTGCAAAGATGAGCAACTTAGTCTGTGATCTATCCTGAGATTAATACCAGAAAAATACTATCCTCATTCATGTTGTGTTTCATATAGTTTTTGTTCTGTTTCTGATAGTTATGTTATTTTAACTGTTTATGCTTAATTTTTGGTGTAAAATACTATTGCTGTTATATATAATGTCCTCCATGCCCCAAAAGGGGTGAAAGTGTTAAATGGTCTTGATTCTTGAGAGAGACAGACAGACAGACAGACAGACAGACAGACAGACAGACAGAAGTGGCGGGAGGGAGATAATAATAATAATAATAATAATAATAATAATAATAATAATGGATACTTATATAGCACACTATCCAGAAATCTGCTCTAGGTGCTTTACAAAAACGCTTTGTTAACATAAAACATTACATCTATGTTACATACACACACCAAAATATGACTACGCACACACACACACACACACACACACACACACACACACACACACACACACACGCACACACGCACACACACACACACACACACGCGCACACACACACACACGCGCACACACACACACACAGCGTACATACATTTTAACAATACATGTGTATCTAACAGCTACCCTAGCACATACCCTAACAGATGAGCGTGTTGATGTTGTTGTTTTTTCATTATGCGTTCACGTCATCTTGGCACATCTGATGAAATCACGGTTATGATGAAACAGAGCGACAAACCGAGTAAGGAAAAGAGAGCGAGAGAGAGAGAGAGGAGAGAGGGGGGGGGGGCTGGAGGTGGCATCTCTGAGACTGAAACAGACGCAGACAGGCACACGCGCGCGCGCACACGCACACACACACACACACACACACACACACACACACACACACACACACACAGAGGGAGAGAGAGGGAGGGAGGGAGAGGGGGAGAGGGAGAGAGGGAAGCGGATGGCGATTCCGAGAGAGAGAGATAGCGACAGACAGACAGACAGAGACACAGAGAGAGACAGCCGCACAGAGAGAGAGAGAGAGAGAGAGAGAGAGAGGGACAGAAAGTCGGACAGAGAAAGAACAGAAACAAGCAGAGAGGTAAACCAGACAAGGATCCTATACGTATTGGTTCCAAGTGTTAAATT
>NC_134892.1:14174896-14177396 GCF_041734735.1 Babylonia areolata | reverse complement strand
GGAGCATCAGGATATTGGAACGTATATATTATATATATATCTTTGTATATATGTGTGTGGGGTTGGGGGTGGGAGATATGGGCGTGTGTGTGTGTGTGTGCTTGTACAAGTAAGTGTTCATCTGTGTGTGTGAGTGTGAGTGTGTGTGTGTGTGTGTGTGTGTGTGTGTGTGTGTGTGTGTGTGTGTGCGTGTGCGTGTGTGTGTGTGCCGTGGAAGCTGCGATACATAGACTAGAAATGAGTGTGTGGAGGAGGGGGTAGAGGAGGTGCAGGGAAATTTGTGGCGTGTGTGTGTGTGTGTGTGTGTGTGTGTGTGTGTGTGTGTGTGTGTGTTGGAGCTCATGTACGTTTATATGTATTTGACTGTGCTTTCATATCTGTGAAACTGCGTTTTGGGGGCATATCTGTAATGCATGTGTGGGTGTATGTGTGAATGTGTGTCTTCATGTTTTATATTTATTTGCTTATTTATCATCATTGTTGTCTTATTTATTTAATTATTTATTTATTATTATTATTATTTTATCATTATTTTCATTACTACTAATCTTTTTTCTTTTCTTTTTTTTTTAATCATAATTATTATTTATTTATTTATTTATGTACGCTTATCTATGTGTATATATTTTTTTTTTCCAAGGCCTGACTAAGCGCGTTGGGTTACGCTGCTGGTCAGGCATCTGCTTGGCAGATGTGGTGTAGCGTATATGGATTTGTCCGAACGCAGTGACGCCTCCTTGAGCTACTGAAACTGAAACTGATCTGCCACTGTCTGCCTCTGGTCTGGTCTGTCTCTCTGTGTCCGTGTCTGTCTGTCTTTTGTCTTTCTGTGTCTCTGTCTCAGTTCTTTTGTGTCTTTGTTTGCCTCTGTGTCTTTGTCTCTGTCGCCCACTATCTCTCTGTATTATATATATATATATATATAGATAGATAGATAGATAGACAGATAGATAATTTAGAATACAACACAGATACATGAGTCATTGATTTAAAAACAAACAAGAAGACCACACTCTCTCTCTCTCAGCATGGAGGTCCACTGGATGGACCGCTGCTCAGCTAAAAAGATGCGATGAAACAGCCAGCCAGCAGACGACTCTTTGAGGGAATATAGCATCACTACACGGCATCTGGCGATGCTCCTCCCTCATTTGTGGGGAGGGGAGGGGGGTTAGGGGAGCGAGGGGGGTAGTGCATTGTCTGCATCACGTCTAATGAAGGGGACCACACACGATCACCCCCAGGTAGTGGTAGTACCAGGGCAGCAGGACTCACTCTCTCTCTCTCTTATCCTCCAACACACACACACACACACACACAGAATGGCAAGTAGAGGGCAGATGGCAAGAAAGAAAGAAAGAAAGAAAGGGAGGGAGGGAAGGAGAGAGGGTGGGCGAGGGGTTACGGGAGGGGCTGGGCGGGGGGAGGAGGGTGCAGAGATAGAGAAGAAGGGAAGAGAGACGGGGAGGGGACGTGGGAAGTGGGAGGGGGTGTAGTGGGTGGGTGAGTGAAGGGGGTGGGCAGAGATAATGTAGAGGAGAAGGGAGAGAAGAGATTTTTTTTTTGGGGGGGGTGGTGGGTGGGTGTGGAAGGGAGGGAGTTGTTGTGGACGAGGAGTTTGTGTGTGAGGGGGTGGGTGGGGGTGGGGTTAGGGGGAGGAGGGAAAGAGAGGGAGAGGGAGAGAGACAGAGAGAGAGAGAGGGAAATCTGAATGTTTGACAGTTTAGGCCTTTCTGCCCGTGACAATAAGGTTAGGGAAGGTGAGGAGTTCCGTGTTAACATCCATTATTATTTTTTTATTAAAAAAAAAATAATAATAATAAAAAATTTAAAAATTAAAAAAAGAAGAAGAAGAAAAAAAACAACCACGCCAATATATGAAAACTAAACAAAGGGAAGGAAAGAGAGAGAGAGAGAGAGAGCATGTGTGTGTGTGTGTGTGTGTGTGTGTGGAGAGAGAGAGAGAGAGAGAGAGAGAGAGAGACGGACAGAGAGAGAAGAAGGTAAAGACAAAAAGACAGATGGACAGATGGGAGTGGAGAGAGAGAGAGAGATAGGGAGGGAGGGGGAGAGAGACAGAGATGAGAGAGAAACAGACAGGGAGACTGAGAGAGAGGGGGGAGAGAGAGAGAGGAAGAGAGAGATGGAAAAAGATGTGCTGGGAATGGAGAGTGAGAGAGGGAGAGAGAGAGGGGGGGTTGCTGGGAATGGAGAGAGGCTGGGGTTGGGGGGGGGGGTTGATGGGAATGGAGAGAGAGACAGAGACAGACAGACAGACAGACAGACAGAGTTTGGTGGGGTGGTAGTCTGGGAGGTCGTCGTCGTCGTATCAGTAGGAATCAGCACTGTCTGTCCTGTACAGTACTACGAGTGTAGTGTGCGTGAGAGAAACAAGGTGAGGCATCTCGCACCATCTCGGCTTTCTGTTCTCCTGTTTAGTTGGTCTTTCGAGTGTGTGGAGGAGGGGGTAGAGGAGGTGCAGGGAAATTTGTGGTGTGTG
>NC_134892.1:14149896-14152396 GCF_041734735.1 Babylonia areolata | reverse complement strand
ATGTTTTTAGTGCTATTGTAAAGCGCATAGAGCTTCAAGAATATGCGCTATAGCAAGAAGTCTTAATAAATAAATAAATAAAATAATCCCGGTGCCAAAACCGGCAAAAGACCCCTCGAACCCCTCCAACTACCGCCCAATAGCACTGACCAGCTGCATCTGCAAACTGATGGAGAAGATGGTCAACGGTAGATCGATGCTTGCGGAAACCGCACTGTTCTTTCGCCAGAAGGCCGTCGGTCTCTAGTTTCCACATCAGTCTACCGTTGACCATCTTCTCCATCAGTCTGCAGATGCAGCTGGTCAGTGCTATTGGGCGGTAGTTGGGAGGGGTTCGAGGGGTCCTTTCCCGGTTTTGGCACCAGGATTATGAGGGCTTTCCGCCAGGAGGGTGGAAAAAAGCCTGTGATCCAGATGTGGTTGTAAACTTCGAGCAGGGTGTCCAGACAGGTTTCGGGAAGATGTTTTAATTGTTAAGACAGATAGGCAGATTGGAAAAGACAAAAGACAGATAGAAGCTTGTATGTTTGCGCAGACACAGTCCTCACCTTGTTAAGTCCGAATTTTTGCCGTATACTAATTATGTTATGGTATTTATGTGAGATCTCGATTGTTGCTTTTGTTGTTGTCGTCGTCTGACCTTAAGTTAATACTGTCTAGGAGTTGTTTTTTTCTTTTCCTTTTTTTTTTTTTTCTTCTTTCTTTTCTTTCTGATTTCAACTTGAAATCCTCTCTCACTTTTTCTTACGCGAAGCATCTACTAGTCGCAAGTTTGACACGAAACTTTTTTTTCTTTTTTCTTTTTTTTCTTTTTTTTTAATTTTTTTTTTTTTTTTTTTTTTTTTTTTTTTTTTGGTGAGGCAGAATGTCTTCCAACGTCCATAGGAAATTGTGCAATTTTTTTTGTGTTCTTTGTTATGTATACTTTTTTATTTATTTATTTTCATGAGTCCTCCATATTCTTTATTCTGTTCTATTGCTATTATCATTTTATTTTTATATATTTTTGGGTGAGGGGTGTGTGTTTTTTTTTTCGTTTTCGGTTGACATACATCTATTTTTTCGTTTTCGTTCCTACTTTTTGTATACCTTTATCCGTTTGACACACATCTGTTTTTTCGTTTTCGTTCCTACTTTTTGTATACCTTTATCCAGTTGACAAACATCATTTTTTTCGTTATCGTTCCTACTTTTTGTATACCTTTATCCAGTTGACAAACATCTATTTTTTCGTTATCGTTCCTACTTTTTGTATACCTTTATCCGGTTGACACACATCTATTTTTTTCGTTTTCTTTCCTACTTTTTGTATACCTTTATCCAGTTGACAAACATTTTTTTCGTTATCGTTCCTACTTTTTATATACCTTTATCCGGTTGACACACATCTATTTTGTTTTTTTGTTTTTGTTCCTACTTTTTATATACCTTTATCCAGTTGACAAACATCTATTTTTTCGTTTTCGTTCCTACTTTTTGTATAACTTTATCCGGTTGACTCATACCTATTTTTTTTCTTTCCTTTCAGTTTCGCTGTGGAGTCTTGAGCAGAGAACCCAAAGCTTCATGTAAGTTTGATATTATCTGTTCCATCATTTCCTCTCTTGTTTTCTGTCTGTGCATGTCTATGTCATAATTGTGTGTGTGTGTGTGTGTGTGTGTGTGTGTGTGTGTGTGTGTGTGTGTGTGTGTACCGTGTGTGTGTGTGTGTGTGTGTGTGTGTGTGTGTGTGTGTGTGTGTGTGTGTGTGTGTGTGTGTGTACCGTGTGTGTGTGTGTGTGTGTGTGTGTGTGTGTCTGACTCTCTTAATTGTCTGTCTGTCTCTGATTCTCTCTCTCTCTCTCTCTCTCTCTCTCTCTCTCTCTCTCTCTCTCTGTCTCTATGTATCTATCTATCTATCTATCTATTTATCTATCTCCCTCTCTCTCTCTCCCTCTCTCTTTATCTATCAATCTCCTTTTCTTCTTCTTTTTTTCTTTCTTTCTTCTCTCTGTCCCTCCCTTCTCCCCCTCCTCTCCTTCGGAATATAATACGTATATATATCTGCGAGGATGCTGCTTGCGTGCGTGCGTGCCTGCCTGCCTGCTATCTTTCTCTCACTAACATCTCTTCTCTCTAATCGAGTCCAATTGCTGGAGAGTGTTTTTGTTTGTTTGTTTGTTTTGGGGGGTTTCGGTTTGTATTTTGTATTTTGTTGTTGTTGTTGTTGTTGTCTGACGTGTAGAGGATGTCCACACTGTCCTTATTGATGGGGTTTATTTTTTTTTTGGGGGGGGGGGTTGTTTTGTTTTTTCTTTTTTCTTCCGGGGATGGATGGTTTCCGTTTGGTTTGGTTTTCGATATAGGATGAAAATTGGAGGGCGACGGTGTAGTTAATATCACCACGGGTTTGTGAAAACGAAGACATAGCATATTGACAGGAGAGTGTAGAACAAACAAACAAACAACAACAACAACAAAAGAAACATGAGACGAGGGGGTGGGTTGGGGGAGGGGGGTG
>NC_134892.1:14139896-14142396 GCF_041734735.1 Babylonia areolata | reverse complement strand
TTCAAGGGGGAAGGGGAGGGGGTTCTGACTGTCTGAAGAAGGGTGATGTCCTGGCAGTGTTCCAAGATGGGTGGAGTCCTGGCTGTTTATCTAGCGTTCCAAGTGGGAAGGGGTGGGGGTTCTGACTGTCTGAAAAAGGGTGATGTCCTGGCAGTGTTCCAAGAAGGGTGATGTCCTGGCTGTGTTCCAAGAAGGGTGATGTCCTGGCTGTTTATCTAGCGTTCCAAGGGGGAAGGGGAGGGGGTTCTGACTGTCTGAAGAAGGGTGATGTCCTGGCTGTTCTTATGGCGTTCCAAGGGGAGAGTCCTGGCTGTCTGAAGAGGGATGATATCTTGGATCTTCTTTTTTTTTTTTTTTGCGTTCCAAGAGAAAGTTGAGTTCTGGTATTGAGTCAAGGCAGGCGGACTGATCCATAAAAGCTACAGTGCGTCTGTTTAAAAATGAAGAAGTTGGGAGGAGTGGGAGGGTTGGGGGGGGGGGGAGGTTAGAAGTTGCGCTTTGACCCAATACAACACGCTGTTTAGGACCTTTCAGAGCCCTGCTTGGTGTTTACAGGATACAGGAATGAAGATGACAGAGAGAGACAGAGAGACAGACAGACAGACAGACAGACAGACAGAGAGCACATAAAGAGATAGACTGAGGTAGAGAGACGCTTTGATGTTTTACTGTCATTGACTGTACAGTCCTTGTGACGGGGGGGGGGGGGGGGGGGGGGGGACAATACATTATCAGGAAACATAAGATCCAAAAAAAAGAAACATAATATAAATCAACATTCTCATCACACGTACAAATAATGCATATACTGAGGTAGAGAGAGATACAGAGAGAGAGAGAGTGATTTATATTTTGACTTTAAAAAAACAAATTTTTACATTAACTGCAAGGTTCACATGTCAAGGGGGTACACGTTTTTTGTTGTGGTTTTTTTTTCAGTCGAAAGTATCAAATCGAAGATAATAACAAAACAAAATGAAATAAACTAAATACATTTAGGGTGATCTGAAACGTTCAATAGAGAGAGAGAGATAGAGAGACGCTTTTAAATTTTACTTGACTACACAGTCCTAGTGAGCGTTATTGTGTGTGTGTGTGTGTTAAATCACTAGAAAGTTTCATTTTAGAAAAGAAACATCCATTTCACCCAAAAACGTTACCATTTGTACACACCTCAACGCACATACTTTCTTTCACATGCCAAACAACGTTTTTCTATCTGTATATACAAACAGCAGGCCATTCACAAATTTGTTCATTATTTCTCATATTCATACTTTATAATTTGCTTATTGGAAAAAAAAAACAAGAAAACAAAAAAAGAACAAGTATCAGTATCAGTAGCTCAAGGAGGCGTCACTGCGTTCGGTCAAATCCCTATCACCACATCTGCCAAGCAGATGCCTGACCAGCAGCGTAACCCAACGCGCTTAGTCAGGCCTTGAAAAAATAAGAATAAAAAAAAAGATAATAATAATAATAATAATAATAATAATATTATTATTATTATTATTATTATTATTATTAATTAATTAATTAATTAATATAATATTAATTAAATGAAATACAATAAAATGAAATAAATAAAATAAAAAATGACATTTAATTTTTTTTTTTTTTTAATAAAAAAACAGAAACAAAAAAGCAGCGAGAAGAGCGTTGTTTGCGTTGTTTGTTTTGGGGTGGGTTTTTTTTTTTTTTTCTTTCTTTCTTTCTTTCTTTCTTTCTTTTTCTTCTTCTTTCCCGCGCATATCAGTGAGTGGCTGTCTTATATCATTACATGGCTGAACAAGCTAGGGGTCTGTTGCAGCCACACAAAACTGTGCATACACCAGTAGCTTTGCACATAAGGGAATTGTAACATGTTACACCGTGTAACGTGACACGCCACACACACACACACACACACACACACACAAGCTCACACACACACACACCCCGCATTGACCAGAGACGTGTCACTTTTGACCAGCCCAGCAGGCAGGCAAACAAGTACTGCAGGCTTCATTGTGTCATACTAAATCGTCCCTTTCCCCTCCAAACCTTCCCCCCCCCCCCCCCCCTCTCTCTCTCTCTCTCTCTCTCTCTCTCTCTCTCTCTTTCCCTGTCTCTCTCTCTCTCTCTCCCTCCCTCTCCTCTCGTTCCCGCTCTCTCTCTCTCTCCCCTCTCTCCCTCACTCTCCACCCTCTCTCTCTCTCTCTCTCTCTCTCTCTCTCTCTGTGTCCCCAAAGACACTTCCTGGGTTTCGCATTACGCAGCCTCCTCTTCCGACAGCTGTTTACGAAGGTGTCAGGTTCGTCATTGTTTCCTCTCTCCCTCCTCCTCCACCCGCCCCTCCCCCCCCCCAGCCCCCCCCCCCCCCCGCCCCCCTCCCCTTCCTCTTCGCTACTACTGCCGCGCGTCTGTTGGTTCATGGCGATTTCGTGTTTGGCCACGAGGATTTCGCTAGGGTCCCGGCCTGTTGGTCCATGAGGATTTAGTTAGCACCTTCCTCCAGGCC
>NC_134892.1:14112396-14127396 GCF_041734735.1 Babylonia areolata | reverse complement strand
GTCAGTACAAGACAACAATAGAACCCATCTGAAGAGACAAGGTTGTCGATAGTATCTGGGTCGAATACAAGTTTCTCTAATTTCTTTCAGTACTTCACAACAAAGAACAAAATGAACTTCATCTTCTTTTGAACGTTTACACATAGGACAGATCAAATCAGATTCTTTCACTTTTTTGTATCTATACCTATGTACAGCCAAATCAGAAATAGCCAGTCTAAACCTTGTTGTGATATACTTTATATGTTTATCAAGATTCAGAAGCAAATATGGTTTCACAACATGCGAGACACAAAATGTTCTATATATCTCAAACCTTTCACTAGTCGAGATGTGCACAGAGAGAGAGTGAGAGAGAGAGAGTGAGGGAGTGAGTGAGAGAGAGAGAGTGTGTGTGTGAGAGACAGAGTGAGAGAGAGAGAGTGAGAGAGAGAGTGAGTGAGAGAGAGAGTGAGTGAGAGAGAGTGTGAGAGAGAGTGAGAGAGAGTGTGTGTGAAAGAGAGAGAGAGTGTGTGAGTGAGAGAGAGTGAGAGGCAGTGTGTGTGTGTATGTGAGAGAGAGAAAGAGAGTGAGAGAGAGAGTGAGAAAGAGATAGAGAGAGTGAGAGAGAGTGTGTGTGAGAGAGAGAGAGTGTGTGTGTGTGAGAGAGAAAGAGAGAGAGAGAGAGAGAGAGAGAGAGAGAGATCCAAATCCGGATAAGGAGTAATACATTTATGCATAATGAAATAGAAAGGGGGACGGGGGAGGGTGGGGGAGGGTGTGAACGGAGGAAGCACAACATGAATATCGACCATTATTTGTGGAAAACGTGTTGCATGATCAGATTGGCAACAAATCTTGCGTGGCGAAGATGGGGATTGTGTGGGAGGGAGGGAGGGGTGTGGATGGAGGGTTGGGTGGGGGTGGGGGAAGGGGAGAGAGGAGGGAGGAGATGTTAGAGTGTGTAGGAGGAAAGACCGACAAAAAGACAGAGGAAGAGGACAGGAAGAAGGAAAGACAGACAGACAGACAAACAGACAGAGGGAGGAAGAGGGAAAACAGATAAAGAAAGGAAGAGGTGACACAGACAGACAGACAGACAGACAGACAAAGAAAGGAAGAGGAAAGACAGACAGACAGACAGACAGACAGACAGACAAAGAAAGGAAGAGGAAAGACAGACAGAGAGACAGACAGACAAAGAAAGGAAGAGGAAAGACAGACAGACAGAGAGAGAGACAGACAGACGGACAAAGAGAGGAATTGGAAAGAAAGAAAGACAGACAGAGAGACAGACAGACAGACAAAGAAAGGAAGAGGAAAGACAGACAGACAGAGGAATTGGAAAGAAAGAAAGACAGACAGACAGACGGACGGACGAATAGACAAAGAGAGGAATTGGACAGAAAGACGGACGGACAGACAGACGGACTTACAAAGGGAGACAGACAGACAGACAAAGGGAGGAAGAGGAAAGACAGACAGACAGACAGACGGACGGACGAATAGACAGACAAAGAGAGGAATTGGACAGAAAGACGGACGGACAGACAGACGGACTTACAAAGGGAGACAGACAGACAGACAAAGGGAGGAAGAGGAAAGACAGACAGACAGACCGACCGACTGACCGACAGACAAACAGACAGACAGACAGACAGACAGAGAAAAACAGAGTAAAGACCTCACCGGTTCTGACAGTTCTTTTCGTTTCTGTGGACATGATCCTGTCTAAGCCATACGACGTCCCCCCCCCCCCCCCCCCCCCCCCCCCGCCCGTCCCCTTCCCCCAGTTATATCCCTGTCTGTCTGTCTGTCTGTCTCTCTCTATGTATGTATATATATATATATATCTCAATCACTTACTCTCTCAAACCTTTTTTCTCTATATCTCTACCTCTCTCTCTTGTTCTTTCTTTCTCTTTATCACCTCTCTCTCTCTCTCTCTCTCTCTCTCTCTCTCTCTCCCTCTCTCTCAATTCTCTCTATACTCTCTCACACACATCCTCTACCACACACACTCTATCTCTCCCTCTGTCCTTATGTCTCTCTTCCACGATCTCTCTCTCTCTCTCTCTCTCTCTCTCTCCTTCTTTTTCGATTTCTCTCTCTTCTTCGTCTTTTCTCTGTCACTCATTCTGACTTCCCTCTCTGTTACTCTTTGTCTCTCAGCCTCTCTCTCTCTCTCTCTCTTTCTTTCTTCCTTCCTTCCTTCTTCTTCTTCACCTTCTCTCTCCATCACTCTTATTCTACCTTCCCTCTCTGTTACTCTCTGTCTCTCTGTCTGTCTCTCTCCTCTCTCCCTCTCTCCCTTTCTCCCCCCCGCCCCCTCTCTCTCCCCTCTCTCTCTCTCTCTCTCTCCTTCTCTCTGTCTCTCTCCTTCTCTCTGTCTCTCTCCTTCTCTTTCGATTTCTCTCTCTTCTTCTTCTGTTCTCTGTCACTCATTCTGCCTTCCCTCTCTGTTACTCTCTGTCTCTCTGTCTGTCTCTCTGTCTGTCTCTCTCCTCTCTCCCTCTCTCCCTTTCTCCCCCCCCCCCCCCCCCCCCCTCTCTCTCTCTCTCTCTCTCTCTCCCTCTCTCTCTGTGCTGTCTTGTGAAGTGATGTAGTACAGACCACCACTCACATTAACGTCAAAACCCATTACATCAACGGAAGGACTAGACTGAAGACCAAAGACAAAGACAGTTATCATAAAGTCCTCCCCCCCCCCCTCTCCGCCACACACCCCCCCCCCTCCCCCCGTCCCTCACACGAAGACATGAAAACCGACTTGTAAAAAAAAGACAAACCAAAAAAAAAAAACAAGAAAAACGTTGTATGTACATACTAATATCAAGAGGACATGACCTGTTGTCTCGGTCGCGCATCCCAGATAGTCCTAGTTTGCTGGGTGTTTTTGGTTTTTTTGGTTTTTAGGGGGTTAATAACCTCCTCTCTCTCTCTGTGTCTGTCTGTCTCACGGTGTCTCTGTGTGTATGTCTCAGTCTCTGTCTCTCTGTGTGTCAATCTGTTTCTCTCTCTCTCTGCGTCTGTGTCTGTCTGTCTCTTTGTCTGTCTTTTTGTTTCTCTCTTTCTCTTTCTTACTCTTTCTTTCTCTCTGTGCATGACCCCTCCCCCCCCCCCCCATTTCCCCTCTCCTATCTCTCTCTCTCTCTCTCTCTCTCTCTCTCTCCTTTTCTCTCTTTCTCCTTCTCTCTCTGTCTCTCTCTCTGTCTCTGTCTCTATCACGGTCTATGTTTCTCTCTTTCCATCTCTGTTTGTCCGTCTGTCTGTCCTCTCTCTGTGTCTCTGTCTCTGTCTCTCTCTCTCTGCCTCTCTCTGTCTCTCTTCCTCTGTCCGTGTCTCTTTTATCTCTTTTATGTTTTGGAGATAAAAAGTTGTAAATGAAGGTCCCTTGAGTATGAAGTGACTGTTTCGCTTTCACTTGAAATCTAGATAGTCTCCTTTCTCCTCCCCGCCCACCCCCCCTCCCCCAACACACACATACGCCCCTCCGCCACTCCACCCCACCCCACCCCAAACACACACACACACACACACACATACCTCCCTCCGCCCCCCACCCCCACTCCCCCCCTCCCCATCCACCTCCCTTTTTTTTTCTCTCTTTTGTTCTAACAACTTCCACCCGCGGTAATTTTTTCCCGCTTTCCTCTTACTCTTACACATTTTTTTTTTCTTTTTTCTTTTTACTGTTTGATGTTGTAGAGAACTGTGAGAGTGGACGATGATCATACCGTCTCCTCCTTTGGGTATACTTACATACTTAACGTTTCGGTTTTTTTGTGTGATCGTGTTTATCTCTCCTCTATTTTTTTTTCTTTTCTTTTTTTCTGTTACTTCCCCCTCTCTCGATCCCTTTTTTTTGTTGCTAATTATGTCTCTCTCGATTTCTCTCTTTCTATCTTCCGTTTGTTTGTTCTTTCTGTCTGTCTTTCAGATCTGTCCTCTTGTTTCCCACAGTTCTTTGTCCAGGAGTATGCGGTGTGTGTATATATTAAGGGTGTCTCTGTAACTGCCATTGCTTAGACGAAAGTGTGGGGAGGTGGGGGTGGTGGTGGAGGGGGGGGAAGGAGGCGAGGGAGGGGCTAGGGGGTGTGGGAAGAGATAGGAGGGGGGCGGGGGAAGTTGAGGGAAGGGACAGGGGAGGGAGGGGGAGATGGTGTGAGTGTGGTAGAGGAGGAGGTCTGTTGTCAAGGTCTGGAAGCTGTCAGAAGTTCTGGCACTTGGCTGCCCAGACTGCTCTGCGTCTCTTGTCGCTGACATGTGAGCGGTGGTGTGGTGGTGTGGTTGTGTGGTGGTGTGGTTGTGTGGTGGTGGTCTGGGCGTAGCATCAGAGCGACTAAAGAGCAAAGACCCAGACTTTTAGTTTTAAAACCAATAGCAGTCGACTTGAAGCAGCAGCAGCAGCAGCAGCAGTAGTAGTATTAGTAGTTGTTGTTGTTGTTGTTGTAGTAGAGGCTCCAGGCTCTTCGGTAGTAGTAGTAGTAGTGGCAGCAGCAGCAGAAGTAGTAGCAGAGGTCTCAGGCTCTTTAGTAGTAGTAATAGTAGTAGCAGCAGTAGTAGAGGCCCCATGGTCTGTGGTGGTAGTAGTAGTAGTAGTAGTAGTAGTAGTAGTAGTAGAGGATCCAGGCTCTTCAGTAGTAGTAGTAGCAGCAGCAGCAGTAGTAGTAGTAGTAGTAGAGGATCCCAGCTTTTTAGTAGTAGTGGTAGTAGTAGAGGATCCAGGCTCTTTAGTAGTAGTAGTAGTGGCAGTAGTAGTAGTAGTAGAGGAGGATCCCAGCTCTTTAGCAGTAGTGGTAGTAGTAGAGGATCCAGGCTCTTCAGTAGTAGTAGTAGTAGCAGCAGCAGTAGAAGCAGCAGCAGCAGTGGCAGTAGCAGTAGTAGTAGTAGAGGATCCAGGCTCTTTAGTAGTAGTGGTAGCAGGAGCAGCAGTAGCAGCAGCAGCAGCAGCAGTGGCAGTAGTAGTAGTAGTGTGGTTATGGTAGAACAGAGCAATGGGAGGTGGAAAGGGGGGTGTATGTGTGCGCGGAGGGTGGGTAATAGGAAAGGGGAGGGGTATGGCATGATGTCCCTAGGGTAGGGGGGGGGGGATATAGGGAGAGTGTCACTTTGCTGACGGTTTGATCTGGAGGGCGACGGGATCAGAGGGGTGGGTGGGGATAGGAGGCTGAGGAGGGAGGGGGGTGGGGGGTGGGGGGGAGGGTGGGCGTGGTGATTGGGGACGGGAGGATTTGAGGGAAGGAGTGGGGAGTGGGGAGAGGTGAGGGAGGGAGGGAGGGAGGGGTGAGTAGCGAGACGTTAGAGGGAATCGAGTGTTGTAGTACTGTGTAGTAGTGGGAAGTAGCAGGCAGGAACAGTGAAACATGGACACAGAGAGAGAGAGAGAGAGAGAGAGAGAGGCAGAGACAGAGACAGACAGACAGACAGACAGACAGACAGACACACACACACACACACACACACACACACACACACACACACACACACACACACAGACACACACACACACACACACACACACACATACACACACACACACACACACACACACACACACACACACACACACACACACACACACAGGCAGACACACAGACAGACTGAATGTTTGAATCAGTGTCCAGTTGATATCTACCTTTGATTGATCATGTCTTTTGCGAGTGTGTGTGTGTGTGTGTGTGTGTGTGTGTGTGTGTGTGTGTGTGTGTGTGTGTGTGTGTGTGTGTGTGTGTGTGTGTGTGTGTGTGTGTGTGTGTGTGTGTGTGTGTGTGTGTGTGTGTGTGTGTGTGTTAAATTGAGCACGCCTTATCCTGTTATAGGAATGTTTGAGAAAGTTAAAACTTCACTCTCAGTGAGTCCAATCTTTCGCAGTTCCTCCTTTTAAGCTCCGCTTCTTTGGATGCTATGCCTGTCTCCTTCCCTGTCTCAGTCCTTCCCGACCACCTCTCTCCGTTCCACTATCCCCCCCACACACACACACGCACACATACAAATTCTACATCTCCCCCTCCCCTCCCTCCCCCCTTGTCCCCACCCCTCCCCCCTCCCATCTAATATCATTTAAATGTGAAAAGACGTTGAACTAAAGTAAGAAAGAAAGAAAGAAAGACAGAAACAGACAGAGGAACAGAGAGACAGACAGAGAGAGAAAAAACGTGGACAAACTTCACCACCATCATCATCACCACCACCACCACCGAGACTCACACACAAGGATTTCAACAGAGTGGGGGGTAAGTAGGAAAGTATAGGTCTGGTATAAAAAAGAAGAAAAAAAAAAGCAATCGTAAAAGATTCGAAAATCACTTCTCCTCCCTACCCATGCACACCCCCTCCCCCCAACTCGCCCCCACCTCCCCCCCCCCCGACCCCCGCTCCACCCACCCCCGTTGCCCCTCCACCTAATGATGTAACTCTCCCAGCACCCACATCCGCACACGCCCCCCCCCCCCCCCCCCCCCACACACACACATGGATGACGCTAAAATGCAAAAACAAACCATCAAGGGGACGTAACCGCACGCAGAGTTGGTGGAGGGGATTGTAGGGGTGGTGGTAGGGTGGGTGAGAGGAGTGGGGGGATTGTTGCTGGTGAGGGAGGAGGGGGGTACTACAAGGGTTTGACACGTGTCACACCCTGTTGACTTTTCTTCTCCTTCCTCCCTCCTCTGCTCCCCTTCCCTCCCCTTCCCCCCCCCCCCCAACTCATCATTACTCCAACCCCACCCCACTCCACCCTTCCACACCCACCCACCTCCCATCTTCCCCTTGCCTTCTGATTGCAATCCCGTGCGTCCCTTTTTCTCTCACCCTTCCCACCCTGCCTCCTGCCCCTCCCTCCTCCACCCCCCCCCACCCCACCACCCCCCCATCCCCGCCAGGTCCTCTTCTCACCCCCACTCTACACCCCTACCTCAGTCCCCCTTTTACTGTACCGCGCCCAATTAGCAGCGTCAACGATCATTAACCATCCTCTCTCTGTCTCTCTGTCTCTCTCTGTGTCTATGTCTCCTCCTGTCTCTGTCTGTCTGTCTCTCCCTCTGTCTCAGTCTGTCTGTCTGTCTGTCTGTCTCTGTGTGTGTCTCTCTCTCCGTCTATGTGTGTGTGTGTGTGTGTGTGTGTGTGTGTCTGTGTGTCTGTGTGTGTCTGTGTGTGTGTGTGTGTGTATGTCTCTCTCTCTCCCTATGTGTCTATGTCTCCTCCTATCTCTGACTCTTCCTCTCTCTGTCTCTCTATGTCTCTCTCTCTCTCTCTGTCTCTCTCTTCTGTGTGTGTGTCTGTCTCTCTATGTCTCTGTCTCTGTGTCTCTGTCTGTCTGTCTGTCTGTCTGTTTGTCTGTCTGTCTGTCTGTCTGTCTGTCTGTCTGTCTGTCTGTCTCTCTCTCTCTCTCTCTCTCTCTCTCTCTCTCTCTCTCTCTCTCTCTCTCTCTCTCTCTCTCTCTCTCCCATGCAGTAAACTATCCTTCTGCAATAACTGTGAATTGGAAACCACCCTCAATGACCAGGGCCTGAGAGACCTATTCATCAAACTATTCATACTTCACAGTTCTCTCTGTCTCTCTCTCTCTCTCTCTCTGTCTCTCTCTCTCTGTCTCTCTCCCAACCTCATCCGCCTCCCCACCCCCCTACCCCCACATCCCTATCCTAACCCCCCCCCCCCCCTGGCCCCTCCCCCCTCCCATCCTCTGCACCATGATGTTTTCTTCCTGGTTGCATACACCCCTTTACCCACCCCGTCAGCTAGCTACTGTACCCAACAGAAAAACCAGGGTTATTAGGTAATCGTCAAAGAAGTTCTGTGTTCTTGATGGAGCACCCCCCCCCCCCCCCCGCCCCCCCCCCCCCCTCCCCTCCCCCAGGCCCCCTCCCCCTCTCCGTCCCATGTGCACCCCCAAAGAGAGCGACCTCCCACGTGAGGAGCTAAAACTCTGCGTTAACTGCGACATGAAGAAGAATCTCATGTTTTTACATGTGTCATCTTTTCTTTTCTTTTCTTTTTTCTTTCTTTCTTTCTTTCTTTCTTTCTTTCTTTGCCCCCTTCCTTCCTTCTTTCTTTCTTTCTTTCTTTTTTTTTTTCTCTCCCTGATTGCTACCCCACCCTTACTGATATACACTTCTGCATACCAACCAAGAGTTATTAAGTGATCGTCAAAGGTTTAGTTGATGTTGGTGGCCTTTTTTTTTTTTTTGTTCTGTTTCTTTCTTTCTTTCTTTCTTTCTTTCTTTCTCTCTTTCTCTCTTTCTTTGCCCCCTTCCTTCTTTCTTTCTTTTTCTCTCCCTGATTGCTACCCCACCCTTACTGATATACACTTCTGCATACCAACCAAGAGTTATTAAGTAATCGTCAAAGGTTTAGTTGATGTTGGTGGCCTTTTTTTTTTCTTTGTCTTTTTCTTTCTTTCTTTCTTTCTTTCTTTCTTTCTTCCTTTTATCATCCTGATTGTATCGCTCACTCCTCTACATACACTTCAGCATACGAACCAAGGGTTATTAAGTAATCGTCAATGTTTTAGTTGTTGCTGGTGATCTTTCTTTCTTTCTTTCTTTCTTTCTTTCTTTCTTTCTTTCTTTCTTTCTTTCTTTCTTTCTTTCTTTCTTTCTTTCTTTCTTTCTTTCTTTCTTTCATTCTTTTATCATCCTGGTTGTATCGCTCACTCCTCTACATACACTTCAGCATACGAACCAAGGGTTATTAAGTGATCGTCAATGTTTTAGTTGTTGCTGGTGATCTTTCTTTCTTTCTTTCTTTCTTTCTTTCTTTCTTTCTTTCTTCCTTTTATCATCCTGATTGTATCGCTCACTCCTCTACATACACTTCAGCATACCACCCAAGGGTTATTAAGTGATCGTCAATGTTTTAGTTGTTGCTGGTGATCTTTCTTTCTTTCTTTCTTTCTTTCTTTCTTTCTTCCTTTTATCATCCTGATTGTATCGCTCACTCCTCTACATACACTTCAGCATACGAACCAAGGGTTATTAAGTGATCGTCAATGTTTTAGTTGTTGCTGGTGATCTTCCTTTCTTTCTTTCTTTCTTTCTTTCTTTCTTTCTTTCTTCCTTTTATCATCCTGATTGTATCGCTCACTCCTCTACATACACTTCAGCACACCACCCAAGGATTATTAAGTGATCGTCAGTGTTTTAGTTGTGGCTGGTGATCTTCCTTTCTTTCTTTCTTTCTTTCTTTCTCTCTTTGTCCCCTTCCTTCCTTCCTTCTTTCTTTCTTTTCTCTTTCTGGATGCTACCCTCTTTACTGACATACGCTTCTGCATACCACCCAAGGGTTATTAAGTAATCGTCAATGTTTTAGTTGTTGTTGGTGACCTTTTTTTTTTCTTTTTCTTTCTTTCTTTCTTTCTTTCTTTCTTTCTTTCTTCCTTTTATAATCCTGATTGATACGCTCATACACTTAAGCATACCACCCAAGGGTTATTAAGTGATCGTAAATGTTTTAGTTGCTGCTGGTGATCTTTCTTTCTTTCTCTCTTTCTTTCTTTCTTTCTTTCTTTCTTTCTTTGCCCCCTTCCTTCCTTCTTTCTTTCTTTTCTCTTTCTGGATGCTACCCTCCTTACTGACATACACTTCTGCATACCAACCAAGAGTTATTAGATAATCATCAAAGGTTTAGTTGATGTTGGTGGACTTTTTCTTTCTTTCTTTCTTTCTTTCTTTCTTTCTTCCTTTTATCATCCTGGTTGTATCGCTCACTCCTCTACATTCACTTCAGCATACGAACCAAGGGTTATTAAGTCATCGTCAAAGGTTTAGTTGATGTTGATGGCCTTTTTTCTTTTTCTTTCTTTCTTTCTTTCTGTCTTTCTTTCTGTCTTTCTTTCTGTCTTTCTTTCTTTCTTTCATTCATTCTGCGAGTGACCTACTTCGGAAGGAACCAAAATCTGCGTGAGCTGTAAAAAATGAAACATTTCGTGTGTTTTGTTTTTTTTACGCGTGACGTCTTTCTCTTTTGCTTGCTTTCTTTCCATTTTCCTTTATCATTTCTTTTCCCTTTCTTTCTTTCCTTTTTTAAGCGCGTGTCGCATGTACTAAGGTCTTGTGGCCTTGCCTATTATGTCTGTCTGTCTGTCTTTGAGTTCTCTCTCTCTTTCTCTCTGTCTGTCGATCTGTCTGTCGATCTGTCTGCCTGTCTGTGTATGTATACATGTCTGTCTTGAGATCTGTGTGTCTCTTTGTCTGGCTGTGTATCTTGAGAACGATGTATGTCTGTATTATGTCTGTCTGTCTGTCTTGAGTTCTGTCTGTCTGTCTGTCATGAATTCTGTGTGTCAATCTTTCCGTCTGTCTGTCATGAGTTCTGTGTGTCTGTTATGGTTGTTTCTCTCTGTCAGTATTTAGTTCTGTGTGTCTGTATGTCTGTCTGTCTCTGTCTGTTTTTAGCTCTGTGTATCTATCTGTCTGTCTGTCTTGAGTTCTGTATCTATATATGTCTGTCTGTCTGGCTCTCTTGAGTTCTGTATGTCTGTGTGTGCGTGTGTCTGTCTGTGTTTGTCATGAATTATGTGTGTCTATATAGCTGTCTATTTGTCTGTCTTGAGTTCTGTGTGTCTAAATGGCTGTCTGTTTGTCTGTCTGTCGGTCTGGAGATTTGTGCCTCAATAAATTATGTCTGTATGTCTGTCGGTTTTTTTTTCTCAATGGGCGTGGACTGGGTAAAAACAAAGTCAAAAGTGAACGCTTGCGTATTGTCCTGAAAAAAAAGAGAAAGATTTTCTCTGTTATTCATTCTCAGCGCTAGCCCCCTGCACCCCGCCCCTATACTGACTCTAGCCCACTTACCCCCCTCACACACACACTCCCTCCCATACTCTCTATAAACCTCTACCTTTCGCCTCAATCCCTACCCACACTTATAAACCCCATCATACAGAACATCATTATGGCGACCCGTCAGCATGTTTTTTGTTGTTTGTTTGTTTGTTTGTTGTTGTTTTTTTTTCATCAAACTCAGCTCTTTAACATCAACATTTATAATTATGGCCAGCTAGTCTCAAAATGTGCAACAATCCATCAGTGTCTCCTAACTTATTGTGTATGGTTCGCGTTTTTGTATGCTAACCTCGTTTATTATTTATCAGTATTGGCACACACACACACACACACACACACACACACACACACACACACACACACACACACACACACACACACACACACACACACACACACACACACACACACGTAAGCAGTCGTGATAGGGAATATTATCTTCATCTTCTTTTTTTTCGAATAATATTTTCTTTATATAAAGCCATTGACTGCCTTGCCGGTTACATTATCTTTTTACACCTAACGACCCATCGCCTCTCTCTGTCTGTCCCTGTTCCTGTCGCTGTCTCTCTCTCCCTCTCTCTCTGTGTCTCTCTCTCCGTATCTTGCTCTGTCTCTCTATCTCTTTCTGTTTGTCTCTGTAGGTCTCTCTTTCTTTATATGTATATTGTGTCTCTTTCTGTATTTCTCTCTCCCTCTCTCTGTTTCTCTCTCTCTCTGTCTCTGTCTCTTTCTCTCCCTCTCCCTGTATCTCAGAATCTCCCCCCCCCCCTCTCTCTCTCTCTCTCTCTTTCTCTGTCTCACACACGTTCCTCGTCTTGCTGGCAGCCAAGACAAGACTACCAGCAGACCGACTGACTGACTCGCTCTCACAGCTGAGCCATCGGGGCTCCACGCGTGGCGCGAGGGGAGTGGTTTCCCTTTGTGTGGAGCGGGCGGGCGGGCGTGTGCGCGTGCGTGCTTAGCGGCGGTGGTAGCGTGTTGAGCAGACGAGAATTGGGGACTGGAAGAGAGGGAGAGAAAGAGAGCGCGAGGGCAGTAGGAAGAGAGAGGGAGAGAGAGAGAGTCTGTTGAATGGGCGAGACAGCAGCAGCAAAGCACACTCTCTCACACACACACACAGCAAGCAGCCGACAGACGACTTTCAGTCGCGCCTTGGAGCGGAGTAGAGCCGAGAGAGAGCTGAGCAGTTTTATACCCAGCGGTTGTGAGCAGTGAATTATAGGTGGAGTACTACTACAAACTGCTTGACGCGCGGGTGTGTGTTTGAAGACAGGAGAAGAATCGAAAATCCTTGCAAGTGGAAGACAGAAGCGAGTTGGAGTGTTGATCATCAATATTGTGCCACATTCTTTCTCTCTCTCTCTCTAGTGCGTGTGTGTGTGTGTGTGTTTGGAAATGCGGTGCTCGGTTATATTCGACTTTCTTGTGGTGGATATTTTTAAGTGAATTTTGAATCATAATCATTATTATTGTTGTTTAAAAGTTCGGGAGGAATTTAAAAAAAAAAATTTCAACGTGGAGCAAGAACCAGGAACAGTGTTGTTTTAAAATGTGCAAAGTGGATTATTGTTGCATAATTCTCATGGATGGATATTTGTGTTTCATTCCCCGGTGAATTGGAATTCTTCTTCTGTGGATATATATATGTATATATACAATACGTTCTCGTGGAGGATCTAGAGGAGTAAACTGTTTGTGGTGATTATGCGAACTGGTTTCAACGGTACCATTGTGTGTGGAGTACATTCACTTCCTTCAGGATGCTGGTTTCGGTTTCCTCCGCTACAGTGCCGGCTGTACTGGCCGAAGTGGATGTTTCGAATGCCAAGGTTTGGTTTTGTTTGTTTAATTTTTTTTTATGTTGTTGTTTTGTCTAGAATCAACCTTTGGGGTAATAGTTCTTCGGTCTTAAGTTTATGTCTGTTTGTATAATGTCTGTATAATGTGTGTCTGCCTGTCTATGTGTCTCTGATTGTCTCTGTATCTCTTAATATATTCTCTCGCTGTACACACACACACACACGCGCGCGCGTACCTAGTGTACGCACATAGACACACAGACACATAGACATACACACAGACACACAGACACACACACACACACACACACATGCACGCACTCGCGCGCGCGCAGGCACGCACGCTTATCACATTAGCGCATATGCACAGATTTCTCATACAAAGGTTTATCATTCTCTCTCTCTCTCTCTCTCTCTCTCTCTCTCCCCTCTCTCCCTCCCTCCCTTCCCTCACCATCGCTTACTTTCCACTCTTTCACCCTCCTCTCTCTCTCATATCCCTCACGCGCGCGCGCGGCACGCACGCACGCACGCACACACACACACACACACACACACACACACACACACACACAGACTATCCCCTATTTCTTTCTTTATCCACCTACCATTTATTTCATTTTCTTATCTTTTTTCTTCTTGTTATATCATGCAAAGGGGTAAGATTTTTGTCTAAATGAAAACGGAACAGGATACTTGTCGCAATCTGTCTGTCTCTCGCCCTCCCTCCATCTCCGCTACACCTGTTCACACACACACTCTCTGTCTGTCTGTCTGTCTCTCTCTCACTGTCTCTCTCTCACACACACACACACGCACACTCGCGCGCGCGCGTGCGCATGTGCGTTCATCAATCACACTCGCGGCATGTATGCATCTCAGACTTTCTCACCACCATCATTTTCTCTCTCTCTCTCTCTCTCTCTCTCTCTCTCTCTCTCTCTCTCTCTCTCTTCTCTCCCTCTCTCTTATCTTTCTCACATGTGTACAGATAGATATTCACACACAGACTCTCTCCTATTTCTTTCTTTCTCCGCCTACCCTTTAATTCATTTTTCTCTCTTTTTTTTATTCATGTTAAGGGGGAAGATTTTTGTCTAAATGAAAACGGAACAAGATACCTGTCGCTATCTGTCTCACACCCTGCATCCATCTCCTCTACATCTGTTCACGCACACTCACACACACACACACACACACACACACACACACACACACACACACAATCAAACAATCACACACACGCATCACACTGCGGGTATTCACAGATTTTCTCATACAAATGTTTATCGCTGTCTCTGTCTCACTATCTCTCTCTCTCTCTCTCATATCTCTCACGTACACATAGATATATGAACCACAGACTCTCTCCTATTTCTTGCATTCTCCGCCTGCCCTTTTAATTCATTTTCGTGATCTTTTTTTCTTCTTGTTTTATCATGCAAAGGGGTAAGATTTTTGTCTAAATGAAAACGGAACAGGATACCTGTCGCTATCTGTCTGTCTCTCGCCCTCACTCCATCTCCGCTACATCTGTTCACATGTTCTGATGAAGGGTTGAAAAAAAGATGATAAAAAATCACTGGTTTTTATCTTGGCAGTGGCAGCGATGAAAAACATATCTTGAGAAATCTTTCTGTCTCTGTCTCTCTCATACTTGCTTTTGCTCTGTTGCTTCTCCTTGTCGGTCTCTCACTCTCATCCACTCTCTGTCCGTCTGTCTGTCTCTCTGTCGCCCACATCTCTCTATCAAACATCCCCTTCATGTAGTCCTGATTTTTTTTTTTTTAAGATTACGTTTTATCACAGCAGAGCTACAGAAATGGAGAATTGGTGGAGAAACTCCAGTATGTGTGCGTGTGTTCGTGTGTGTGTGTGTGTGTGTGTGCATGCGTGAGTGTATCACTCTGTGTGTGTGTGTGTGTGTGTGTGTGTGTGTGTGCGTGCGCGTGCGTGTGTGTGTGTGTGTGTGTGTGTGTGTGTGTGTGTGTGTGTGTGTGAGTGAGAGAGAGAGAGAGTGAGTGTGTGTATTTGTGCAGGTATCTTTACCGACCGTGTGTCACTGTGTGTGTATACATGTGCGCACACGCATGCTTGCGCGCGTGTATGTGTGCGAGTGTATTATGTGTGGAGTGGAGAGGAAGGTGTGGTGGTGTGATGGAGAAAGAAGGAACAGAAAAGAATGGAGAGAAAAATGTAAAAAATAAAAAAATTTAAAAAAGGATGTCATTGGAGACTCACCGCTGCTGCTGCTAGCAGCTTCTATTTAAAAAGAAAAAAAAAAGAAAAAAAGAAAGGAACAAAAAATCTCTCACGTCGAGAGTTCAGTGTGACAGGGATGTATCAAAGTCAACGACACGTGCTGTGGAACTGTGTGGACTTGTTTGTTTTTCCCCCCTCCATCTATCCATCCCTTCCTTCCTCTCTCTCTC
>NC_134892.1:14059896-14092396 GCF_041734735.1 Babylonia areolata | reverse complement strand
GCAGATAGAAGGACCGACAGAAAATTTATACAAAGGGAGAAACGTGGATTAGAAAAAAAAATTAGTGGGAATTATAATTGAAAATGAATGACGGGAAGAGATGGAAATACAGAGGTGTATTAACCAAAAGACAAACACACAGTTCGGCGAAAAGAAGAGAAAAGACCAGAAAAAAAAACAATCCACAAACAAGCGAACAAAATACTAAAAAAACAAAAAACAAACAAACAAAAAACAACACGTACTTGTACAAATATAAAAAAAGAAGTAATAAGAAGGAAGAAGGTGGAGGAGGAGGAGGAGACGGAAAGAAAGGAAGAAAAGAAAAGAAAAGAAAAGACAGTAAAAAATAAATTTAAAAAAGAAATGTAAAAAAACCAAGAACATCTCACGAACGTGCTCTTTCCTGTTTGTCTATGTGAAGGAGCAGAGGTGAGGGGGAGGGAGGAGAGAACGAGACAGAACTGGGAGAAAGAGAGGGAAGAAAGGGGAGAAGGAAGGGCAGTAAAACTAGAAAAGAAAGGAAGAAAACATGAAAAGAAGAAGAAGAAGAAAAAAGCGACGGGAAAAGGAGAAAGGAAATGGCGATGGAAACGAGGAAAGAATGGCTTGTAGACGTGCTCTCTCCCTTGACGAACAACCTCCATCCCATCTCTCCCCCCCACCACCCCACCTCCCCCCACCCCCCGCCCCCAAAGGTGTGAACAAGATCTGACGCACAACTTCAAAAGTCTCCTCCCTTTTCCCAGACAGAGATACCTACCTACCGCTGGAGTTCGTCCATGACTATCAGTGCATCTTGCGCGAGCTCTGAGCCCTTGGAAGCGAAAGAGTTAATAATCCAGGCTTAAAAGAAGGAAGAAAAAACACTTCATGAGGGTGAGAGTCTGCTTGGAGAAGAAAAAAAGGAAATGGAGGAGAGGGTAGGTGGCGATGGATGGAGAAATTGGATGGTTTTCGTCATGTTTGATGGGCCTGTTACAATGTCCTTTTTTCTGTTCTATGTATGCGGAGGAATTTTTTGTTTAATGTCCCGTCACACATATCGGTGATTGAAGACATTTTGTTAAAGTATTTATGCATACATCTGAGTATTATCGGTTAGAAGGGGTGGGAGATGTGGATGAATGGAGGGTTGGGGGAAACTGGGCAAATGAGGGTAAAAATGTGGGTGAAATTTGGAAGAAAAAAACACACAAAAAACCCTCTAGATACAGTTACAGGAAATTACTTAAAGTCTTAACTCCCGAGAGCAAGGTTTCGGTTGCGCATGCGCACTAGAGCCTATCCATAAAAGGGAAAGGGGCGGAGTTTATCTATAAAAAGCGCGAGCACGTGTCCGGTAGGTTAGTAGATCGTCATATTTCTCTCCGTTTGCATGTTTTACAAACAATGTGGTCGTTTACGGTTGCCAACGTCGAGGGGCTGTCTGCATGCTTTCCAATTCTCACCGGACAGTACCACGTGCTGGTGCTATTTTTATCTGACAGACACGTCTAGCGCAAACACAAACGGCTCTAGCTCCGCCCCTTTTCTCTGCATTCAAATTTTGTATTACGTGTAGCTGACACATTTTGTACTTTCCAAAGTCAATTCAGGTCTAGATTGGAAGCTGCTAGGCAAATCTCGCTCTCTGCCATAAATGAAGCCAAACCGTAGCTTTATTAGGCTTTTATTTTGAATAAACCTTCACCGACGTCACAGTGTCAGACTCTGGTGAGAAACTGGCTTGATTCAAATCGCCCGCCATTTATAGTCCGGTTCAGGCTTTAAAGGACTTCGTAAAAGAGAAGTCGTTAAACTGACAAGGGAAACAACTGATAATGAATGCAAAAAGTCAAAAACATCAACGTTCTAAGTCACTTGTGAAGACACACTTTCGTGTACAAAAGGCTTCATCAAGCTACAGTGAAAAATTATGTGCTCAATTGTCAGGTTACTAAAGCATATGCACTTGACATTAGAACAATACTTGGTCCGTAATGAATTTGATAATAGTCTGAGAGCTAAACTCAGAATTGGTCTGCGAATCGGACCAAAGTCTGAGAGAGTCAACTGACGAGGTTTTAGACTTGAATTCAATTCTATGTATGCAGTCGTGCAGTGTTTGTGTACATATGTACCAGACTACTCGTTCAAGCCAAAGTGGTTTTTGTTTTTCGTGTCAGTTGTTTTTGTTTTATTCTATCTTATTTTTACTATACATATGAACCAAAATGATAAACCTTTTTCAGCTCCTCCGAAGGCGAAGGTACTCAGAAGAGGTCCACCATGCACATTTTTAAACAGCTAATATCAACCAAAACGGCTACGGTCTTTGTCATTCTTGAGAGTCAACAATGAAGGAACCATCCTCATCACTTTTACAACCCATTAGATCTGAACAATCCTGCAAGCCAGTCAACAACAAAATCATATTTTGTGTACTTATAAGTAGTGGTTTGTGTATCAGAAGTAGTTCAGGATATATATACGTAATACATGTTTGATAAAATGATTGTGGTGTAAGTGCTCAGTGACTATACTCGACATTTGATTAATGTTGTGAAGTAAAACGTTTACAGTGTGGCTCTGCTTCGAAGTGTTCACATCTGTTCAGTTCAGTTCAGTTGCACAAAGAGGCGTCACTGCGTTCGGACAAATCCATATATTTTATACGTTGCACCACATCTACCAAGCAGATGCCTGACCAGCAGCGTAACCACACACGCGTGGAAACTGTCAGTATAAAGAAATATAATGCATATATTAACTTTAACTATGCCACTTTCTCTGCCAGGTGGCTGCCTTACAAATTATTGATCACAAGTGATTCATAACCTGTTCATGATTAATGAAAATTAACCACCCATATTTTTTTTTTATTTTTTTTTTTTATTGATATTCGTAAGAAATGAGTGTGATGTTCACTTACTGTGAACATACTCTAAAGATACTTGACAGTTTGCATTCCTTGACAGCTTGTGTGAGATTTAAGAAATGAATGATAATACTCCACGATGATAACCAACCTATGTATAATCCAGCTGCTTGGCTGTTTCTGTCTGTAAGTCTGTTTATACTTTTTTTTTCTTTTTTCTTCCTTTATAAATGTCTATTATGATGTTGTTGTAAAATGCCAAGAACTTTCCTGTCAGCAGGAGTCATTTTGTATTGTTAGTTTCCTTAATGTTTTGTACACAATAATTCGTTTTCGTTGCTGCACATGTCAGACAGCTTGAAAAAGCCAATTTTACTGGAAATTCTGCATCCTCCTCGAGTTGTTTATTAACACTTTGCGCCCCATAGAACTCTCTCTCTCTCTCTGTATTTCAAAGTCACGTCCACTCACTTGAAGAACTGGTTTGCTTGGAGAGGTATCAGCTTTAGCCCTTAAAAAAAACAAAAAAAAAACAAAAAAAAAACATTCTTCCAGAGCAAGAGAGAGGAAAGGGAAATGTAACGATCTTTCTCTCGTGTTCCATCGTGTCTCCCCCGTCCCCCACCCCGACTTACCCCCATCATGGGCTATAATGCGGACAAGTGAGGTGTGTAGAGAAGGGGTGGGGTGGGGGGGGGGGGGGTTGGGAAGGTGGGAATAGGAGTGAGTAACTTACACAATACCCCTCCCCTCCCCTCCCCTGCCTCCCCCCACCCCCATCCCCAAATTCTCACCCCACCACCCACCCACCCCCACCAGCCTCCTCTTGCTCCATCTTTCTCGTCTGGAGCGAAGAGAGGGTGAGGTGAAGATAAGTTTGTGTTGTATAGGGGGTCTGCCATGTCTGTGTGTGGGTGGTAGTGGTGGTGGAAGTGGGGGGGTATGGGGTATGGAAGGTGTCTGCCCCCTGTAGCAATCAGCTAAAGACAAGCAAACTCCTATCCCCTGTTCGCACCCTGCTCGCCTCTTGTTTCCACAGCTCTGAACCTCTCTCCCCCTCTCGCCGCCCCCACCCCACCCCCCTTCACCCTCCATCTGTTGCTCTCTTCATCCAATCTCGACCCGTGTTCCTGATTCGATTAACAGACCGGGAGGGGTGTGTGTGTGTGGGGGGGGGGGGGGGGACCACCTCCCATCCACCCTCCCCCCCTCCCCCCCCTTGCCCACCTCCCTCCCCTACTCGCACCTCTTCCTTTCACCCTCCTTCTTCTCCTCCTCTCCCTCCCCCCTCCTTCCCTTCGTCCTACATCTTCTTCCTTCCCTTCCCTGTTTTCCAGACCTGCTCTCTGTTTGTCTGTCTGTCTGTCTGCCTGTCTGTCTGTCACTGTCTGTCTTTCTGTCTGTCTCTCTCTCCCTCCCTCTCTCTCTGTCTCTCTCTCACCCGTAATTGTCTCTCTCGTCTGTCTGTCTGTCTGTCTTTCTCTCGTATTCTCTCTCTCGCTCGTAATTCTCTCTCTCTCGTCTCTCTGTCTGTCTCTTTCCCTCCATCCCTCTCTCTTTCTCTCTTCCCTCGTCCTCTCCCTCCTCTCCCTCCCCTCCCCTCCCTCTCTCTCTCCCTCTCTCCCCAGAGCTGACCCGTAGTTCCATGGTCTGCGCATGCACTTGCGGTGCAGCGTGCGAGACGGAGGGAAGGGTTAATGGAAACAGGCTGGTCAAGCCATGTCCAACATTCTTCTCTTTTGTTGTGCAATGATGGTTTTGTTGGGAGGGGAGGGGGAGGGATTGGTTAGAGGCGATAACGTTGTTGAATTTTGTTTTTGTTTTATATCCCCTCAAGAAAATAGCAACCACGAAAATAAAATAAAAATAAAAAAACTCCACAAAATCGACTGTAACGAAGATTGACGCAAGACAGACGTAAACACTTTCGATAAAAATTGCTTTCTTCAGACGAAACAAAAACAAAGCACAACAAACAAAAAATTAGAAACCAAAAAGCATTATAAACAAAAACCGTGTGAGATTACACGAATGAGATTTTCTGTTTTTGAAGGGAGGGGAGAGAACAGATTGTGTGTGTGTGTGTGTGTGGTGGTGGTGTGGTGTGGTGTGGTGTGGTGTGTGTGTGGTGTGTGTGTGTGTGTGTGTGTGTGTGTGTGTGTGTGTGTGTGTGGAGGCGCGAGGAACTCAAGTGTTGCTCATGGTTTTCAGCATCGACAGTATTTTAAAGAAACATGGAGGAAAACCAAAATAAAACAAAATGAACAGGAATTAAACAAAGGGGTCCATTGTTGGTATTCCTAGAAGCAGCTGGTGAAAGGATGCTTGTGTGTATGTGCGCGTGCGCTCGCACATATGTGTGTGTGTGTGTGTGTGTGTCTGTGTGTGTTTCTCTGTGTGTGTGCGTGTGCGTGTGTGTGTTTGGTTGGGGGGTGGGGGAGAGAAAGAAGGGAAGAGGGGAGACCGCACAAAATAATCCATTGTAATTATTGTTATTATTACTTTTTTCTGTTTGTTTTGAAACAGCTGTATGTGAAAAAGAGGGACAGAGAGAGAGGGAGAGAGAGAGAGAGAGAGAGAGAGAGAGAGAGAGAGAGAGATTGGGATTGAATAGAGAGGAACTTGGAAACTGAGGAAAATACGATTTGTTTCTTTCTTCTTTTTTTAAGATCTTAATCTCCTCTGTTTTTTCTTGAGACAAGAGAGATAGGGAGATAGAGAAGAAGAGGGTGAGGGGGAGGGGTACAGGGGGTTTGGAGGTGGGGACGGGTGGGGGGGGGCCGAGGCAACACAATATGGTGTGTTGAACGATCTTAATCTCAAATCTTTCTTTCTTTTGAGTTTCTTTCTTTTTCCAAATAGTTTTTTGATGATTTCATAACGGCAAGAGAGAGAGAGAGAGAGAGAGTGAATGCGATTGTGAATGCGAATGGTTTATTCATCAGGCTATGGCCCCTCATGAAGGGGTAAGTGAATAAAATACCATTACAAAACATTCAAGATCAAAATCAGATTTCAACGAAATAATACTTGAAATGAGAAACAACAGTTCATAACATACTACACACACACACACACACACACACACACACAGAGAGAGAGAGAGAGGGGGGGGGGAGGCATGTTGGGCCTGGCGGTGTGTTCTGGAAGGCACGGTTCAGTGGTTATCTGTGCTTGGCAGCTAACCGTGACGGACTTACTTCCTCTTGCATGGTTTCTGTCAGAGTTCTCGTTCTTGGTACATGCTGGGTGTGTGTAGATGTACATGTTTGTGTGTGATGGGGTGGAGGTTGGGGCGGGGGGGTTGAGTTCGTAGAGGACGAGAGTTGTGTGTGTGTGTGTGTGTGTGTGTGTGTGTGTGTGTGTGTGTGTGTGTGTGTTTTCTGGGGGAAGGGAAGGGGGGGAGTAATGATTATTCATTATGTCGATTTGTTATATTTTAGGTCACATACGAGTTGCTTATGTTGTTGTTGGTTTTGCCTCTTCATTTATTTAATATAAATAACTTTTTTTTCTGACCTAACATTTCACTCGTATTTATCAACTTGTGCGCATGAGAGCTTATGCAAAACCCTACCACTACCACCACTACCAGCACAATTACCACCCCACCCCCCTCCCCATACCTCTCACCACCCCCAGGGTAAAATGAAAGGGAAAGCGTCCAATTAGTCGTCAAACGTTTCGGACACAGAAATGTATGAAGAAGAAGAAGAAGAAAGAAGAAGATGATGATGATGATGATGATGATGCAGAAGATACAGAAGAAGATACTTAAGACACAGAAGGAGAAGAACAGGAAAGAGAGGAGCAAGAAGAATCAGAGAGAGTCGCGAAGACCACCATAATAGTTCAGTCGCTGTAGATGGCGATCGTGTTAACTTAAGCCCCCTTCACACCTTGCGACGTGGGCGAGTAATCCTTTCACGGTGTCCAGTGACTGCCTTCTGGTCAAGTGGAGAAACGTGAGGAGGAGGAAGACACTTCCTGAAGAGGAAACCGCTGGATACGTTTGACCTGTTGGAGATTGTCATCTCTTTGACTGAGGAGCTGTCCATTGAAGATCGGTTGGACCTTTTGACTTTTGACCTTGTATACGTGTATATATAATTTTTTTGGATGTGCTCGTCTGTGGTGGTTGATCGACACTCGTTGTGTACAAAAGGAGAGGGGGGGGGGGATTTTTTTCTTTTCTTTTTTTTTCCTTGGAAGGGGGGGGGGGGAGGAGGCAGATCTGTCTTTGTATTTAATCTGTCGTAGTGTCATCTGAATTTATTTTGTCTGTTGTCTGTACACGTATCCAAGTGTCTTACAATACATGTCTATTTATTCAACCATCCACCAATTTGTCTATCTGTCCGTCTGTCTGTCTATCCACTTATCTATCTATCCACTTATCTATCTATCTGTCAATCTGTCTGTCTGTCTATCGCTATGTATATATTTTTCCAGCCCCTGTTCTTTAAGGAATAACAAAATACTCTGACGATTCCCCAGAACGTTCCAGTCACAGTCTAACACACACACACACACACACACACACACACACACACACACACAGAGAGAGAGAGAGAGAGAGAGAGAGAGAGAGAGAGAGAGAGCATCACCAACACTTACAATAGCAAGCAGATTCATACAGTTTAATATATTACGGCGGACCGAGTAAGTAATGTCCCACTATCAAAGTCCCCTCCTCCACCATTCACACATTCACACCTTGGGACAGTGGCGAGTAATCCTTTGACAGTGTCCAGCTGCCGGCCTGTGTGGCCCCACAAACTTAACTGTCCAGGGGGACATTTATGAGGAACCGCTGGACACGTTTGACCACGGACGTATATATCTATTTATAGGTTCGTGACGTTTGAACCGTTGAAGATTGCCACCTCCTGAAGGGAGAAAGGGGCTGTTGGAGATTGACATCAGTCGGATCTTTTGACCTGTGTGTGTGTGTGTGTGTGTGTGTGTTATAATTTATGTACCTACGTACTTGACTGACGTTGGTTGTCATTCCTCGTCTGTGGGATGGGAGAGGGTTGTTTGGGGGGGGGGCGGAGGGGGGGCCAGAGGATTGGGAAGGGGGCGCGGGGGGGGGGGGGGGGGGGGGAGAGACAGGGCGGGATTTCGCGTCACGGTACAGGGAGTTTGGGGGATGGGGCGGTGGGATCTTCACGAGATTTCGCGAGATGTTAACTCACTCAGTACGGCCAGTCCTCTCTTCTCCTCAACACAGACCCCTCGGATGTCCAGTGGGTGTCTGAATGACCCAACATTTAGCTTCCGTCGTCAGAATTGTGGTATTCTTTGTCAACATTCACGTCTTCAGTATAAGAGCCTTCCACTTGCAATATTTTGATGATGGTAATTGGGGTGAAACGCTGTTAACGTCGTCTCTTTCGCCGTTCGTATGGAAAGAGTTAACGAGATTTGTTTTGTTAATGCTCTCTCTCTCCCTATCTCTCTTCCTAACTATTGAGTGGTTTCCAGAGCGTAAGAAAGGACTGAATGAACCTACATTGATAAACTGACCGAAATTTCGATAAATGAATAAATGATTGACTAAATACATAAATGAATGAATGAATAAATAAATAAACGAATAAATAAATAAATGCATGAATAAATAAATGAATAAATGAATAAATAAATAAATACATGAATGATTGGATGAATAGATATATGAATGAAAAACATGGAGAATAGAAAAAAAAATGTAGGAGCTAGTTGCTTGGGTAGGAAGAGGGAGATGGATTCACACACACACACACACACACACACACACACACACACACACACACACACACACACACACACACACAACATACCACATCACAATATACAAACACAACACACGCACCCACAGACACAAGATAAAATGCACAAACCAACAAGCGACCAGACAGAGAAACAAAATGATACATTACTATATATATATATATATATATATATATATATATATATATATATATATATATATATATATATATTATAATCAGTTCACACTTACACCAGTTGAGAACACCACGATATCAATGATGGAAAAGCAGAGATTAATTTACCCGAACAGACACACCCCACCCACACCGCACAACGTCTCAACTTCGGAACATCAAAAGAGGAACGGAAGGTGCTAATCTCAATTATTCACCAGCGTGTGAACGGAACAGTGTCATGCTATCGAAATTACACTCGTTTGACCTGAAACACTATATAGTTCATAGAAAGAGAGAGAGGCAGACAGACAGACAGAGCGAGGGGAGCGAGCGAGCGAGAGAGAAGAGAGAGAGAGGGAAGGAGAGAGGGAAGGTGGAAAGAGAGTGGATGAAGGATCGAGGTAGGGGTGGGGATGGGGGAGGTCGATTTAGTGCGTGTATCATGCCTTTTTTTCCCCCCCTTATCGTTTTTGGCATGATTTTTTTTTTCTTTTGGAATCACTTTCTTCTATGATAACTATGCAAAAAGATCGAGGCCTCGTTGGGAATATCGTGGTACCGAGTGAATTTTTTTCAGTGTAAGTGGGTGAATAGGGAAAGAAAGAGAGAGAGAGAGAGACTCTCCCTCTCTCTCTCTCTCTCTCACACACACACACACACACACACACACACACACACACATCTGAAAAGATTTTGAATGATTATTCATTGCTTAGAATGTTCTCGGAAATTTTAAACTCCAGTCCAGTTGGTATCCTCCTTTGATGTATCATAATTAATGTTGTTATTTATATTTACATTGTTGTAGGTTAATACTTGTTGATATGCATATACATATTCTCCTTCCCATGACACCTCATTCAATACACACCACAATCTCTTTATAACTTTTTCTTATGATATACTTTTCCTCTGATACACAACATGAATACTTTTTTACACTAATATTCACATGCATTCCCTTTCCTTTATCCACTTCTTTACTCCTTTCCGTCTAAAAACACTTATAGTGAATAGACGTTAAACTGAAGATAAACACACACACACACACACACACACACACACACACACACACACACACACACACACACACACACACACACACACACACACACACACACACTCACACACACACATACACACACTCACTCACTTGGAGACGGGAATACAGACAGAGATACAGACATGCAGACATGCAGAAAACTAGAGATGAAATGCCGCGTGTTGTGTGTTTGCAATACAGAAAGAAAGAGAAAGATAGAGAAGACGATGATGAGGATAATATAATGATATAATAATATAATATGATATAATATAATAATCATAATATGATATGATATAATAATATGATATAATATATAATTATAATATAATATGATATAACATAACAACATCACATCACATCACATTATGTTATACATGTGTGTGTCTAGAAAGTTAATAGGAGTGTGTGTGTGCGCACGCGCGTCCGTGTGTGTGTGTGTGCGCGTGCGTGCGTGTGTGTATGTATCTGTGTGCGCGCGCGTGCTTGCACGTGTGCCTCGAGTAGAAAGGAAGCTAAGGGCCACCCACCTGACATGCCCTGAGTTCCTAGGATGGCAATGTCCACGGTGTCTACTTTCTTTCCCAGAGGTGCACTGAGGTCATGTGCCCGCTGGAATCAGTCCCTCCGAGGGGGGACTATAGTGTATGATATGATATGCACGTGTGAGTGTGTGTGTGTGTGTGTGTGTGTGTGTGTGTGTGTGTGTTGTGTACGTGTGTTGTGTGTGTGTGTGTTTTACTGCCTGTCTCTGATTCTTTCTCTCTGTGTCTTGCTCTCTGTTCTTGTTGATATAATTTTATATATGTGTGTGTGTGCACGCACGCGCGCATGGCACTTACGCATGCACGCAGGCGCGCACACACACACACACACACACACACACACACACACACATGTACACACACGCACACACACACACACACACACACACACACACACACACACACACACAGAGAAAGAGAATGTCCACACAACTTATTCTCACCCTGCTCGTTTTTTTCTCTTTCTTTCTTTCTTCCTCCACCCCACCACCCACACCCCTCCCCCTTTCCCCTCAACACCTCACCACCCTCAACAACCATTTTTGTCCCCTCTCTCTTTTCTCTTTCCTCTCTTTCTCTTCTCTTCCGTTCACCCAGTCCTCTGAACCTTCGTCTTCATTATCTAAACGTTCTCTTTGTTATCATCACCCTCGTCTTCCTTCATCTTTCAGCTCTCTTCTCTTTTTCCTTGGGGGGTTCGGGGGGTGGGGAGGGGTTGGGGGGGGGGGGGCTACTTGTATTGTTGAAGCAAGGTTTCCCCCTTACCTGTCTCGGGAAGATGAAGGACTGTATGCGTTTGACTCCGGAGCTCTCCAAACCTCGTCCTCTTTACCAACCCCATAAGTTGGAAGAGGAGTGTTTGTGGAATTCGCTCTGAAAACATGGCCGTGTTTGTTCGAGTTACATCCCCCCTGCCATTTTGGGTGAGGGTGAGAGAGAGACAGAGACAGAGGGAGACAGAGACAGTGTGTGTGTGTGTGTGTGCGCGCGCGCGCGTGTGTGTGTGTGTATGTCTGTGTTTTCGCGCGTGTGTGTGTGTTTCTGTGTGTGTGTGTGTGTGAGAGAGAGAGAGAGAGAGGGGGGTATGTGTGTGTGTGTGCGTGCGTGCTTATCCGTGTGTGTGTGTGTCCTCTGTTCTTCCTTTTCTTCTCTTCCCCCTCCGCGCCCCCCCGAACCCCCCCCCCCCCCCCTCCCACCCCAACCCCACACTCCCCACCCTCCCCACCTTCCTCACCCCTTGTCGGTTGTATTCTTTACATTGTGTTGTACGTACCCCAGGGCGAACCATGTCCCGTCTTCGTCTTTTTTTCTCTTTTTTTTCTTTCTTTCTTTCTCTCTCGTGGTGGAGAGGTCTTCTATTGTCGTCTTTTCGGAGGGGCGGACCGAGCCACCGTGCAAGATCTTTTATAAACTGGCTGGTGACGGTAGTGATTTTTTTTAAGATTATTTTTCTATTGGGATGAGTAGAGCAAACGGACGCACAGGCCGAGTGGGTTTAGAGTACACTGGTCTTCTCTGATGTGGTAACCATGGAGGGTTTGTTGTGGTTTGAATCGTTGCTGGGCTTTGTGGGTTAAGGCTCTGGAGGTTGTTGAGACTTGTAGCTGTGTCTTATTTTCTTTCTTTTTTTTCCTATATTTGTGGTTTTCTTTCTTTAAAGTTGTACGGGTTCGGCATTTACAGGTTTTTTTTTTGGTTTTTTTTGGTTTTTTTACTGGCCCTGGTTTGATCCTTTGCTGTATGCTGGGCGATGACTAATGAGCGACAAAGAGAATATTGGACATTTGTCGGTTTTCCAAATTCGTGTATGTATTTACAGAACCCCCTCCCCCCAAACCACCTACCCCCATTCTTTTTTTGTTGTTGTTGTTGTTTTGTTTTTGTTTTTGTTTTTTTGTTTTTTTGCTTGTAAGTTTGTCGGTCTGATAAATCAGCATATATGCATGTACAGACCTCTTTTTTTTCTGAAAGATATTCGATCAGACTTCTTTTTTTTTTTCTTTTTTTTTTTTTTTGCCTGAAAGATATTCGATCCATGAAATCATTGTATGCATGTACAGCTCATCCCCCACCCCCAGCCCCACCTCCCCACCCCCCCCCACCCTCACCCCCCTCTTAATCTGCTTGATGTGACGGGCTTGCAGAAAACGAAATCGTTACACGCTGAAGATCCTGCCATCCATATCGGCATTTTGGCGGTATTCAGAGAGCACGAACGCATTCAGTGATTCATGGAATGATTCACTTGCTGAATGATTCAGCAAAGCATTATCCCGTAAAAAACGGGTGTTGCTCTGCCTAAATGGTGGAGTTAAAACCCGTCGTTCCAGGGGAAAACTTTTTTTTTAAAAGCACAAAAAAAAAGCATACGAACGTTGTAGTTGCATCCCATGTACGCAAAAAGCAGCAACAACAAATCAAAAAAGAAAACAAAACAATAAAAGGGGGGGGGGGGGTTGAATGAGGTTAGATACACAGAAGTAGTGATTAGTTTTATTGTACTTTTTTTTTACACTTGCCTTGAAGTAAATGCTAACGTGGTGATAACCATGAGATGGCCCTAGTGGTCGGCGAGGCTCTAATAAGCACCCTAATTTGATTTGGGGTACACAGAAAACCACATTCATTTATGAGCTTATAGATAGCAAAAAAAAAGGTAAATTATTATTTTATTTCACAGATAAATGTAGAAATTAATTTTCTTTAAACAACGAGATACGATCGATTGATTTTTTTATCTTGTACGAGTCAAAAATAAATTCATAGTAATCTTTGGTATTGCAGGCAATATCCTTCGCCCTACGCGCGCGCGCGCGTACACACACACACACACACACACACACACACACACACACACACGAATACGCGTACATGCACCCACAGGCATCTGCTTGGCAGATGTGGTGTAGCGTATATGGTTTGTCCGAACGCAGTGACGCCTCCTTGAGCAACTGAAACTGAAACTAAAGCACCCACACAGACAGAGAAATGGACAGAAATGTATAGACACATCGCTCTCTCTATATATATATGAACAGAAATCACGGGATGGAGTCGAACATCCTGGATACGACAGCACCATGACCATGATGATCATCATCAGCAGCAGCATTAACAACAACGACAACAACAACAACAACAACAAACCCATCACCGCGTTCAGAATTGCTGTATTGTACGCAACAAGATAAGACCCCCATGGCCCCACCTCCCTTCACCCAACCAGCAGACAGCACGTCACATCATTTACTGCCGCTGTGATTGGCTGAAATTTCCTCCCCCAATCACACACGTCCCTTACGAAGAATAACACCCCTCCCTCTGTCCCACCCACATCCACATCCATATCCACCACCCCACCCCACCCCGTTCCTCCCCCTCCTCCTCCCCCCCCCCCCCCACCCCCTACCCTCCCTCCTCCTTCCAAAAGCATGGCAGGAGGGCTAAAGATTTACGATGCATACACAGGTAGCCCAGGCTCCCGGGAAAAATCGATTTTTTTTTGCGCCGAAGCCCCGGCGTTGCAATCTGTGAACGCATGAATGAACCTAACACGCGTGTATCGGAGGAAGGGAAAGAGCGGAGAAAGAGAGAGAGAGAGGGATAGAGAGAACGAGAGAGAGAGAGAGAGAATGTATGGCGTAAAGGGGGGAAAGGGAAATGGAGGGCGTTGGGTGGGAAGGAGATGAGGAGGTGGGGGGTTGAAGGGGGTGAGTGTGAGGGTGTGCTGGGGACTATGAGTCATTCGGAGGAGGTGTGTGTGTGTGTGTGTGTGTGTGTGTGTGTGTGTGTGTCCCTTCTGTGTTAGTCCGTGTTGGCTAACTGTGCCAGAAAGACCAGGCTCGTGTGTGTGTGTGTGTGTGTGTGTGTGTGTGTGTGTGTTTGTGTCTGTGCGGGCGTGTTTGGTTTGGGCTTGCTTGTCCCTGACCTTGTGCGGTTTGCCTGTCTGTCTGTCCGTCATCTGTCTCTGCATTCTTTTTTTCTTCTTCTTTCTGTCACTGTCTTCTGTCTCTTTCTCTCCTCACTCTCCTTACTCTGTCTGTCTGTCTGACTGCCTGCCAGTTCGTCTGCCTATCTGTTTCTCTTCCTATCGCTCTCTCTCTCTCTCTCTCTCTCTCGCTCTCTCTCTCTCTCTCTCTCTCTCTCTCTATATATATATATATATATATATATATATCTGTCTGTCTCCTTCCCTCTCTCTCTGTCTGTTGTATTTTCTATTATTTCCCTCTCTCACTGCCTCTCTCTCTCTGTCTCTATGTCTCTCTCCTTTCCTCCCTCTCTCTGTGTTATCTTTATTTTCCTATTATTTCCCTGTCTCACTGCCTCTCTCAATGTCTCTCTCCACCCCTCTCTCTCTCTCTCTCTGTCTTCCCTTCTATTTCCTTCTCTGTCATTGTTTCATATTATTTCTCTCTCCTTACCCATCTCCACCATCCCCCCCCCCTGTCTCTATCTCACTCTATCTCTATCTCTCTGTGTCTGTCTCTCTCTCTCTGTCTCTTTCTCTCTCAGTGACATCCTTTCTTTCCTATTCTTTCCCCTCCCACTGCCACTTTCTCCGTCTCTCTGCTCTCTTTCTTTCTTTCTTTCTTTCTTTTTTTTTTCCTGTTCAAATTCCCTTCATCTAGGGCCCAGGAGCTCTCTATCGTGGTGAACTATGTGGACGATTTCAACAAAGGGGCTCACCTGCACGCTTTTCTGTTTGCTCTGTCCATACAGCGGCGGAGGCAAAATGAGCTGCAGCGCAGATGGTCTTTGCCTCCCTCTGTGTGCGTGTGTGTTTGTGTGTGTGTGGTGGGGGGTGGATGGGAGGGAGTAGGGGGGGTTGCGTGTGTGTGTGTGTGTGTGTGTGTGTGTGTTTCTTTCGGTGTCGGTGTGTGTGTGTGTGTTGTGGTGGTAGGGGGGAGGGGGATGGGGGAGGGTCCGGTCTATCTGTCTCTTATCTTTCTATTTGTCTGTCTGTCTGTGCCCCTGTCTTATAGTCTTTCTGTCTCTGTCCCTGTGTATGTGAGAGTGTGAAAGAAGCTTTCAGCTTATCCAGTTTACCCTCAATAAAACATCATTGTGATTGTCCGTGTCTCTGTCTGTGTCTCTCTGTCTGTCTGTCTCTCCCCCCTCCCCCCCCCTCCCCTCTCATTTTCCTTTCTCCTTTTCTTTTGTTCAGGAACGTCTCTCTTTATTCCTGCTCTGTTTCTGCCCCTGTCCTCTTTCCCTCAACTCTCTCTGTTCTCTTTGTGTCTTTTCTTTCCCTTAAATCAAGCGAGGAAGCACACGTTAAAAAACCACAAAGAACAAACACACAAATAAATATATACTAAATAAATCATTTTATATAAAAACAACAACAACAACAACAAAAACACGTATCAAAGACAGCAAAAACAAAAAAATGAAAACAAAAGTGTGGGTTTTTTTTTAATATTTTTTTTTTAGAAAGAAAACGATAAGAAGAGAAAGAAAGGGAGGAAGAACAACAGAAAGAGAAAGAAAGAAAGGGAAGAGAAAGAAAGAAAAAGGAAAGAGAATGAAAGAAAAGGAGAGAGAGAGAGAGAGAGAGAGAGAGAGAAAACGGAAATGGAAAGAAATAAAGCAAGCAAGAAAGAAAAGAAACGGAAAGAGACGAAAGGAAGAAAATAAAAACAAGAGAAAGGTGTAAAAAAGAAGAAAAAAAAAGAAAAATGAAAGAAAGAAATCCCGAACAATATGTGACCAAAGCCCAGAGGAGCATGCTTAGTGTTGACGCGTGATGTTTGCCTCGCCGGCAACCAGTGGAGTAAGAGTGGAGCAGAGTGGAGTGAAGTGGAGCCAGCGTGTGCCTGGAACCTGTGTGTGTGTGTGTGTGTGTGTGAGTGTGAGTGTGTGTGTGTGTGTGTGAGTGTGAGTGTGTGTGTGTGTGTGTGAGTGAGAGAGAGAGAGAGAGAGAGAGAGAGAGAGAGAGAAGCAGGGAGAGGGGAGGGATATATCTGCAAAATGTATTTATATACATGTATAATAAAAAGGAAGGAGGGTGGTTATGTGTGTGTGTGTGTGTGTGTGTGTGTGTGTGTTTGAGTGCGTGCGTGCGTGTTTATATAATGTGTGTGTGTGTGTGTCTGTCTGTCTGAGAGAAAGACACAGAAAGAGAGAGACAGAGATAGACAGACAGACAGACAGAGACAGAGAGAGAGCACCTTCTCCGGACCGGCCAACCGCCATGATGAATATGGGAGCAGCGCCTTCTGGCGGGGAGAGAGGAGGGTGACTAAGGAAGATAACTCGCACGTTCACGGTCTTTGTGAAGTTGGTTTTTTGATAGTCGGGGGGTGATGGTTGTGGTGGTGGTTGTGATGGTTTGGTGGTGGTGGTGGTGGTGGTGGTGATGGTTGGGGAAATGGTTGATATGGTTAGGAGTAGTGAAGGTCTTTGTGGTGGTGGGAAGGGCATGGGGGAATGGTTGATATGGTTAGGAGTAGTGAAGGTCTTTGTGGTGGTGGGAAGGGCATGGGGGAATGGTTGATATGGTTAGGAGTAGTGAAGGTCTTTGTGGTGGTGGGAAGGGCATGGGGGAATGGTTGATGTGGTTAGGAGTAGTGAAGGTCTTTGTGGTGGTGGGGAGGGCATGGGGGGATGGTTGATGTGGTTAGGAGTAGTGAAGGTCTTTGTGGTGGTGGGGAGGGCATGGGGGAATGGTTGATGTGGTTAGTAGTGAAGGTCTTTGTGGTGTTGGGAAGGGCATGGGGGATGGTTGATGTGGTTAGGAGTAGTAAAGGTCTTTGTGGTGGTGGGGAGGGGATTGGGGAATGGTTGATGTGGTTAGGAGTAGTGAAGGTCTCTGTTGTGTTGGGGAGGGCATGGGGGGATGGTTGATGTGGTTAGGAGTAGTGAAGGTCTTTGTGGTGGCGTGTGGAGCATGGGGGGATGGTTGGGATGGTTGTGGTGGTGGTGGTTTGGACGTAAAAGTTCAGTGGCTAGAAGCGTGACTGTTGTGTGTGCGTTTGTGACACTGGACCGTTCGCTTTGATTCTGAAGGAGTGTTTTGATGTTTTGTCTGTTTGTTCAGGTACCCCCCTACCTCTCTCTCTCTCTCTCTCTCTTTATGTGTCTCTCTGTCTCTGTCTGTCGGCCTCTCTCTTTATCCTTGTCTTTCTGTCTCAGTTTCTCTGTGTTTGTCTTTCTCTGTCTCTGTCTCTGTTTCTCTCTCACACACACTCACACACACACATTCTCTGCCTGTCTGTCTGTCTGTGTGCCCCCCCGCCCCCCCACGTTTACCATGTATTCTCTGTCGGTTTAATTTTTCTCTCTTTTTTTTCTTTTGTTTGTTTTTTTGTTGTTGTTGTTGTTTTTTTGGTTGTTTTTTTTGTTAAACAAATTTATTTCAGTAAGAGGCATTCATGGGTTTCCACTGTGGCATTTTAAGCGCTTTCATTATTCACACCCCCAAAAGGGCGTGCGTACTTTAGGCTTCTGGAAGAGAGAGAGAGAGAGAATGTGTGTGTCTGTGTGTTTTTTGGGGGGATGGGTGAGAGAGACAGACAGGTCGACAGACCGACGGCAGGACAGACGTACAGAAAGGACATTGCAAGTGCGTAACCGCTGTATGAAAATTATTATAAAAAAAAAAATAAATAAAAATCCCCACTGTCATAACTCCCACCACGGAGGACTGTGAAATATCTCTGCTGACGACCAGGCTTCCAAGGAGTCCGTCTCGTTTTAACCCCCCCCCCCCCCCCCAATCCTCTCGTCCCCCCTCCCCCTCACACGTGCGTTCGAGACTCCTTTCTTTCAAAAACTTGTTTATGTTTGGTTCAAAGAACGAGGCAGCACCAGGAAGTCATGGACTTCAAAGAGCTTTTTAAAGGCTCCGTTCACTCCCTCCTCCTTCAAGGTCGTTGAACTGGTCATACTGGGCTGACGCAGCGATTATGATTTTTTTTTTTTTTTTTTTTTTTCCTATTCATATTGATAGTATTGTTTTATGTATTTTGGTTTTTATTCGACATTATATGATAGTCATCGCTGCGAGCGTGACTTTATGGTAAATCGTTCGCGCGAAAATGAAACAGTGACTGCCATGGTTATTGTACAAGGGTGGTGTTTTTTTGTTTTGTTTTGTTTTTGTTTTTGTTTTGTTGTTGTTGTTTGTTTTGTTTTTTTGTTTGGTTTTTTTGTTTGTTTGTTTGGTTGGTTTTTGTTTGTTGGGTTTTTTTTTTGTTTGGTTTGGTTTTTGGTTTTTTTTTGGGGGGCGTGTTTTTTTTGTTTTGTTTTTTTAATGAATGGGCTTTGGTTTTCACAAATGAATAATCGCGATATGGTTCTCGGCTTAACGGCTTTCATGTTCATGTTTTTTTCTGACTGTGTATATGTCTGTCTTTATGTTTTATGTTTGTTTTATAAATGCTTTTTTTTATACTTATTTATATAGGTATGTATTTATTTACTCATTATTTAATTTGTTTCATTTGTATTCGAATGACATGTTCGTTCCGTCATTGTTTTGTAACTATAATCGAAATTGAACGTTAACCAAAACAACAAAGAAATAAAATCCGTCAGTTCTCTTGTTACCGCGTGGCGGTCTGCAGAAAGTCGCTCTCCCTCTCCTTCCCTCCATCTCTCCCTCCCTCTCTCTCTCTCTCTCTGTGTGTGTGTGTGTGTGTGTGTGTGTGTGTGTGTGTGTGTGTTACCCCACACCACCCACCCTCTCTCACTCTAGACATTAGGAAGCAGGGTTTAAGGTTGTTCTTTGTGTATTTAGCATTGTTCACTACAACTGTCAAGGGCCAATGCCTATTATACACTTAAACCATCTAGGACTGGGTTTATCCGTCTGTGCTTCAAGGTACCCCCACAAACCCATTCTCCCCCACAAAGTTTGTCATTCTTTCTATTATAATCACTGTTCACTTCAACTGTCAAGGGCCAAGGCCTATATTATACTCTTAAACCATCGTAGACTGAGTCTATTCGTCAGTGTTTCAAAGTATACCCCCCCAAATACACACCCCACCCCCGAAAGTTTTTGATTCTTTCTATTTTAAGTCTAATGCCAAGGCCTCTATACACATAAAACATCTAAGACCATCTTAGGCTGAGTCCCTCCGTTTGTCTTTCAAGGTAGCCCCACATACCCACCCCCTCCACACACAAAACAAACAACCTCTCACACATCCACCCTACCCACCCAACCACCAAAAACATTAAACACATACACACACTCTCACCCACCATACACCCACAGACACATATATATATCCCCCTCACGAACGGGAGTAGGGAGGTCATTTAAAGGCGATGTCGCAGAAGAAGTGAAGGCAAGATAACCATCAGCCTGGTTGCGATCGGCCGTGGCGCCACGGGACTCGCCCTGTGTGACAAGTCGGTTCGAACGACTGACTCCCCGCCTGGGTCAATGGGTCTAAATCGCTGATCGGATCGCTCCTTCGCGCATTAAAAACCGTAACAGCTGTTGGAGAAATCGCCCAGGGGCCATCCAAAACCAGCCAAGCAACCGCCACGCCCCACCACCCCAGCCTCATCCCCCACCCCACCGTCCCCCCTCTCTGTGTGTGGTATACGAAACTTTCGTCCTGAACGTGTAGAGACGGGGAACGTGGGGTTGGACCAGAATTTTGTTTTCAACCGTTGAAAAAAAAAAAAGTAAAAAATCTTGCATAACGAGAATGAATCTCTCCAGTCGAGCTTGGAGACCATTGTGAGTTCTTTAAATGACTAACCTTCCTGAACGTTAAGCTGAAGGATAGGGAGGACAGAGGGTGTGGGGAAGGGTAGAGAGGGGGTTAAAGGGTATGGGTGGCGGGGGTTGGGAGGTGGGGGGGCGGGGCCGGGGGGTCTTTGCTTTGCTGATGACATGTAAGGCCATCCATCTTTCTGTGACGTGGACCCCCACCAACCCCTACTCTCCCGTTCCAGAGACGTGGTTGGTTGTTGTTGTGGTTGGTGGTGGTGGTGGTGGTAGTGGTGGTGGTGGTGGTTGATGGCGCGAGAAGGATTTATAAGCACGTCTCGCGGCTCACCTGTGTCTGGGTGGGTGGGAGAGAGCTACTGAGGGAAGTTTTTGACTTGCGCATGTCAAAACGTTTCCGTTGATGAAGTGAAACTTCCGGTGGGGCTGGTTGTGGCGGTTCTGTTGTCTGTTTGCGAGGAGTTGCTGTGGTTTTATTTGGGGTTTTTTTTTTTTTTCGTGTGTGTGTGTGTGTGTTGTTGTTAGTTTTTGTTTTATCCCCCCCCCACCCCCCTCCACCCTCCTCCCCCCGCAAGTTGATACATATGTCAGATTCATCCAGGAAAAAAAAATGCTAGGTGGCCCTACATGGGGGAGTGCATTCCAGCTTCGTTTGTGGTGTGTGCGAGAAGAGACAGATCAGATCAGACAGAAACAGCAGACAGACTGCCAGAAAGACAGTCAGGTAGCAGGCAAACACACACACACACACACACACACACACACACACACACACACACACACGCACGCACACACACACACACACACGCACGCACACACACACACACACACACACACACACACACACACGCACGCACGCACGCACGCACACACACACACACACACACACAAACACACACACACACTCACACACACACACACACACACACACACACACACACACACACACACGCACGCACGCACGCACGCACACGAAAAATAACAACACTACAACAACAAAAAAAGACAGAAAGAATAAAAGAAACCAAAGATAATCAGGTGAAAAAAAAAAAGGTTAGATGAATGAACGAACAGAAGGAAGAAACAAACAAAAAGAAAAAAGTCCCGAATGAGATTGAAAAAAATGGCTAGGGAATAAAAGAAGAGAAAATAGATGAACACTGATGCCTATAGCGTGCCAACAAGAGAGAAAAAAGAACAGGACACAAATAGGACCAAAAAAGCAAAACAAAGACAAAACAAAACAAGACGAATGAAAAGAATGAAATATAGAAAGACAAGAAAAATGGGTTGAAAAAAAAAGAGTAATCCCCCTTGATGATGCCTGGCGTCTCCATCCTGCCCACGCTTCCGCACCCCCACCCCCCCCCCCCCCCCCCCCCGTGCCCCCTGCCCCCAACCACCCCAACCCCACTGTCCGTCCCTCCCCTTTTCCACCCACTTCCTTTCTCCTCTTCTCCTGGTTCCTGCACATACCCACGACATAAAGAACTGTCTTTTGTGTTTTTCTCCCCATGAAGAAGGGCCTAGGGCCCGAAACGTAGGAAAATGTCCGCACCAAGGGACCAGCTACCACTTACAGGTCAGTTTGACCCATTTTTTCGCCTGCCTTTCTGTGTTTCTCTTGATGACCTGTAAGCATTATTATTTATATAAGATATGATTGCCAAATGTCCAAAGTGTTGTCCACGCTGCTCCGTCAGAAGCTGTGCGCAAACTGGCCTCAAAGTGCATGCACTTCGACAACATAGCTAGGTGTTTGTTGATGTTTCGGAGGCGTGGGCTAATTAGATTAGTGTAAATTCACTCTGGCGACGTCCCACTGTGCCAATGTGCGGATCCATACCACACGACACCACACGACACGACACGACACGGCACGACACGACCTTGCGTGTTCAGCCAATCGCGAATTTTACATTGCAACTGAGTTCAAGGTCATCAGCCTCTGTAATTCCTTCAGTCGATCGCATCGCGGGCTGTTAGTCATCAACTGGGTACAAACGCTGCGGTAGTAGCTCTAAAACTATAATCATTGTCAGACATTCCCGTGTGTGTGTGTGTGTGTGTGTGTGTGTGTGTGTGTGTGTGTGTGTGTGTGTGTGTGTGTGTGATCGTTTCTTCATTACACCTTCAGCTTGTTTTGTTTGGGTTTTTTTATTTTATTATTCAGATTATCACAATCGCAAGAAACCAGTAGGCTTGTAATATCCTCCCCCTCTCTTTCTCTCTTTCTCTCTCTCTCTCTCTCTCTCTCTCTCTCTCTCTCTCTCTCTCTCTCTCTCTCTCAATCCATGTTTAACTGTATGCCTGTCCGTCTTTGTGTCTGTCTTTCTTTCTTTTTATCTCTCTTAGTTTCCGCCCCACCCTCTCCCTTTTCTCTTTGTCTCTCAGTCTCTCTCTCTCTCTCTCTCTCTCTGTGTGTGTGTGTGTCGCTCCGTCTCCTTCCATCCCTCTCTCTGTGTGTTATCTTTATTTTCCTATTATTTCCCTCTCCCAATGCCTCTCTCCACCAACCCCCTCTCCTCTCTCTCCCTTCTATTTCCCTCTCTATTTGTCATTCTTTCATATTCTTTCTCTCTCTCTTTTTTGCCCCTCTAATAAGGAATGCAGCATGGAGGATGATTGTCGCGTCATGTCCAGTTATTTAGCAGCCCCGGGGATGACATCATCTTACCCCCGTGATATTGCCCCCCCTGGCGTCTTTCGGGTGTCGAAGGACTTTAATTCCATGGTATATTGGGTTTTTTTGATTATTTAACTTTCTTCTATTTTTGTCTTGGGTTGGGGGCTGTGGCATGGCGAGGCTGGGACACATAGCACAGGTCTGAGGGAACGTGGTGGGCGGGTGAGAGTGTGTGTGTGTGGGGGGGGGGGGGATAATATTTCATGGGATGAACCATTCTGCAACGTTTTTGCTACATACAGTATTGTGATCATAACATTACGAGAAGCAGTAAGCCATTAATTAATGCTTACACCTTAGAGGATAACAAATTACACAATTACATACTGACGCTTATGCATTACGAGTTTCCATTGATGCGGTGACGTGATTGTAGCTGGTGTTTTTACAAATATGCGCTAACAGTCGTGAATTACTTGAATTACAATCCTGAACGTACATGCATCTTTGATTTAGTATTGACAACAACAACAACAACACCAGCAACAACAAGAAAAGAAAAAGAACGTCCGTGCTAGCCACCAAAGCATCAGCATACCCTTGAACCTGCGCGCGGGAGTTTTCTCTCCGCTCTGTCCCACCTTCAAACAAGTCTAACACCACTGCACACAAAATTTTACATCCCATGCCTGCTTGGTTTCTTCCCCCTTTACTTCACGCATACAACCCAGAGAAGTGGAAGCAGTGTGTGTGTGTGTGTGTGTGTGTGTGTGTGTGTGTGTGTGTGTGTGTGTGTGTGTGTGTGTGTGTGTGTGTGTGTGTGTGTGGAGAGAGAGAGAGAGAGGAGAGAGAGCGTTGTTGGGCGGCGGAAGGGTAGAGGGGATGGAATGAAGGAATGAAGTAGAGAGGAAAGTGGTGGGGGGCGGGTGGGGGGACGGGGGGGGTGGGGGTTGAAACGCTCGACATGCTCTGAAAGAGAACAAGCCCCCCCCCCCCTCCTCCCCCTCACAACCCCATCCCCCTTACCCGCCTACCCCCCCCCCCCCCCCCCCCCCCACCCCCCCACTTCACTTTTCGCCACTCCTCTCTCTTCTCAAGCCCCCCCCCCCCCCCCACCCACCCACCCCAACCTCCGATACACATCCACCGGCATCCACACCTCTTCACCCTTCCCATACCCCCCTCCCCAAAGCGCGCGCTGTTGTTAACCCTTGATCCCGCCCCTCCCTGGTCAGTTTTGAACAGTCAACATCGTTTGCCTCCCCCTTTATTTCCCATTGTTGTGCCTCGGTCACCTCCTTCTTGTGTGCGCGCGCCAACACCGCCAGGCAGACTTTGGGGGTGGCTTTATGACAATCTGCTTGCGTCAAAACGAGAGAGAATGAATGAATGAATGAATACACGAATGAATGAACTTAGTTTTATTTTAGAGAGATAGAGAGAGGCAGGGAAAGATACTAGGAGTGGGAGAGGGGGACAGGAGGAATAATAAATGTTGAGAGTGTCAGTTATTCTACCAGATCCCTCTTGGAGTCTTGCTGTGAGCAAGGGACTTGAAAATCACTTGAAAGACACGCACGTACACACACGCACACACACACACACACACGCACGCACGCACACACGCATGCACGCACGCACGCACGCACGCACGCACACACACACACACACACACACACACAGAGGGAGAGGGAGGGAGATGGAATGATACTAAGATTGGCTGTGTATGGAATGTGATCAGGGTGTCCATTATTATTATTATCATCATAAACCAGAACCTCTCCAGACTTGTGCAGATTGGTGGAGTGGATTTTAAGAGAGAGACACGGAGAGACAGACAGTGAGAGATAGAGAACAGACGACAAGAGAACAGACAGATAGAGACAGGGAGAGAGAGTATGAGAGTACAATGTGTGTGTGTGAGAAAGAGACACGGGAGGGAGAAAGATGGAGCGAAGGGGAGAGAGAGAGAGAGAGAGAGAGAGAGAGAGAATAAGCAGGGATTGGGTAAGCTACCGTCATAAATAAATAAAAATGTTTGAAAAAAAAAGTTACCGTCATAAACTATTGGTGGGGTGGTGTGTGCGGGGGGACAGTGTGGAAGGGGCATGGGGGCGCGGGGGTGGGGGTGAGGGGGTGGGGAGTGAGGAGGTGAACCGGGAGACAGGAAGGGGTAAGATGTCATTCACAAACCAGACTCTCTCCAGAGGCTTACTTCAGAGGAGCAAAGGACATGAAAACCATCAGAGGGACACATACACACACACACTCAAAAAAACACACACAAAAAACAGAAACACACACGTGCACGCTTGCACACACACACACACACACACACACGCGCGCGCGCGCGCACAAAGTAGAGAAAGGAAATATGCAGGAAGTGTGTGTGTGCAGGGGGTAGGGTGGGGGGGAGAGGGTGGTGGGAGTTACCCGTCATAAACCACCGGTGGGGGGTTGGGGGTGGAAGGTACGTTGAGAGTGTCAGCAGTTGTAAACCAGACATCCCCCCTCCTGAGTTGTACCACAGAGAGCAAATGACTTGAACACCATCAGACACGCAGTTTGAAACACAGAGAGAGAGACGGACGGCAAGAGGGAAGGAGGAAGGGAAGAAGAGAGAGAGAGAGAGAGAGACAGAGATACAGACACAGGGAGATAGAGACAGACAGACACAGAAACAGAGAGAGAGATACATACATACACAGAGATACAGACAGACAGACAGAGAGAGGGAGCAGACTGACAGAGAGATAGAAACATATTCACACACACACACACACACACACACACACACACACACACACACACACACACAGAGACAGGCATACAGACATGCTGACAGAAAACTACAGGGAGAAACAGACAGACAGACAGACAGACAGAGAGAGAGAGAGAGAGAGAGAATGGGTGAAGAGGGAGAGTGGTGAATGGTGAGAGAGAGGGTGAGATGGGTGAGATGCAAGGACTGGGTGCAGAGGGAGGGAGGAAGGGTGTGAGATAGACACAGTACTGAGAAACAGAAACACACAGAGCGTGGTGGAGGGTAGGGGGTTGGGGGTGGGGTTAGGGGGTGGGGAGTGTCCGTTCGTGGTACCCCCCCCCCCCCCCCCACCCCGCCTCCCTGCAGAGTAAGAGCGTGGCAGTACAGGGTGCGCGGCAAGGAAGGAGCAGGGGAGGAAACCCATCACTCGGGGTAATGACCCGCGAAGCGTCTGGTGCGGCCTTTAAGGCTTCTCTCTTTTCCCTTTTAGTGAGTTAGTTACCTATGGTAGCATGCAGCAGTCAACAGACAGCAAGTGAACGTTTTGTGAGAGCTCTGGCTGTTGACTGTTGTTGTTGTAGGTATGGGAGTTTGTTGTTTGTGTTGTTTGTGTTTGTTTGTTCATTTGTTTGTTTCTTTGGGGTTTTTTTTGTTTGTTAATTTGATTCATTTGTTGTTTATTATTATTGTTATAATAATAATGATAATAATAATAATATTAATATTATTGTTATTGTCCTCCTCCTCCTCCTCAGTAGTAGGAGTAGTAGTAGTAGTAGTTGTTGTTGTTTTTGTAATTAGTTAAATAATTAAGTGGTACTGATTTTATCATCGATTTTTTTTTGTTACACTATTCATTTATTTATTTATTTTTACTTATTTACTTAGTCGTTTTTCTATTGATTCATGTAGTTGTTTTTTCTGTTGACTTTGTTTTTCTGTTGACTCATGTAGTTGTCTTTCTTTTGACTCATGTAGTTGTTTTTCTATTGACTTTGTTTTTCTATTGACTCATGTAATTGTTTTTCTCATTCCGTTGTTTGGTTTCGTGCGGTTAATTGAAATGATGACCCCCACCACCCCTACCCCAACCCCTTTACGCGACCCCCGTCAACCTCTCTTCCTCTTCCTTTCCGTTCAACGCTTTGCTGGTGTTTTCTCCTGTCTCTCTCTCGGTCTCTTTGTCTGTGTATCTGTCCGTCTGTCTCTCTGTCTGTCTGCCTGCCTGCCTCACACACACACACACACACACACACACACACACACACACACACACACATTAATACACTCACACAAACACATAACACATATACATTGCAGAGCTTTTTGACGCTCGCAAGTGACCATACAACCGCTAGCTTTCTGGGTGGTTCTTCCCACCCCCCCACAAAAAAAGCAGAAAGGGAAGTGGGGTTGGGGTGAGGGGGTTAGGGGGAACAAAGGGAGAGAACGGGGGAGCCGGAGGGGGCGGGGTAACAGGGGGTGGAGGAGGCGTGACGACAGTCATGGATGACCGACCTTGCAACGGTGATGGACCCACAGCCACGTGCGTGACCCCCCGCACCTGGAACCGAACGGGCCGCGCGCGCGCGTGTGTGAAATAGTAGTAGTAGTAGTAGTAGTAGTAGTAGTAGTAGTAGTAGTAGTAGTAGTAGTAGTAGTAGTAGTGGTGGTGGTGGTGGTGGTAGAAGTTGTAGTTGTTGATGTAGCAACAGTAGTAGTTGTAGCAGCAGCAGCAGTAGTAGTTGTAGTAGTAGTTCTTGTTGTAGAAGCAGTAGTAGATGTTGTAGCAGCAGTAGTAGTTGTAGTAGTAGTTCTTGTTGTAGCAGTAGTAGTAGATGTTGTAGCAGCAGCAGGTAGTAGTAGTAGGTGTTGTTGCTGTTGTTGTAGCAGCAGTAGTAGTTGTTGTTGAAGCAGCAGCAGCAGTAGTAGTTGTTACATCGGCAGTCCTTCTTGATGTAGCAGCAGCAGTAGTAGTAGTAATAATAGTAGTAGTAGTTGGTGGCTGTTGTTGTGGTGTTGGTGTGTTTGTTGTTAGACCCAATGCTTTTCAGATTTTTCACATTGGTATGTGTGGTGTTAGTCGTGAGTGAGTGGAATGGGAAGTGTGTGTGTGTGTGTGTGTGTGTGTGTGTGTGTGTGTGTGTGTGTGTGTGTGTGTGTGTGTGTGTGTGTGTGTGTGTAAAGTAGTAGTCGTGCTAAAAGCAGCAGCAGCAGCAGCAGTAGTAGTAGTAGTAGTAGTATTCGCAGTTTCATTTAATGTTTTTTTCACTTGATGTGATATTAGTCGAGAGAGAGAGAGAGAGAGAGAGAGAGAGAGAGAGAGAGAGAGAGTGTGTGTGTGTGTGTGTGTGTGTGTGTGTGTGTGTGTGTGTGTGTGTGTGTGTGTTTTCCTTTGTTTATTGCATTCACATCTGTCTGTGTGGGCGGGCGAGATTCGAACTCCTGACCTTCCAGCTTCCTGTCATAAACGCTCGCAATTTGATATCAGTAGACCACATCCCAGATCGTACTCCGGAGGGGTCGGGGGGAAGATGGGGCGAGGGGGGGGGGTTACTTTTTGCCCTTAAAAAAAAAAAAAGAGAACCCACAAAACATTTTGACATTAAAACATCACGCGCAGGTACACACGGATACTCCACACACACACACACACACACACACACACACACACACACACTGTGTCTCAACAAAACTCCTAGGGGCATGCCGACACATACGCTGCGATTTGAGATACAGCAATGGGAAGAAAAGAATGTCCATGAATGAATCAGCTGTCAAGAATGAATGAATGAATTAAACATCTTGAGAGAGAGAGAGAGAGACAGATTTGCGAAAATACGGACTACCAGTTGAGCTGTGTTTTATATTGTACTGCATTGTATTCTATTGTATACATATAATACACTGTTGTAGTGTATTCCTTAGAAATATCACTTTTATTCGTTCCTTTGTTTGTTCATTTATTCATTGACCGATCTGCTCGCGGACAGCGTGAATAAATCATTATGTCCTTCTTTGTTAATTCCTAGGTTGATTGATTTATGCGTCCATTCATTAATTCATTTATTCATCCGTTCATGTGTCTCAATCTGTTCGAATAATACCACCACCACCACATCCCCACTCATTCATGCATTCGTTCATTTGTACAAACAGCTCGCTCTGTTGGAAAAAATCACTCAACCATTCATTCATTCATTCATTCCAAAATTCATGCATTAACTCAGACATCCATATCTGCAACATTCACTTTGTTAAAACAAAACTGTAGCGAATTCACTGGGGCGATTTTTTTTTTTCTCCTTCTTTTAATTTTGACGCCAACCATCAATCATAGTTGCTGACACAAAGCCGGTTGCCCTGGTATGGGGGCTGCATGTGCATCATAATGATAATGATAGACATTGTGTCTGGACCATTGTTTGGTGGAGGGAGGGGGAGGGGGATGGGGACCCTCCATGGAGGAAGGTGTGTAGGGGGGCATGGTGTGTGTGTGTGGGGGGGGGGGGGCGGGGGGGAATGGGGCGGTCGGGGAGGCGGGGGGGGGGGGTGGTAGCAGGAGAGAGGTTTGTATGGGGAGGGGAGGAGAAAGGGAGGGGGAATCCGAATTATTATTTTTTTAAGAGAAGAGATGGTGAAAACAAAATAGTGGTGGTGGTGGTGGGGGAGGGGGTGTGGGGGTAGCGGGAGAGAGGTTTGTATGGGGAGGGGGGGGGAAGGGAGGGGGAATCCGAATTTAAAAAAAAAAAATTTAAGGGAGGAGAGGAGAGATGATGAAAAAAATAGTGGTGGGGGGTGGGGGTGTGCAGTGAGAAGGGATGGCGGGTGTGGAGAGGGGCGGGGGACGGAGGGGGGTTGTTCGATGGAAATTGGGGAATGAATAGTTTGAGGGGGAGGGGAGTGGTGGTAAAGGGAGGGTAAGGGATGGGAGGATGGTGCTGGGGGTGGACGTGGACTTGGAGGGAAACAGGCAAGGTTCGTGTTGTCAGACCTGTTGCACGCAACACACTGCCACATACAGTACAAGGAGTGTTCGGAAACTGGGTTGTGAGGGGCGGGGTGGAGGGGAGGGCGGAAGGGAGGGGGGGGGGGGTTAGATGGATGCTGATATTGTTGTTGTTATGTGTGCTTTTTTTTGTTTTTGTTATTTGTTCATATTTTGATGTTTTTGTTGTTGTTGTTGTTTTTTTACCGTTATGATTTCCCATTGCTTCTGTCAGTCTCTCTGTTTTCATTGTCGAGGCATGTATGTCCCTCTTCCAATGTATCTGTATGTCTGTCCATGACTCTGTGTGTGTGTGTGTGTGTGTGTGTGTGTTTCTTTCGCCTTTGCTCGAGCAAAAATATGCTCTACTTGTTTACAATATATAATTGTATTACAGGCGAGTGCCCTTAACCATGTTATGATTTGATTGATTGTAATATGGAAATATTATGACTGTCACCACTTTTGATTTGTTTACACATTGATTTGTTTGTCTGTTGATTTGTTGATTGATTGAATTGTTTCTCTAATCCATTATTCACTGTCTTCTTTCCATTTTCAGAATGAACGCCACCTGAAAGCACCCTGAATCGGAAAAATCTCACCTCATCATCGGATTGGTTTCCAACCAATCAAACCACACCCACATCAAATCAATCACCAACACCAACACCAACAACTTCACCATCAACAACAACAACAACAGCAACAACCGAGGCAGCAGCAGCAACAAACGCCTCCCCACCCCCACCCCCACCCACCCTCCCCTTTAATGGGCGGAGGAGACAACAACAACAACTACTCTGGTCGCAGTGACGTCACCACCACCGGCCAGTCAGGGGGAGAGAACCGTGGAGTATGAAGCATGACGGACCGGCTCAAGCGGAGGAGTTACGGGCCTTTGGGCCTGGGATCGGGCTCGGGCATCGTCGGGACGTCGTCGTGGAGCTCCGTACTGTTGTTGCTCGTCGTCGGTTGGCTGCTGGCGCTGGGAGGTGGCGCCAGGCAAGCGGCGGCGCAAGGAGGAGGTGAGTTCCACTTCTGTGTGTGTGTGTGTGTGTGTGTGTGTGTGCGCCTGCCACCATATGTTGTGAAGGGTTGGGTTGGTTTGAGTTGGGGTGAAGATGACGTACATATAGATAACTGTCACATACACATGTATTAAACACATGCACTCCCCCCTTCCGCCACATATACATTAATATACTTCACACACATACAGACACAAACAACACACATCGTTCTCTCTCTCTTTCTTTCTTTCACACACACACACACTCACTCTCTCTCTCTTTCTCTCTCTCTCTCTCTCTCTCTCTCACACACACACACACACACACACACACAGATAAACACAAACACAAACACGTATTGTCATCACACAAACGCACACACAGACACAGACACACACACACACACACACACACACACACACACACACACACAAAACGACAGGCACACACACACACACTCTCTCTCTCTCTCTCTCTCTCTCTCTCCACCCACACCTACACCCACACCCACACACGCCCGCCACTCAGTCTCATACTCACTGATTAATAAATGGCAAATGGAAATGAATGCGACCCAAAGCAAACGACACGGACCTGTCAATCACCACACCATGACCCCTCTTGTTCCCCATATGCAAATGTGACACGGACACCTGTGACCTAGGATCGTCTTACTGCGGTCACTGTTGGGAGGAAACTGATACGTAACTGATACACACGTCACAGATGTTGAGCATTTCGTCATTTCCTGTCTGCGCCCCGTTTTTCCTTGTTCCTCTTCAGTTCTCTCTGTTCCCTGATAATGTCTGTCTGTCTGTCTCTCTGTCTCTCTCTGATTCTGTCCGTCTCTCTGCCTCCCTGATTATGTCTGTCTGTCTGTCTCTGTCGGTTTGTCTGTCTCTGTATGTGTGTGTTGTCATTCTTTGTCCATCTCTCTATATATAATGGGAAGACAATAAAAAAAAAAACAACAACAAAAAACCCACATATTATGAGACGGACAGCCAGACAGCCAGAGGAAGAGGCCACACACACACACACACACACACACACACACACACACACACACACACACACACACAGAATATGAATGGCTTGTTTTCGTTACCCACTTGGCCTTTCTACCCTCTGCCCACACAAGCCCAACACATACAAACACTCCCTCCCCTCCCTTCGCCCCTCACCCCTCTGCTCTGTCTCCCTATGTATCTATTTCTCTCTGTCTGTCTGTCTGTTTGTCTCACTCTCTGTCTATGTCTCTCTGTCTCTGTCTGTTTGTCTCACTCTCTGTCTGTCTTTCTATCTGTCTGTTTGTCTCACTTTCTGTCTATGTCTCTCTATTTCTGTCTGTCTGTCTCACTCTCTGTCTATGTCTCTCTATTTCTGTCTGTCTCACTCTCTGTCTATGTCTCTCTATCTGTCTGTCTATGTCTTTCTGTCTCTTTCTGTCTGTATCACTCTCTGTCTATGTCTCTCTGTCTCTGTCTGTCTGTATGTTTGTCTCACTCTCTATGTCTCTCTGTCTCTGTCTATCTGTTTGTTTCACTCTATGTCTATGTGTCTCTATCTCTGTCTGTTTGTCTCACTCTCTGTCTATGTCTCTATCTCTGTCTGTTTGTCTCACTCTCTGTCTATGTCTCTCTATCTATGTCTGCATGTCTGTTTGTCTCACTCTCTGTTTATGTCTCTGTCTCTGTGTGTCTGTCAATGTTTTTCTATCTCTGTATCACTCTCTGTCTATGTCTCTCTGTCTCTGTCTGTATGTTTGTCTCACTCTCTGTTTATGTCTCTGTCTCTGTGTGTCTGTTTGTTTCACTCTATGTCTTTCTATATCTGTCTGTTTGTCTCACTCTCTGTCTATGTGTCTCTATCTATGTCTGCATGTCTGTTTGTCTCACTCTCTGTTTATGTCTCTGTCTCTGTGTGTCTGTCTGTTTGTTTCACTCTATGTCTCTCTATCTCTGTCTGTCTGTCTCACTGTCTGTCAATGTCTCTCCATCTCTGTCTGTCAGTTTGTCTCACTCTCTGTCTATGTTTC
>NC_134892.1:14047396-14054896 GCF_041734735.1 Babylonia areolata | reverse complement strand
ATCTCCTCTCCCACTCCACCCCCACCCCCAGTGAGGGATGGGGTTTTTGGTGATGCGGTGTTGCTCATCAGCGCGCCATTCTCCTCACCAGCACTCATCGGGCCACTCAATCAATCCGGCCCCCTCATCTGCAGGCTTTCCGATCCGCCCTGACTGCATCCGGGACCTGTTTCCTATCGGCGCCATTTTGGTGGTGCTGCGGTGGACATTTGCCGTTGATAACCCCCCCCCCACCACCACCACCACCACCACCATTCCGCCTCTCCGTTTTCTTAACACCCCCCTCCACCTCCCCCCCCCCCCGACTCCTCCCCTCCCCCCGCCCATCTCCACAACCCCCACACCCCAAATTCGATCGTTCCGAAATTTAGCTCCCTCATGAGTGTTGCCACGTTGCTGTACCTGTTTTCTGTTTCCAGGTGATTGTGATGGTGGTGGGGTTTGATCTTGAAGGATTGGGGGTTGTAATGGTCTGTAGGGGTGAGAGAGTGTAGGTGAAGAATCTTTCTTTAACACCGTTTCTTCGCCAGTTCTTGCCAACGTACACAATAGGGTACGTATATACCGTCATCTTCCCCCCTCTTTGAAAGTCTGTAAGCATGTTAAGGATGTAATGTACAGTTCGTAATGATTTATGTACCCTATACTCAGTTCGTTATTCCTGAGCTGTAAGGTCGGGTCTTGTGTGGACAGTGCATACATACCCAATCCCTATTCGTCGGAAGCCTGTAAGCATCAGGTTGTTACAGTGCATAGGAACTTTAATCGTGTTCTCATCTCGTGCTTCCTTTGTTGCGAAGTCCTTGTATGTACAGTACAGTTCCTGCACACCCCAGGCGTATTCCTCGAAAGCCTGTAAGCGTCATGTCGAATCTTCCCCCGGACTTCCAAATAAATAGTGTCTACCCTTTTCCCATGCTCCTTGCCTTCTTACTCCAGTATGTTAAGATCGGGTCATGTGTGTACAATACTGTACTACATGCAGTATAGTCTAGCCCTGTTCCTCGAAAGTATGTAAGCCTGTTAGCGTCATCATTAGCAGATCGAGCCCCGTAGGTTACAGAACATGCATACGCGTACCTTCATACTTCTCCCGTACTTTGTATACATTGCGATACATACATAGTTATCGAGCTGTGTGATCAATGGTTTCTCCACTGCAAATGAAAGTCGTTTACACCTTAGTCTTTTGTCAAGGACTATGACTGAAATTAGGAGACAAGATTGCGCTGGATCTTAGTGCTGCAGCCTTGGGGGGGTGGGGGGGGGGGGCTGTCTAGTTGGCCTTTGGGAACCATCCCAACGCCGACTGTCCTGAAACCCTCTTGGCCGAGAGAGCGGGGTTGTAACTTGGGCAAGACACTCTCCACTGTAATCAAATTCTAGCTCAGATAGTCGGGACAGCAGTTACCTCATCTGCTGTTCTGATGGTCATAGTCGGACACGACTGACTATCATATACTACTAGTTATCGCTTTATTCCTGTTTTGTAAGACCGGATATTATAAATTATGCACAATACAGATCATACAAACCCTGGTCCTATTCCTCGAAAGCCTGATCGCGTTGTTATTAGATCGCACCATACACGTTAAGGTACACGCATACCCATAACCTTAACCCGTTCCTTGCCTAAATTCATGCAAGTTTGAGATCGAACTCTGTGCATCACAGTGTATACGTACCGTTATACCTTCAAACTTCTCATCGTGAGATCAAGTGTAGGTTTCTCACAGCCTGGTGAGCACTTCTGGTCTCTGTGAAGGTCAGGCTGTTTGCTCTTTTTATTTTTATTTTTTCCTAAAGCAGATGTGGGGTGGCATGTGTAAATACGTTCGCACGCTTTGAAAGTGAACCCGAGTACACGACGCGTGTATTACAGTGCATATGTACGTGTTTACCGTCATTCTATCCCTCGCGCCGTCCCTCTGTAACCATCTGATCAAGCCCTGGTAGGTATTCAGTGCGCTGCATAAATACATTACCTGTACCTTTCATCTCCCCCCCTCCTCTCTCTCTCTCTCTCTCTCTCTCTCCCCCTCTCTCTCTCTCTCTCTCTCTCTCTCTCCCCGCCCCCTCTTTTCTCATGCTCTCTCTCTCTCTCTCTCTCTCTCTCTCTCTCTCTCTTTCTCGCTCTCTCTGTCTCTCTCTCCACGTCTCTGTTTCTCCAAGGTATCTGGGTTTTTTTTTCTCTATGTCTGTGTCTGTCTCCGTGTCATTCACTACCCATCTCTGTCTCTCAGTGTCTCTGCCTGTATCTGTCTCTCTGCTTCTCTATCTGTCTGTCTCTGTCTCTGTCTCTCTCTCTCTCTCTCTCATGCACACACACACTCTCTCTCCATTCTCCTGGCATATAAGCCCCCCCACACCCCTCTCGCTTACTTTCTCTCTCTCTCTCTCTCTCTCTCTCTCTCTCTCTCTCTCCCTCTCCCCCCCCCCCCCCCCCGCCCCCCTCACCAACATTACCAGGTTTCCTCCCTCAGTTGTTCCACCCCCCGTGCCCAGTGTGCCCGGCTCCCATCAGACCAATTACCCCCGATGGAAGCCGGCTGCCTAATTGCAACTGCGCCACTGCGCAACGATCCGTCTGCGGACCTCTCGCGGAAGCAGACGACCCTGATGCGCAGCCGCAGGGAGGCGTAAGGGACATAACTCGAACCAGCAGGGGGGCAAAGCCAAGGGAGGTGACTCTGGTGCAAAGTCTGGGGAAACCGCTGCCGCCTGGCGTTGACGTTGTGGTTGTAGTCGTAGTCGGTAGTCGTGGTCGTGAATGATGATGTTGCTGCTTCGGCGGGTGGCTGTAGTGGTGGTGTTGGGGTTGGGCGAAGGTTGTGGTGGTGGTAGTGGTGGTGAAAGAATTAAGGGAGAGAGAAAAAAAAACACACAAAAAAACCCCCCCCCCCCCCCCCAGGAAAACACAAAAGTACTGTGAAAAGACTTCAGGAAGAGAAAAAAAAACAACAAAAAGTATTGTGAGAGGACTTGGGAGACTTGGGTTAGTGGAGCTGGTTAGGGGAGGGGGTGTTAAGGGGTGGATGAGGTGATGGTGGGTGGAAGGGAATAGGTGGAGGTGGGGGGGGGGAGGTGCTGGTAAAGTAGGGTGGGGTGGGGAGGGGAGGGGAGGGGAGGGATGGACGGAGTAAGGACTCTTTTTGTTTCATTTTAGTTTTAAAAGTCACCAAGTGCGGCTCTTCTGTCGTCTTCAACTGAAGAAAGAAAGAAAGAAAAAAAGTTCTCTCTCAGTCTCACTCAGTCACTCTGTCTGCTGTGCAACTTCTTGTCTGTTTCTCGTCCTCTCTCTTCTTGTCTACGACCTTCACCCTTCTACACCTCCACCCACACACCCCAGTACTCACCCCACCCCGCTTTCCCCGACTTTGCAGAGTTCAGTTCGTGTAGATTTTCCTCTTCTTTTTTTTCTTCTTTTTTTTTTATTATACATTTCTTCTTCTTCTTCTTCTTTTTCTTTCATTGATTTTAAGTTTGATTTATATGGAATGACATTTCTTTTGGTTGGTGCCAGTTGATCAGTTACCAATTATGGATTGTTACAAAAGAGTTAACTCTGTTATGCGTGTTCTCGACAAAGAGAGAGAAAGAGGGGTGGGGGGTTGTGCGCTGCGACCAAAGGAAAGTCGAGAGAGAGAGAGAGAGAGAGTTACCAGAGTCAGTCAGACGGATAGACAGACCGTAGAACAAACAAAACAAAACAGACAAGTGCTCCAACAAAAATCGGAAAAGCTTTGCAACATGTGGGAAGGAGAGATGAAGAGGTAGAATGGTGGGGAGAGGGGGGGGGGGGAGAGGGAGACAGAAGAGGGATGGAGGGAGGTAACTCTTGCATGATTATTAAAAAAAAAAAAAAAAAGAGGGAGAGCAGGGGGATTGGGATGCGTGAGTGAATGGGGAGGGGGTGGGGGGGGGGAGGAGACGACGACTTTCGTTCGTTTGTTTCCCCCACACGATGCAGTTTTGATTAGACATCTTGTGTCCATGTTCATTGCACATCACGACATTCCACCCCCCCCCCCCCCACCCACCTCCCCTTTTCTCTCTCTGCCTCGCATCCCTCCCTCACCCCCCCCCCCCCCTCCCAACCATCCCCGCCACTCACTCCCCCCTCCTGGATCCCTAAATCTCCCCCCCCCCCTCCTCACCCCTTCCACATCCACACCTCACATCCCTCGCCTGTCGTTTCTCACCTCCACCCTCCCAACCTACCCCACCCATCCACTCTCCCACTCCCAGGATCCTCTACAATGCCACGCCCCTTTACATCCCTCGCCTGTCGATTCTCACCACCACCACCACCACAACCACCACCACCATCATCATCATCATCATCCTATTTCATCCCCAACACCCCCTTCTCCAACCAACCCCGACCTTTCCATGTCAAATCAGCTTCAGCTGAATTATGACTACAGGTGCTTGGCCTGTCAAACGGACGGTGGAGGTGATGGGGTGTGTGTGTGTGGTGTGGTGTGTGTTTGGAGGGTTGGGGTTGTAGGGGTAGGGGTTGGTTGTTGTGGAGAGCGAGAACGGTGTGTGTGTGCGTGCGTGCGTGTTTCAGTGTGTTTCAGTGTGTGTGTGTGTGTGTGTGTGTGTGTGTGTGTGTGTGTAGCGGGTAGGGTGGTGTGTGAGGTGGTGTTAGATGATAAGGATTCAGAAGCTGGGATTGGAAAGGTGGTGGTGGTGGTGGTGGTAGAGTATGGAACTGGGAGGGGTGGGGTGGTAGTTATCAGGGAGAGAAAGGTGGATGAGGAGGAAAGAGGTGGGTGGTCGGAGGATGGTGAGGATGGAAGGAGGTTTGGGGGGGGGGGGGGGTCGGGAGGGGGGGGGGGGGGGAAGGGAGTTGGAGAGGTGTTGCACGTTTAGGTGGGCTGAGCCTGAGGAAGATGTATGCAACTCCATGACTGATGTGTGCGAGTGTGGCATCAGAGAGGGAGAGAGAGAGAGAGAGAGAGAGGGTTGGTTCGGGGGGGAGGGGGGGGGGAAGATCCTCTCTAGCTCTGTGTGTGTGTATGCGTGTGTGTGTGTGTGCTCGGGCGTCTGTAAGTATGTGGTGAGTGTAGTATTTGTGTGTATGCATGTATGTTAGTGTGTGTGCGTGTGCGTGCATGTGTTTGTATGTGCGTGTGTGTGTTTGCAGTGAGTGGAGTGTGTTTGTGTGTATATGTGTGTGTGCGAGAGAGAGAGAGAGAGAGAGAGAGAGAGAGAGAGAGAACTCTGCGACCAGAGATACTAAGGGACTTTTTACAGGTTTTATTTTGTCTTCTTCTTTTTTTGTGGTGTGTGTGGTGTACAATGGAGGGGTGGGTGGGTGTAGGGGTATGGGGTCAGGTGGGTTGGTGTGGGGAGGGCGGGGGGGGGGGGTTCGGAATTGCGCTCATCATCCACTGAGTGGGTTTTCTGCACCAGAGCAGATGAAAAGAAAACATAGCCCGCGAGAACGCAGGTGCTCAGAGAGTGCGTGTGTGTGCGGGAGAGAGAGAGGGTGGGGGGAGAGAGAGGGGAGAGAGAGAGAGAATGGGGGTGATAGGAAGGGTGAGAGAGAGAGAGAACGCTGAATACTAAACATATTAGAGAGAGAGAGAGAACGTTGAACATATGAGAGAGAGAGAGAACGTTGAACATATGAGAGAGAGAGAGAGAGAGAGAGATATGAACATTTGAGGGACAGAGAGATAGAGAGTGAGGGGGAGAGAAAAGGAGAGATGGAGGAAGGAAGGGAGAAAGGGGGGGGGGGAGAGAGAGAGAGAACGTTGAACATATGAGAGAGAGATATATGAACATTTGAGGGACAGAGAGATAGAGAGTGAAGGGGAGAGAAAAAGAGAGATTGAGGAAGGAAGGGAGAAAGGAGAGAGAGAGAGAGAGAACGTTGAACATATGAGAGAGAGAGAGAGAGAGAGAGACACTGGGGAAGTTGGGGAGGATCGGGTTGGAGGATGGTGGGTAGAAGTGGGTGGGTTGGGAGGGGGTGGGGGTCGAGGGTTGAGGGCGGAATCACAGACCACGGACCACCCCAGTTCTGTATACGTCTTGCCAGTAACCTTCCGTCAATTCCTCCACCCCCCCACCCCCCCAGTCCCCCTTCGCCCTCCCCCCCTCCTCCCCCCCGCACCACCCTCACACACGTACCAGACTGACAAGACCTGGAACGAAACTGTAAAGGGAAACGTACATAATATTACATGTATACAGTCTGTATGTTTGTTGTTGTTTTTTTGTTTGTTTTTTGTTTTTCCTCAAGGCCTGACTAAGCGCGTTGGGTTACGCTGCTGGTCAGGCATCTGCTTGGCAGATGTGGTGTAGCGTATATGAATTTGTCCGAACGCAGTGACGCCTCCTTGAGCTACTGAAACTGAAACTGAAACTGTATGTTGTCTCGTTTCGTGAGCTGTACAAGTTCGAGTAGGAATAGTAGTGGTTTCGTGAAAGCTTGCGTATACATGGAATGGCGTGTAGACGGCGTCAAAAATGAAGTTTTGAATGGCATAGGCGGGTGAAAGAGTGCATTCTATTTTTGGTTCGTAGATGTATTCTATAGACATTTTTTTTTTTTTCTTTGTTTGTTTCTTTGTTCGTGATGTGTTTCCCCGCTTTTCTTTCTTCCCTTCTCTCTCTCTCTCTCTCTCTCTCTCTCTCTCTCTCTCTCTCTCTCTCTCTTACATTCTTATTTGTTACTTTATTTCTTTTTTTCTTAATCTTACTTTCTTAATCTCTCAGCGCATATTTCTTTCTTCAGTTTTTTTTTTTTTTTTCTCCTTCTTTCTTTCATCAGTCTACTTCCTCTCTCTCGTTGCAACGCTCTGCACCGCACCTCACTTCTCCACTAACGCGGCTTTTTTTTTCTTTTTCTTTCTTTTTCTTTCTCTCCATCCTGTCATTCATTCATTCTTTTTTTTTTCTTCATTAATTTATTTCCCTTCACATCCGCACCTTCCAACCTCCACCCCCACCCCTTCTCCAACAGTGGGTTTTTTTTTTCCTTCACATATTTTTATTTTTCCTTTCGTTGATTTGCTTCCTTCCTTATTCTTTCCCCTTCCCTAACACTTCCTCTGCACCAGCATCGCGTCCTTTCTTTCTTTCTTCTTTCCTTTCTTTCTTCGTTTCTCAATCTTTCTTGAGCTACGTTTCTTCCGACAACCTACCCATGGTTTGTGTTTATTTCTTCTTCTTCTTCTTCTCTTTTTTTTTCCTTTCTTTTCTTTTTCTTTTTTTTCGGGGGAGGGGGAGGGGCGGACTTCGTCTATTTTATTTAGTTTTAGTTTGATTCAATTTTATCGCATTTTGTCATTTTTTGTCGCTCGTATCAGCCATACCCGAGGGAGCCTTAAGGCTCCTCTACACACTACACGACAGGTTTACGGGGCGACACAAATAAAATTCGCCCTGCCCCCCCTCTTTTTTTTTCTTTTTTTTTTTTCTTTTTTCTGCTTCGTAAAATCCTCCTTTTTAATGTCGTTTCGATTATTGCCTCCCTTCTTTCTA
>NC_134892.1:14032396-14034896 GCF_041734735.1 Babylonia areolata | reverse complement strand
ATAAGTGAAAAAAAAAAAAAAAAAAAAACCAAGAAAAGAAAAGTTTCCTGTTAACTGATGTTCTTGCAGATCAGATGCTGAGTGTGAAGAAACGCAGTAAATAAAACAAGGGTGCAGAAAACAGGGGTGTTTCATAGAATGTTGGGTTGTGTAACGACATGTCCACATCTACGGTTATTGGATTGTTTCTCTTCTCCCTCCCCCCCCAACAAGAACGTGCGAACAACAAAAGAATGTGCTGGGAGCTCTTTCTCCCCCCCCACCCCCCCATCTCCCCATCCCCCCGCATCTCTCTTCCTCGCCCCGCCCCCTCCCCCTCCCCTCCCCTATCCCCTCCTCCAGAAGTTTCTGATAGGAAATCATATGAGGTGCGAGATCTTCTTGGCAGGGGATACAGTGACTTGAGAGAAAAGATAAAGTCTGAGAGTTTTGGGAAGTCTGTTGTGACTCTGTGTGTGTGTGTGTGTGTGTGTGTGTGTGTGTGTGTGTTTGTGTGTGTGTGTGTGTGTTTGTGTGTCTTTATGTTTGTGCGTCTGTGTGTGTCTGCGTGACTGCGCGTGTGTCTGTGTGTTTGTGCGTGCACCTGCATGTATCTTTCTGTACGTCTCCGTGTTCTTTTGTTTCTGTGTACATGAACAAGAGTCCGTGACAACAACAAAAAGAACAACAGCAGCTGCAGCAGCAAGAAGAGATTTGTCACCCTATCCCCCCCCCCACACCAGCCGACCACACACACACACACAGACACACACACATACACACACGTACGCACACATACGCACACACACACACACACACACACACACACACACACGCACACACACATATCACACACACACATCTCACACACACACACACATCTCACACACACACACACACACACACACACACATTACACCAGCCAAACTCGGTGCCTCACACCAGCCCACCATCTCTTCCTGTAAGCCCTGTTCCCTTTCCACATACATCACGTGGTCTGCAGACATTAGATACACCAGACGCCACACACACACACACACACACACACACACACACACACACACACACACACACACACACACAGATAGAGAGAGACAAATGCATATTTGTATTCTGAAATGTTGAGACCAAATCATGTTTAAAGAAACAGAAGAAAAAAAAAAGGCGCTTCGGTTTTGTAAGTTTCAGTTAGTGAGAATTTGGACACATATGTAAGTTTCTGCGAGTGGAAGTTGAAATACTCAGGGTTTTTTTTTAGGTTTCAGTTAGTGGGAGTTAAGGCGTTTTAGGTGTCGTAGGTAGGTTCTCAGAGATTTAGCTGGTGAGCAATTTGTTCTTTGTTTTCCTTTTCTTTTTTCTTTTTTTAGTTAAAGTTCGTCGATAAAAGTAGACACAATACACAAGTAGACACAGTACAAGGCTGTGTCCCTGTTTTCAGTGATGAAGGTATACACTTGCTAATATTACGTTATTGTTCTTTTTTCTTTTCTTTTCTTTTCTTTTTTTTTTTCAGAATGAAAACTTTTGAATACTGCAGCTGTTCATAAAGTTAACTCTCTCCATACGAACGGCGAAAGAGATGACGTTAACAGCGTTTTACCCCAGTTACCATCATCAAAATATTTGCAAGCGGAAAGCTCTTATGCTGAAGAGGTGAATGTTGACAGAGACTACCACAATTCTGACGACGGAAGCTAAAGGTTGGGTCATTCAGAGACACCCACTGCACATCCGAGGGGTCTGTGTAGAGGAGAAGAGAGGACTGGCCGTACTGAGTGAGTTAAACAAAAGCTTGAAGAAGGTTGGGTTTTTTTTTAAAAAAAGGTGTTTTTTTTTTAAATAAAGATACAAGAACAGAAAATGTTGGCTGTTGCTGACGACACAGGGCAAGAACGGAAAGGGCAAGGGAAGAACTGTCACGCACACACCGATCCTTCTTGTCTCGCAAGCATAAACTCCTTCGACCAGAGCCAGAGAAAACCAATACTAATAGCCAAGTCAAGTAACTTAGAAGGACCACCTGTCGCGTGTGTGACGACACATACCTACATACCTATCCACCGTCGTCCTCCACATCAACGAAGCTGGAACGAAGATGAAAGGAGTCGTAGTATTGTCAAGAGTCGGGTTTCCTTGAAGAGTTTCAAGTGTTCCTGTCGATGCCACGTAAAGGTCCTCTTCTTGTTTCAAATGGCGTAGTAAATGGCGTCATGTCGCTGCTACTGTTACAGACAGCACTGATGATCACTTTTTTTTTTTCTCTTTACTCTTTTTTTTTTCAGATAAGACTGATATCTCGCTGAGATGAAATAGGGAATTACGAAATGGATGACGTATGAAATCGATCGGTGCCAGAGAGAGAGAGAATGAGAGAGAGGGGAGAGAGAGAATGACAGAGAGAGAGGAAGAGATAGATGAGGATACAGAGAGAGAGAGTATGAGAGAGAGAGAGAGAGAGTGGGGGACGGAGAGAGAGAGAGAGAGAGAGAGAGAGAGAGAGAGATTAGATCGAGACAGAAGG
>NC_134892.1:14024896-14027396 GCF_041734735.1 Babylonia areolata | reverse complement strand
TCTTGTTCTTCTTCGTATAGTTCTTGTTGTCCCTGTTGTTGTTGTTGTTGGTGGTGGTGGTGGTGGTGGTGGTAGTCTTCTTCTCCTACTTCTTCTTCTTCTTCTCAGTTCGTGAGCTGCACGTATAAACATCATCTATATTCACAACACACACACACACACACACACACACACACACACACACACACACACACACACACACACACACACACACAGAGAGAGAGAGAGAGAGAGAGAGAGACGTGGTAACGAGACACAGACAGACAGACAGACAGACAGATAAAAACGAAACGAAACCAAAAAAAAAAAAAAACCACCAACAACACCGAACCACAACAACATGAAACCTTAAACCCCCACCACACCCCCACATACCCATTTCACCCACCCGCCCCCCCACCCCCACCCCCTCCGCACTCTCCTCCCCTCCCACCCCCCACCCACCCCTTGGCCCCCCCCTCAACCCCCCCACACACACACACACACACACCACCCTCCTCACTTTTCACTTATTCCTTTTACAAGTCACTGACACCGCAGCCGAGCGGCCACAGAACCACAAAACAGAAGAATGTAGACAAGGAAAACAAAGGAAACAAATAAATCTACTGGACAAAGACAAGGAACAACAAGGTTTCCAGTGCAAAAACAACCAGACAAGGTAAGTGCTGAAACAACCATACTTGTCCTGTCGAACGGGGAAAGAATGTAGAGCTTTGTAACTGGGCCCTTACTCAACTGGCTGGAGCATGTGTGTGTTTATATATACCTCTTCTGGTAATCCTTCCGTTCTTCTGCTCTCTCTCTCTCTCTCTCTCTCTCTCTCTCTCTCTCTCCCTCTCATCCCCCCCTCTCTTTCTCTCTCTCTCTCTCTGAGCATGTGTGTTTTCCTATTCTGCCAAATCTCTGCCTCACCCCTCTCTCCCCCCCCCCCCTGTCTCTCTCTCTCTCTTCTCCTCTCTCATTCTCCTTTACGAAAGCAAACGATCTTCTCTGATGTGCTGATGGTCGCGGAGGACTCTTTAATTCCACTTACAGAGTCTGCTTACGTTTAAAAACTTGTTAGTGGGAAGTCGAGTTTCTGGACCCCATTATTGACCAAAGCCCTTAAAAGGAAGGCCCAAGTTGCTCGAAGCTTGGGGTCTTGGAGGATTTAACTTTTGGCACGCGGTTTTTTTTTTTTGTTTTTCATAAAGGACGTAGGAGAAAGGCAGGGGTGGGGGTGTGAGGTTGGGAGGGTGTGGGAAGGGGTGGAGGAAGGAGGGGAGTAGGGGATTGCTGTGTGTGTGAGAGGGGGGAGAGATGAATGGAGGGAGAAGGAGAGAGAGGAGGAGGAGAAGAGGTGGAGAGAGAGAGGGGGGGAAGGGAGAGAGAGAGAGAGAGACGCTGTTTCTGGTTGTTCGAGGGGGGGGGGGGGGGGGGGGGCGGAGTTGGGAGGTTTTGTTGAGAAAGGGATGGTGGAGTGAAGAGATGGAGAAAAGAGAGAGTGAGTGATGGGGGAGAGGGGAAATGGGAGGTGGGAGACGTTGTTCACACACAAGAGCGCGCGTGCGCAGTACACTGTCACACACAAACGCGCGTGCGCACACACACACACACACACACACACACACACACACACACACACACTCACTCACTCACACACACACTGAAAGAGAGAGACACACTTTTGTGTGTGTGTGTGTGTGTTTGTGACAGACAGACAGACATACAGAGGGAGGGAAAGACAGATTCATTTCAAAGCTTAAGACTTGATTGAAAAGGGGGAGGGGGGAGGGTATGTTTAGAATTAGGGAAAAAGCTGGTGCAGAAGGAAGAGAGCCTGGAGAGAGACTCATACAGAGAGAGAGAGAGGGACGGACGCACAGAGATGAGTCACACTAACACACAAACGTCCGATATCTCTCTAAGTGACAAAAAAAAACCCGCTGAATTAAAGAAATAATCACACACACACACACACACACACACACACACACTCTCTCTCTCTCTCTCTCTCTCTCTCTCTCTCTCTCTCATTTTGTCTGTTCCCTTTCATTTGCAATGTAACACCAAAAACAAAACACACACATGCAAACACACACACACACCCCGACACACTCACACCGAAACACACACACACACACACACACACACACACACACACACACACACACACACAGGGAGAGAGAGATAATCTGCGTTTTGTTATGTCAGGAGGAAATCATAATGCAGATGAAGGTGAGAGAAAGGTCGCGCGCGCGCATCTGTGTATGTGTGTTTGTGTTCGTGCGCGTGTACGTATGTATGTGTGTGCATGTGCGTGCGATTGTATGCATGTGTGTGCATGTGCGTGCTTCTCTGTGTGTGTGTGTGCTTCCGTCCAAGCGAGTGCGTGCGTGCACTGATTTTAGGTGCCTTGGTGACATTCACTTTGGAAAAAAAGTTTAAAAGTTCAGCGTTGTTTCAAAGGTGCCGTTTCGTCTCCCAGATTGTTCTGGCGAAATCTTGATTTACCGGG
>NC_134892.1:14019896-14022396 GCF_041734735.1 Babylonia areolata | reverse complement strand
CAGAGAGAGAGAGAAAGGAGAGAGGGAGAGAGAGGAGGAGGGAGAGACAGACAGACAGACAGCACAAAACAGACAGACCGGCACAGAGAGACACAGACAGAGACAGAGAAGGGGAAAGACAGACTGACAATTACACCGGCAGACTGAGAGAGAAAGAGAGAGAGAGAGAGACAGAGAGAAGTGGAGGGAGAGAGAAAATTACAGGGCACAGTGAGAGAGAGAGAGACAGAGAGAGACAGACAGACAGTAAGAGACACAGTGAGAGAGAGAGACAGAGAGAGACAGACAGACAGTAAGAGACACAGTGAGAGAGAGAGACAGAGACAGACAGACAGACAGTAAGAGACACAGTGAGAGAGAGAGAGACAGACAGTAAGAGACACAGTGAGAGAGAGACAGAGAGAGACAGACAGACAGTCTAGTAAGACACACAGTGAGAGAGAGAGAGAGACAGAGACAGACAGACAGTAAGAGACATAGTGAGAGAGAGAGACAGAGACAGAAAGACAGACAGTAAGAGACTGTGAGAGAGAGAGACAGAGACAGACAGACAGACAGTAAGAGACACAGTGAGAGACAGAGAGAGACAGAGAGTTGTAGGGACTCAAAGAGAGACAGACAGACAGTAAGAGACACAGTGAGAGAGAGACAGAGAGAGACAGAGAGTTGTAGGGACTCAAAGAGAAACAGACAGACAGTAAGAGACACAGTGAGAGAGAGACAGAGAGTTGTAGGGACTCAAAGAGAGACAGACAGACAGTAAGAGACACAGAGAGAGACAGAGAGAGACAGAGAGTTGTAGGGACTCAAAGAGAGACAGACAGACAGTAAGAGACACAGTGAGAGAGAGAGAGACAGAGAGTTGTGGGTAATTGTGTTTTGTGCAGATTGCGTGTGCGTGTGTGTGGTGGGTGGGTATAAAATAGGGGGGGGGGGGGGAATAGAGAGGGAGTGGTGTCAGAGATTTAGGTTGTGTCTCTCGTAGTTATAGATTCATATTGATTTGCTTTGTTTTAGTTATTGTTTGTTTCGGTTTTTTGTTTTATTGTCAATTATAAATTCATACGGATTGTTGTTTTTGGCCGATTATAGATTCATGCCCTGCTGTGCCTTTGCCGCAAAGCAGTATCGTAACATGAACATGCAATATCGCATTTTCCCGCCAAAAAAAAAAAAAAAAAAGAGAGAGAGAGACAGAGACAGAGAGAGCGAATAATTGCGATAATAGAAACGTTTATTCTCGTTGTTCAGCACGAAAGCTCTTCGCAAACAACCCAAAATCGGAAGAGCCAATCCTTAACTCGTAGGCGCGTGCGCGTGCACCCAGAAACACAGATACTTGCTCCCCATTCACCCACATACACACATACATACATATACAGACACACACACACAGACACACATACATGCGGGTACGCGTTCACACACACACACACACACACACAAATTATTTCCAACCAGAACTGGCAAAATACATATATGAATGCTTTAAAGTTCGCAGTCCATAACTATGTCTTATGGAATATCCTGCATGTGCTCACAACTTCTTGCTTTTACTTTTTGTTTGCTTGTTGTGTTTAGTTTATAGTGTCCATAATTCCTATGATGGTTTTACGACAATTAAATGAGTTCTGAGTTCACACACACACACACACACACACACACACACACACACACACACACACACACACACACACACACACACACACACACACACACACACACACACACACACACACACACACACACACACACAAAGAGAAAAAAAAAAAGAAAAAAAGAACGCAAACCGAAGCACAAAACGATCTTTTCCAACCATCCATCCAACCAACCAACCCTTTAGTGTCATATATAGACGTCGTGTAGGAGTGGCCGGCTGACAGATAAAAGGTATTATTGCATTTCTTTATCTCCCTCTGATCAATCCTATAAGCCAAGGACAACCAAGATCCATGGACAAGTCCACCCCCGTAGGATTAATGAGATATGTAACAGGGAGGATTGGGGATTCCTCACGGCAATCACTTGTTTTGCGCGAGCGTGTGTGTGTGTGTTTGCACGCGCGCGCGCGTGTGTGGTTTCTATAGCTCTGTTTAGACACAATGAGGAGGACAGAGAGAGGTGGGGCGGAGGAAGGAGGAGATGGGAGGAGGCAGGGAGTGAGCTGGGGCGGTGGGAGTGGAGGGGCGACAAAATGGAAAATCGGCCTACAAGACAAACGAGAGAGAGAAGAGATGAGAGAAGGAAATATGAGAGAGGGACAGAGAGAGACAGACAGACAGTGAGAGAGAGACAGAGAGAGAGAGAGAGAGAGAGTAAAAAAACAAATAAATGAATAAATAAATGAAATAAGTAAATGAATATTTTAACAAATAGCGAAATCGTCATCGAAGGGAAAAGAACTATGCGTAAACTGAATTTTTTTGTGTGTGTGTATGTCTTTGTACGTTTGCTGTAGTTTTCGAGATTTTGTTTTCATACTTTACTCCCTTTCCATTAG
>NC_134892.1:13979896-14012396 GCF_041734735.1 Babylonia areolata | reverse complement strand
GAGAGAGAGATCCGTGTATTGTAATCCTACCTCCCTCATCCCCTACATTGTCCCGCCCCCCGCCCCCTCCCTCCCCTCTCCCCCTTTCTGTCCCCCACTCAGTCACATACACTCTGGTAAGTCCTCAGTATTTTCTCTACTGTTTCGGTGGGAAAAAAATCGAAAAAAAAAGGGCATTTCATATTCCCTTTTTTTTGGGGGGACAGATATTTGAGAATGCGCAGACACCTGACAAACTGGCGCGCGCACGCGCGCGCGCTCACACACACACACACACACACACACACACACACACACACACACACACACACACACACACCATCATCATCATCATCATCATCATCATCATCATCATCATCATCATCATCATCATCACATTTTGTTAACAATCGAGAAACAGAGGAACGAAAGAACGAGGAGAGACAGACAAAGAGAAAGAGTCAGACAGAGACGGAAAATGGAACAACAGAAGAAGAAACAAATTCAGAGAAAGAAACCTCTTACAAACCTTCCCCAGCCCCCGCCCTTTCTCCCACACAGTAGGGCTAATCACAAACACACTTGTCGATTTTTCGTCTTGGCAAAGCTGAAGAGAGAGAAAGAGAGGCAGAGACAGAGACAGAGAATGAGACAAGCATACATGCATGCACGTACACACACACACACACACACACACACACACACACACACACACACACACACACACACATCACATCACATCACATCACATCACATCACTTCGTCTTGGCTAAAAGCTAAAAGAGGACTCCAAGGGTTTTGACACAGAAGGAGGAGAGAAGAAAAGAACGGAACGCAGCGAATTTGGCGCACTTGAAATAGTTTCTGGATGCCTGGAGAGCAGAAGAAGGACTGAGAGAGACAGAGAGGGAGAGACAGAGACAGACACAGAGAGAGGTGAACGCACCAAACGAAAACGGTGTGTGGTTTTTGCTTGTATGGTGGTGGGCGAAAATGTTCGGAGAGTGGGTGGGGAGGGTGGAGTGGGAAAGGGGGAGAGGAGGAGGAGTTGAAGAAAACCTGCCAAGAATTTTGTTCTTTAAAGGGGGGGGGGGGAGGGGCAGGTTTCGAGGGGGTGGGGAGGGGGGTTGGGGTGTCAGGAAAAAGGAAGATCAAAAGCCAGTCAAAGATTAGCTTCCGGGGGAGAGACGGGGTTTGGGGTGGGGGCGGGGGTGGGGAGGAGGGCGAGGAAGTGGTGTCGGGAGGAGGTGCCACTACGTCGGAATCCCCTCCCCCACCCCTTCCTCCCCTCATCCAACCCCTCTTCCCCCACCCCCACGCCCCCGCACCCCCATTCTTTCAGTCTTCTCCCAGGCTTCCATTCTTAGAAATCCACGCCAGCCTCTCGAGACAAGACAAGACAGACAGATAGACACAAAGAGACAAACAGATGTACATAGAGAAAGACCTGAAGAAATCTGTCCCAAAACTTGGAGCCCCACTGAGAAAGTTCCGAAAATACCCGAGACTTGACTGATAGCAAAGAGAAATAAAACATCAATTCAACGTAAGAAACTGACGCCAACAAAGTTGATAACGAGTTAAGTTATGCCGACCAGACGTAAACGCCCCAGAAAGTCGCAAAACAAAAAAACAACAAACATGCAGGAAAACAACATTTCAATTGCCCAAAAGTTGGAAGAGATACAGCAACCAGACAGTTTACTTAATGAACGGTGGCCATTTGAATGAATTGAATCATCAGTTCCGGTTGGAAATTTTGCGCTTGACTGGCTTGCAGACGGCGGAACAATAGCGGGCTGTCTTATTACCGAGTTTGTCGCGAATGTTTGACCAAATAGAGCATCCCAACAAGCATAGTTTGCTTCAGTCTGACATGATGAGTATATCCAACCAAACAGATACTAACTCGCCATCTCTGAATTGAAAGAAACTTTCTTTTTTTTCTTACTTTTTTTTTCGTGGGCTGACCTATACAAGAGGGAAAGACAGAGCTCGAGAGTGTGAGACAGGCCAGACATAGAAACTGACTGACAGACATACAGTGAGCGATAATAATAATAATTTTTAAAAAAAGCTATAGGATCAAACGAATGTAATTATTCCTAGCTTTGAAGAAAAAAAATTCTTTCGAGGGTAGGTGGGTTGACCTGTTCAAAATTAGATGTCACATGCAAAGGTAAAGATTGAAGTAGTTAAAAAACAAACAAAAACAGCAGAAGCAGTATCAACAACAACACGACAGTGACAAACAGCATCCCTTCGACTTTCCAACGGAACCTCCTCGAAGTCCTTAGCGCACGCGCGCATGTGTGTGTGTGTGTGTTGGGGTCTCATCCTGTAGGTAGTTAAAGTAACCCGACACTAACCGAGGCATAGTTTTCGGGAAGAACCCGGGATAAAACTTTTACCTTCCTTACTTACCTCCCGCTAACGAACCGGGTGAAATCGAAACGGCTCCTATGACCAAAGTCACTTTCAGTTTCTGTTGTAGTGATAAGAGACAAAGGGGGCCCCCCGCCTGACTAAGACTAAAAGACATCTCAAGGACAGCACTGGGTGTGGCAGAAAGTGACGAGTTTCACACGTTTGCGTGACAGTGATGAATTCCTGTAAGAACTTTTGGGGGATTTTTTTTCTGCGTTTTTTTGTTCTGGAGTGAGGATGGACGCGCGTGGTGGTACTGAATTGTTTTCGTTTCATCGGGGGAAGGAAGGAAGATAGGAGAGGATGGGGGCATGAGGAGAGGAGGGTGGATGGAAGGAAGGAAGGAAGACAAAGAAAAGGAAGGAGAGGGAGAGAGGCTGGAAGAAGAAGAAGAAGAAGTGGAGGAAGTTGGCCAGAAAATTGAGGGGTGGGTTGGTGGTGGAAGAGCGGGGTAGATGGGTGGAATACCTTACGGGGATTGGTCCACAGAGAGAAAGAGGTGGGGGTAGTGGAGGAGGAGCCAAGGACACACACACACACACACACACAACACGCGCCGCGCTCCCTCCCCCCACCCCCCATGTCCCCCTCCCCTCCCCTCCTCCTGTCAATGACCAACCATCCAGTAGCTGTGAAAGGTGAACGAATGGTTAACGTGGCGATTTGTTTACCTTCCCACCTTTTCTTCACCCCTGGGTACCTACCTACCACCTAAGTCACCACAGCCATCTAGATGTTGACCAGTGATCATTCAGTCGGCAAGGCCTCACCTCACCTCACCTCACCTCACCCCAAAAACACAGTAGTATTATGGCTCTTTGCCACACCTTCGTCTGTTGACCTACCAGAGGACACAGACCACCAGCCAGCAAGCACTCTCCAGGCCCGTCCAGCACCTGTGCCAGTCGCTCCAGCTGGCCCCAGGTGCAGCCTGTCCTGGTCCTCTTTCATGATGACTGCCTCAGGGTCGCGCGGCTTGCGTCACGTCTTTTTTTTTTTACTCTTCTTCTTCTTCTTCTTCTGGAGCCTGCTGTCCAGTTCGCTGGGCACTAGTAACTGCGAGCGATGTCTTGCGACTAACTCTTGGTGCTTTTGCGCTGTGATTACTCAGGCACAAACGTGCACCACGCGCGTACGCACGCACTTACATACATACATATACAATACATAATGCGTGCATACAATACATACTCTCTATCTCTCTCACACACACACACACACACACACACACACACACACCACACACACACACACACACACACACTCTCTCTCTCTCTCTCTCTCTCTCTCTCTCATTTTGTCTGTTCCCTTTCATTTGCAATGTAACACCAAAAAAAACAAATCAAACAGAAAACAAAAAATACAAATTCACGTCAGTCTGAAGGCCTGTACTGTGACGAACACACAAGTCCAGAAACAGCCACAAAAGAAGGAGAAAACCCCGAGCTATAATGCACAATTCACCGTGGCAGTAATGTTTTTTTGTGTGCTGACTCTGTTCTCGAAATAGATTGAGGAAGAGACGGAAGTTGCTTCTAGATAATAATTCTTCTATCTATCGTTCTTTCGCTTGCACCCCACCCATTTGTTTTACAAGCGGGGGTGGGGTGAGGGGATGGGGGCGTGGGGGGGTCTTGTTGGGGGTGGCAAGGGCATGCTCTATTCCTGACACTGTGGGTAGGGTTTGTGGCCGGGCGTTCCTGTTCCTGAAAACAAGCCTTTCTTTGTTCTCTGAGAGAGAGGGAGGGAGGAAGGAGAGAGGGGAAAGAGAGAGAAGAGGTGGGAGAGTGAGAGGGAGAGAAGGGAGAAGGGGAGTGGAAAGGAAGATAGAGGAGCGAGAGGGAGGGAGAGAGAGAGAGAGACAGGACAGAGAAAGGGATAGATGACTCAGATGGTCCAATCGCTTCAGACCCTGGCCCCTCGTGAAGGGGAATGTGAACAATATATAACCAAATTATAAACAGTCGTGAACAAAACAAAAAAAAAGAAAAAAAGAGTGAATTAGAAGCAGTGATAAATATCATAGGCGACAGAGAGAGAGGGAGGAGGGGGGTTGGGAGAGGGGGGGGGGAGCAACACTAGGCAAGCAGACAAACAGATGGTAGACACAAACATCACATAGAGGGCATAAATTATATAGACGAACAGAAATAAGGTAGAAACCACTTTGTGTGTGTGCGCGCGCGCGCGAGCGTGTCTCTCTCTCTCTCTCTCTCTCCTCTCTCTCTCTCTCTCTATATATATATATATATATATATATATATATATATATAATGGTTCCCTGGGTCAGAAATGACCCATATTGTACAGCAGCACAGCAACGCTCGGTCAATATCCATCCCATCTCACGCTTCGAGGGTCAAAAGTGACCCCCTTCTTTTCAGCAAAGTCTGTGCTCCTTTTCTCGGTCTCCGCCACGTTGAGAATGGCACGTATACATATTTGTTTAGAAGATGGATCTTCTTTTTTTTATTAAAAGAAAAAAAAAAAAACACTGGAAGCAAGACGACGATGGTTTAACGCTTTCAGCCCGACATCGGTTTATCCGCTTATTTGTTTTGTGTATTTGTAGATTGAAATGTTCAGAACGCTTTCCATCCATCCTCTACACCCATTGCCCCCCCTGCACCCTTTCCCCCCCCCCCCCCCCCCCCCACCCCCCACCTGAAGAACCAGAAAAAATGTTATGGAATTTCTAGCATGTGTGTCTGACATAAAACAAAACGAAAAAAAAAACACCACACACAAAATAACACCGAAACAAACAAACAAAATCGTGAGTTGGGAGACCGGCTTGGATGGGATGGGATGGGAGGTTGTGGGCTTTAGAATGTGTTTGCGTGTCTTGTTTGTTTTGTTGTTGTTGTTGTTTTAAACCCCACTGTGCAAGATGTGAAGTTAAACGTGCACTGTATTCAGAGACACAGAGGAAAAGACCGAGAGAGAGAGAGAGAGAGAGAGGGGGGAAAGATGGAGGAGGGGCGAGGGGGGTGGCGGGGGGGAAGGGGGGCGGGGGGGGGGGCAAGGAGTGAGAGATGGAGAAAGACACACACACACACACACACACACACACACACACACACAGGTGAGGGAAAGGAGAGACAGAGACAGCGAAACAGACAGATGCATACAGTCGGAACGGACAGAGAGCGGACTAAAGAAATCTTCTTCATTGATGGAGAGGGGGCGGCTGGTTGGGGGTTAGGGGGGGGGGGGGAAGCAAAGGCTGTTTTATTTGTTTTGTTTTGTTGTTTTTTATTCATTTTATTTTGTTTTGTTCTGTTTTGTTTCACATCATGGAAAAAAAAACCCAACAAACTTAAGTAAGCAAATCAGAGAGAAACAGAGACAAAGAGCCAGACAGAGAGAGACAGAGATAGAACAGACAAAAGCTTCTTTTTTTCTTTTTCTTTTTTTTAATTTATATATTTTACTTCTTTCTTCTTTTTTCTCTCTCCGTCTCTCTTTTTAGCATAACGAATGAACACAAGTGCAAAAAAAAAAAAAAAGAGACTTTCCCCCTCTAGGTCATGCCTTCAGTTAAACAGGAAAATTAAAAATAAAACAAAAGAAAAGAAACGAAAAAGAAAACTCTACCGAAAGCAGAACTGAGAGAGCGAGAGAGGGATACAGAGAGCCAGAGACAGAGAGCCACAGAGAAACGGAGACAGAGAGAGACAGAGAGACAGCTGCGGACAGGACAAAGAGGACCGCTATCTACTCTTTCTGGGAGGTGACTTCCCTTTAAAACCAATTAGGCGGAGGGGGTGCTCTCCCTCTTTTTTGTCTTCTCCAGTGACAGAGCCAGTAGAGGGCGCCTTGTATTGGTTGTTGCAGTGGTGTTATCGCTTGTTGGGTAAGGAGATGGAGGGGGGTGGGTTGGGGGGGGGGGAGAAGGTAGTTGAGGGTGGGGGTGACGGGGGTGGGGTTAGACCGAGAGGGATTTTTTTTTTTTTTAGGGTGGTGGAAGGGGGTCGGTTTTTTGTTGGTTTTTTTTTTTTGGGGGGGGGGGACTTTTTTTGGGGTGGGGTGGGTGGGGAGTGTATGGGGGGTTGCTGGGAAGATGTGGGGAAGATTCCGGAGCCATGTGACCTAGTTCTTTTCACTCCGTTGACAGCTCTCCTGGTTATCTTGTTCTTCTTGTTCTTGTTTTCTTCTGATTGATGTTATTGTTGTTGTTATTGTTGCTGTTCTTGTTCTTCTTCTCTGTCTTTCCACCTCTTACAGGTCTTTAGAAAAGTGTAAAATGGGTGAATTTTTTTTTTTTGTATCAAATATGTCACAAGTGTATCTGTTTTGTCTCTCTGCTTGTCTGTTCGTGAATGTGTGTTTGTGTGTGTGTGTGTGTGTGTGTGTGTGTGTGTGTGTGTGTGTGTGTGTGTGCGTGCTTGCGATCATTCGTGGAGTGGGGACTCAGGTCTGAAATGGCATATCGGAAGTGAACTTTGTTGTTATTTTTTGCAACATCAGTAATACTCTGCATTGACGAACGATGCAGCGTGCTTTTCTTTTTGCCGCTGTATTTTTTTTTTTTTTTACCTTTGTCTTTTGGACCCCATCTCACATTTCTACCCCACCACAAAAAGAATACGCCACAGGAGTGGTAGACTCGACGATATCGCAAGAAAACGAGAAAGAGATACAACAGATAGACAGAAAGACAGACAGACAGACAGACAGAACGAGCGTGTCAGCTTTTTTACGTGTATGTTAAACGCGCGTGACTGGAGAAAATCGCAAACAGTAGAGGAAGGAGGAGGAAGAAGGGGGTGGGGGAGGTGGGGGGGGGGGGTGTATAGCAGCAGTAAGCGGTAACAGAAGAGAGACATAAGATTCTTGGGGGACTGCGGATGGGATGGAAGGGAGGGAGGGGGGGGGGGACGAGTTAGGGGGGGGGAGGGTGGTGGTGGTGGTGGAGAGAGGGGGATGGGTGAGGGAAAGAGGTGAGGGAGAAGAAAAACGTGCCAGAGGACGGGACAGGGTGGTGGTGTGAGGAGGGGGGGGGGGGGTAGGGCGTGGAGTGAGGGATGAGGGGGGGATGAGACAGTGTTACGACATGAAAGAGGTTCCTAATTATTTCCAGTTCCCCTGAGGGAGCGGAGAGGGGAAAAATCTTTAAAAAAAAAAAAAAAAAAAAAAAAGCCAGTAAGGACATCCCCCCTTTCCCCCCAACTCCCAACCTCCACGTCCACATAAACATATAGGAAAAAAAAAAGAGAAAAAAAAAGGAAACTTGCAGTCGGGCAAGGAAAAAGAATTTTACAAAACAAAACAAAAGAAAGCAAGAAAAAAAAAAGAAGAAGAAAAAGAAAATGCAACCTCCCGCTAAAAGAAATAAACAGTGGAGAATGTCAGGCCTGGACCACATGCCCGGGCGAACGTGTCTTATTCTTCTTCATTTTGACATCGTTGCTGCTGTTGATGTTGTTGTTGATGCTGTTGATGCTGTTGTTGCTGTCGATGCTGTTCCTGTTGTTGTTGTTGTTGTTGTTGATGCTGTGTTGTTGTTGTTGCTGCTGCTGCAGCTGGTGTTGTGATTCTTGTTCACTTCTCTTTTCTACGACTTATTTCAAAGAGTTTGAAATTCTAAAGGTTCTCGTGTCAGTTGAGGGTTGTTGTTTTTTTAATTCTTCTTGCTCTTTTTCTTGTTGCTCTTCTTCTTCTTCTTGTTGCTCTTCTTCTTCTTCTTGGTCTTCTTCTTGGTCTTCTTCTTCTTGTTGTTGCTCTTCTTCTTCTTCTTCTTCTTGGTCTTCTTCTTCTCATTTTCATTTTCTTGCACTCCCTCCCACCGTCCATCTCCAAATCTGGATATCATAATCGTCATTTCTGTCCTCCTCTACCTGCTCCTTTTCCACCCCATCTTTTCTGGTTGTGTATCCTCGCTCTCCTCCTTTTATTTCTGTTCTCTTTTCTCTCCTCTTCCTCCTCCTCTCCTCTTTTCATCGAAGGAATCTCCCCTGTGTGTGTGTGTGTGTGTGTGTGTGTGTGTGTTTGAATGTCTTCTTGATAACGGATACCACCGGTACGTAGGGCTTGCTGTCTGGAGCTAAAGTTTGTTGTTTGGGGGTGTGGAGGAGGTAGGTGTGTTGTCGATAAAGGAAGGGTGGATGTGTGAGGGGGTTGGGGAGCCGGGGTGGGGCGGGGGGTAGTGGGGAGATTGGTGTTGAAGTGTGGTTAGTACGGGGTCGGGGAACAAGGAGGGCGGAGGATGTGGAGAGTGGGGGAGGGGGATGGGAGCAGGGGTATGCGGTTGGTTGGTTGGTTGATTGGTTGGAGTTGTTGTTCTTTGTTTCCAGCGGCTTCAGTGTTTTGCTGACCTAACACATTTTCTTGGCCCCGGTTTTTTGGGTGTTTTTTTTTTGGGGGGGGGGGGTGGGGGGGGGCGGGGGGGGGATAGTTCTAGTTTGTTTTCATAGTGACACGGGTTGTTCTTTCTCTTTTTTTCTTCTTTTCTTTTCTCATTTTTTTCTTTCCTTTGTAAGCACCCCCTACATCCCCCTCCCCTAATACCCCACCCATTACAACACCTCTACTTATTTTTTGTGGGGGGAAATAGTTATTTCAGAGAAGCGTGTTTGTCAGAAATTCGGGTGTTCTATCTCACACACACACACACACACACACACACACACACACACACACAGAGAGAGAGAGAGAGAGAGAGAGAGAGAGAGAGAGAGAGAGAAAGGAAGGTATGTAATGTCATAACGTGCGTACCTAAACCGTTAATCTGCACACTTGAACATACATTTCAGTGGCCTGAATCAAATAAAGCTGAAGATTTATTTCTCTTTCTTCTTCTTCTTCTTCTTCTTCTTCTTCTTCTTCTTCTTCTTCTCTTTCTTCTTCTTCTTCTTTGAAGAATACCTGCAAATTAGATTCACTTTGTAGTGCAGGAAATAAACATGTGTGGGATAGGTGGGCTGGGTGATTGGATGTACTGTGTATGCATAGAGGGGGCCGGGGAAGGGGGGGTGGGGGTGTGGTCTGAGTGCATAAGTGTGTGTTTGAATGTGTGTGTGTGTGTGTGTGTGTGTGTGTGTGTGTGTGTGTGTGTTGGATATAACGTGATAAGGATGCGCAAAAAAATAGCCAGAGAGAGAGAGAACACTGAACACTGAAAAGTTTAAGAGAGACACGAGAGAGAGAGAGAGAGAGAGAGAGAGAGAGAGAGAGAGAGGTCCTGATACGTAAGAGACAGAGACAGATAAAAAAAATAATAATAAAAAACCCCGCGCAATGATGCTAGTCCCTAAGGTGAATAGCGTCGTTCATTTCAGCTTTAATTATAGCTTGAAGTGTTGACAACTTGCTCCAGGTCAAAATAAGAAAGGGGTTTAAAAAAAAAAAAAAAAAAAAGGAAACAACCACCTTAAAACATATTTGCCCTTCTGACATTCTCATCATGACCCAAACGCGGACACACCCTCCATCCAATCCACTGTGCGGGCCCATAGAAGTAAAAACTGCTGTGATTGGCCCATCGTTTTCCTCAAAAACGTCACTGATTGGTCAATCGCGTCAGGCACACGAGCTCCGGATGAAGTGTTCCTGAGGAGGAGAAGGATAAAAGAAAAAATCTTGGTATTTTGTATTGTGTTTGGAGGGGGTTTGAAGATTGAAAGAAGGGTGGGTGGTGGGGAGTGTGGTGAGATCGTGGAGGTTATTATTAGGGTTGACAGGGTTTTTCTGTCGATGTTTTATTTTATTTTATTTTATTAGGTGGACTCCTAGGCTTTTCATCTTGAATGGAATTGCCTTCTAACCTAGTCTGTATGTTTGGGTCTGTTTTTTTTGACGCACGAGCGTTCACGTGCATGCTTGCGTGCGCACGCAAACACAAACACACACACACACACACACACACACTGCCCCCCCCCCCCCCCCCTCATCCTTTTCCAACCTAAAACAGCAGCGGCAACAACAGCAGGGAAAAAAAAAAGAACAAAAACAAGACAGCGGCAACAACAACAACAAAAAACCCACCACCACCTTAACCCAATTTCCAGACGCAGTTGCGACATCGAAGCTAAGACGTCATTAAAGAATATTTTTTACATGTCGGCGTAGAAGAGACCTTACTCCAGCTTCATACGCGAAGCTTTTTGAGGGGGGGGGGGGGGGGGCGGAACAAAAACGTTTATTTTCCAGGATATTTTGATTACAGTATTCCAGGGACACAGAAGACGCCTCGGCTCAGTGGTGGATTAAGGCAAGGGAGGGTGTCCTACTTTTCATCCCGAGTGTTCCTTAGACCCGTGGTTCGATTCCTAGATAGGCCTTGTTGGTCGACGATCGAGTTGTTGGTGTTTTCTTCGCAGCTTCGCTGGTCAGCGTACGCGCAGACCCACTAAGCGCTTGAACCCTATCCCTGTGTTACTGAGTGTGCGCATGTTGAAGATTAGCTGCGCACGTTAAAGATCCTGTAATCGGAGTTCCGTGTTGTCTGTAGTCAGCTGAACGGTGATGTAAAAGCTTTATTCTTTATAGACGAGAAACCCACATACACACACGCCTTTTGTGTGTGTGTGTGTGTGTTTGTGTGTGTGTGTAAGTGTGTGTGTGTGTGTTTGAGCGCATGCGTGCTTGCTTATGCGCGCGCGTGTGTGTGTGTGTGTGTGTGTGTGTGTGTGTGTGTGTGTGTGTGCACATATAACTCTGTTCACATGTACATGCGTTTATTCATGTGTATTATAGGCCTATGAACGCCAGGTTAGCGCGCGCTCTCGCATACTTGTGTGAATCTTTATGGTTGATTACCACACCTCAAAAAGAATCCCCCTGCATCTTTTATTCCGGGGGGGTAGAAAATAAAAGCTTTCCCGGAAAACTATCACTGCCTTTCTTCTACACAACGTCAGATAATAGTATCAGCCCACACACACACCAGCTGTCTCTTTTCTTCCTTTCTTTCTTTCTTTCTTTCTTTCACTTCTAGTAAACCAGCTTCCTTGCTATAGCAGGCTCTATTTTCAGACGATTTGTGAGAGGCAAAAACAGCTGGCGTGCATATTCTCCAGGGGGGGGGGGGGAGAGAGAGAAGAGGGGGGTGGGGAGGGTTTGTGGAGATGAAAAAAAAAATATCTAAGGCCGTGTACACAACAAAAGACACATTAAAAAAAAAAACTAAGAAAAAAAAAGAGTAAAACAAGTTTTCTTCTAACATCGACCAAGCGTAAAAGACAAAAGACGTATCAGCCCTTGTATCAACAACAACAGGAAAGAAAGAACGAAGGAAGGAAGGAAGAAAGAAAGAAAGAAAGAAAGAAAGAAAGCGAGAAAGAAAGAAAGGAAGAAAGAACAAGAGCAAACCAAGGAAGAGCAAAAGAAAGAAACACAGACAGAAAAGAAAACATGCATGCTTTTTTTTTTTTTAAACTCGAAGAAACAATGGGGTATGAGGGGGTGGGGGGTGGGGGGTAGAAAAGCAACAAGAAAGATGAAAGAAGGAAGAAAAAATGTATTGTTATTGTTTCCTTTCCAAAGCAAGAAGAAAAAGAGGGGGTGGGGGGGCGAAACAAGAGAAAGAAAAGCAGAAAAAAAGCAGAGGGAAAAACAAAAAAACTATTAAAAAAAAAAAAAAAAACCGAAACTAAAAGAGAGCCAGAATGACCGAAAACAACGGGACTCACTCGCAATACAGATTCACAGATTCTTCAATTCTTCACCACCACCACCACCACCACCACCAGCACCAACCAACCCCCTCCTCCCTTCTACCCTCTTTGCTGATGATGTTTGTATTGTATTATTTGTTTTTACGTTGCATCACTGTCAATATCTAATGACAGTGCTTTCACCTTAACCTAGGAAAAAAGTGACTTAGAAATAATTTTTTTTTTTTTTTAAAGAAAAGAAATTGAAGGAAAGAAAAACGGGGGATGTATAACGTTGCATCACTATCAGTATCTAATGACAGTGCTTTCACCTTAACCTTGGAAAAAAGTGACAATTTTTTTTTTTTTTTTAAGAAACTGAAAGAAAAACGGGAAATGTATAACGTTGCATCACTATCTATATCTAATGACAGTGCTTTCATCTTAACCTTGGAAAAAAAGTAAGTTTAAAAAAAAAAGAATAGAAATAAAGACAGACGGGAAATGTATAACATTGCATCACTATCATTAGTATCAATGGTGATGACGGAAATGACAGTGCTTTCACCTTGACCTTTGAAAAAAAGTTAATTAAAAATGATATGTGTATGTGTGTGTGTGTGTGTAGAGAAGGAAAGAGATCAAGAAAGACGGGAAAAACCACAACACAACAACAACATCCACAACAACAAAATACATGTTCAGAACCCACACACCCCTCAAACCCATTCCTCACGCCTCGTTTTCCTTCGTGACCAGCGAAAAATATAAGGGTGGCTTGCCAGTGTCCAGTGTGTGTGTGTGTGTGTGTGTGTCACGGCGTTTATGTGTGCTTGTGTGTATATGTGCATGGTTGTGTGTGTGTGTGTGTGTGTGTGTGTGTGTGTGTGTGTCTCTCTCTCTCTCTCTCTCTCTGTTGATGTATGTGTGTGTGTGCGTGAGGTACGTGTGCGTGTGTGTGTGTGTGAATGGGGGGCATGGGAGAGCATGGAGGTTGAACTTCACCCACCCGTGGCAGAGTAGAGAAGGAAAAGAGAAAGGAAAAAAAAAAAAAAAACCCAACCCGAGGCTGATGTAAGGTGACTGCTTGGATGGGCAGTGTCAATATCTTGTGTCAACAACCGAGCGCGCTTTACCGTGTCGTTGCCTCGCCTCTCCTCTCCGTTTTAAGCTTCTGCTTCTTCCAGCAAGCAAGCTCTTGAAGACTAGACCTCTGCTATGCCCCGAGAACTAAACTGAACCCAGTCTGCTACGGCTACGGCTATGGCTATGGCTATGGTTCGGTGGAGCTCCTCCCTATCTATCCCTCCGCCACTAAAATGATTAGTCTTCCCTTGACCGATCTTCTTCTTCTTCTGCGTTGGAAGTCTAGAGAGAGAAAGAGAGGGAGGGGGAGAGAAAGAGAGATAGGGAGGGATTGAGAGAGAGAGAGAGGGGGGGGAAGGAGGGAGGAAGAGAGAGCAATCGAGAGAGAGAGAGAGAGAAAGAGAGAGCGAGAGAGAGAGAGAGAGAAGTGGATTTGAGTGCAGAACGAGGGGCAGGAGAGCAAACGTGAAAAGTCTTTTTCATTGTCCATAATTATAGCAATACAGCCCTCAGGACAAGGGGTGGGGGAGTATCATTCTAAGCATGATGCACCTCTTGAATGATTCTAACACACACACACACACACACACACACACACACACACACACACACACACACACACACACACACAAATATACTTAATAATGCACGCACTCACGTGCGTACAGATACATACATGAAACGTGCGCTTGCACGCAACCGTTAAATGTGGGTCATCTTTTGATTAGCTGTCATTATTGTTCCATTATCTTTTTTTCTCACATACATTGCTTCTGCTTTGAATCTAGCTACTAGAGCTTTCAAAGAGTTTTCATTAACATTCGAAAGAATATTTACAACATAATGCTGATTCGGATTACCAAAGAAAGATTTTATCATACTACAATTTTTTTCGTTTATCGTCGTATGCGGTACAATGACTGAGATAGGAAAGAGATAGAGAGAGAGTGTGTGTGTGTGTCAAGCAAAGAGAACGAGACAGTGAAAGACAGATAAGAGAGAGGGGGAGAAAGAAAGAAAGAGAGAGATGGAGAGTGTCCGTGTGTGTGTGTGAAAAAGGGAGAGAGAGACCGTAAATAGAAAGAGACAGAGACAGTAAAAGACAAAGAGAGGGGGGAGGATGAGAGAGATTCAGTTTCAGTATCGGTAGCTCAAGGAGGCGTCACTGCGTTCGGACAAATCCATATACGCTACACCACATCTGCCAAGCAGATGCCTGACCAGCAGCGTAACCCAACGCGCTTAGTCAGGCCTTGAGGGAGAGAGAGAGAGAGAGATTGAAGACAGTTATAGGGGAACGTACCACGAACGAAAACAAGAGTCAAGGATGTTTGCCACAGTAACTAGCTTTTTTTTGTTGTTGTTGCTGTTGTCTTTTTTTTTTTGGTTGTTGGTTTTTGGTAGTTTTTTTTTGTTTTTTTGTTCGTTGTGTGTGTGTGTGTGTGTGTGTGTGTGTGTGTGTGTGTGTGTGTGTGTGTGTGTGTGTGTTCTTTTCGTTTCCGGACACGTAGTCCATTGAGTGTAGAATAAACAACAAAATAGGGAAGGAGCAAGAAAGTGTGGTGGTGGTGGGGTGTGGGGGAGAAAAGGTTGGGGGTGGATGTGAGAGAGAGGAAGGGAGGGAAGGAAGGGGGCGGAGTGGGGGGGGGGGTTACAACACTGTAACTGGCTGTTTTTCTTTCCACAGAGGTAGGCGCGTTTGAGTCATTGGGGAATTTGTAAACCTTGTGTGTGGTGGCTGCAGTCTGGGGGGGTTTGGACAGTCTCCATGTGGAGGTGTTAAGGGGTGGGATGTGGGGTGGGGAGGGGGGGGGGTGAGAGTAGGTGCGTCCCTCCTCCTTCCTCCTCCTTCTACTCCTCCATCTCCTGCTCATCCTCATCCTCTTCTCTCTTCTCCCACTCACCCTCCCCCCCCCTCTCTCTCTCTCTCTCTCTCTCGCACGCAGCGTCGTAACATCAGGAAGAATATACACACGGCAACCCGACAAAAGGCCAGCTAAGAGAGGCGCCCCCTCTGCTCTATCTATTCGCACAACAGCTGCTGATTGTATCCCAAGGATCTTCTTCCGGGGATGAGGGAGGGATGGGCAGAGAGGAAGAGGAGAGAGGGATAGAGAGAAGAGCAGGAGGAATGAGTTACGGAGAGACAATAGGAAGGTCCTACTCCAGCGTTTTGACCACAGACCACTGCTAGCAGACCAGTACTGACCACCACCACTTCAATGTGTAGAGAGATGCGAAGAAAGTGGAGATCTACAGCAGATTGATTTTTGACGAAAAGGTGCGAGATAAGATCCACAGGAGATTGATTTTTGACGAAAAGGTGCGAGATAAGATCCACAGCAGACTGATTTTTGACGAAAAGGTGCGAGATAAGATCCACAGGAGACTGATTTTTGACGAAAAGGTGCGAGATAAGATCCACAGGAGACTGATTTTTGACGAAAAGGTGCGAGATAAGATCCACAGCAGACTGATTTTTGACGAAAAGGTGGGAGATAAGATCCACAGGAGATCGATTTTTTTACATAAAGGTGCGTCTCTCATCATCTTCTCACTGTCATAAACTGTTTTAAAAACCAAGCACAAGAATGAAGACTCAGCAGAATGTAATCCTGTAACCCCCGTTTTCAGAGTTGGAGGTTGGTAGACAGTAGCTACATATGCATTCCATTGCATAATCTAAAACCCTTCTTTTAAAAAGTGAACTGAACTTGTTTTTTTGGTCATTTAAGAAGCAATAAAGGGAAAAGCCACTGTAGTCTCTGTAAAATTTGAATTCGATGATAAGATAATGAAACGAATAATGTCTACATAACTATAATGAAACGAATAATGTCTACATAACTATCTTTCACTCACACACTTTCGTGCTTGCTTGCTTGCTTGCTTACACACACACACACACACACACACACACACACACACACACACACACACACACACACATCTGCGTCTCTCTCCATCTTCCTCTCCTCTTTCTCCTCGTCTCCTTCTTTTTCTTCTTCATCGTTTTCTCCCTCTCCTCCTTTTTGACTGGAGGGTTGCAGAGCTAAAAGAGAGAAAAACGACAAAAAGAAAAATAAACTAAAAAAAAAAAAAAAAAAAAAACAAAACACCAGCACATTTTCCCCTCACAGGGTAGGTGTTACCGAACTCCAAAGTCTATTTTGCCCAAAGCGAGGCCGGCTAAGGCTCAGAACCCCCCCCATCCATCCTATTAAGCGAGGCGAGCCGCCCGCTTTTTGAAGTGTTCAGACCCGCAAATGATTTGCTAACGCTTGGTCTCAAAACAACAATTATCACAAAAACGTGAGGGCATATGGGGGCTTTTGGGGGGTGGGGGGGGGGAAGAAAAAAAAAGGATGTGTGGTGGTGTTCGATGGGGATGGGGCGGAGGAGGGGGGTAAGTTTTAGGATGGGAGAGTTGGTAAACCCCATGTAAGATTTACGAGAGAAAGAGAGAGAGCGAGAGCTTTTGTGTTACGATTTTTTTTTTTCCTTGTGAGAGGAAAGTGGTAGTTAATGTTTGTAATATCTATCAATCTGTCTGTCTATCTTTATGTATATATGCATGCATACAATATAATAGTCTTGTGTGTGTGTGTCTGTGTGTGTCTGCGTTGTGTATGTGTGTGTATGCGCGTGCGCGCCTCTGTGTGTGTGTGTGTGTGTGTGTGTGTGTGTAAGAAGGCAGAAGCGTCTGTTGCGTCTCAGTTTACTTCAGTGTCCTCAGCGACCCGTCCGACAGAAGGCATGGACCAAGGAAGATCACTCCACGCAGTGCATGAGTCCCTTCCCTTGTCTTTCACTCTTGTGACGTCTGTCTTTGAGTAGAGGAGCTCTCCAATGTAGCTTTTTGGGTGTATGGAACTTGAACAAGCTTCAGTGGGCATCGTTGCGCGCGTGTGTGTGTGGTTTTTCTTTTTATTATTATTGTTGTTGTTGTAGCTGCTGCTGTTGTCGTTGTTGTTGATGCATTCTTCATCTGCTAATTCCCCTCCGTGGGCAAAGTTTTGTCTTTTTTTTTCTTCTTTTTTTTAAATTATTGTTGTTTTTTGTGTGTGTTTTTTTTTTTGTTTTGTTTTTCCTCAAGCACACCCTCCTCCTCTTCTTCTTCCCCCTCTTTTTATTTTGTTGTTGATGTTGGAGGTGGTGATGGTGGTAGTGTTGGTCTTCTTCTTTCTTTCTTTCCTTTTCTGTTGATCTTAACATTATTTTTGTTTAGTTTTGTTTTTAAATCTTAAACGAATGCGATTGACGTCTGCTTTGTTTCGATTTGTTTGTTTGTGTTTTATTTTGTTTTCCCTAAACGGGCACCCCCCCCCCCCCCCCCCCCCCCATCTTTTTTTTCTTTTTTCTTTTTTTTTTTTAACCTCAAAAGATCACACACACACACAAAGCTAGGTTTATGTCTAGACAACAGCAAACAGTAACGAAAGAAGAAGAAAAAAAAAACCCAAACCAAAACAAAACGAAACAAAAACGCCCAGCAGAAAAGAGCAAGAGAATTATCGCCCTTCCACTACCGTTCCCCCCCCCCCCCCCCCCCCCCCCCCCACACACCCACACACACACACTCCTGTTTCACCAACCGGCTCTATTCCTTCCACTCCCCCACCTTCCTAACTTCCCCCCCACCCACCCATCCACACACACATACACCCCCCCTCCTCCTCCCCCCCCCCCCAACCTCCCCCCTCCCTTTTTTTTCTCTCGCTCCTGAAACAGTTAACTTCTCCGTCACTTCATAATTCACTTCCATTGTCACTTCGCTGGCTCGTCTGTTGGCGCCAGACCTCGAGAGGGGGGTGGGGGGAGGAGGGAGGGGAGGATGGGTGGTGGTGGAGATGATTGTGTAGGATTGGGGGCTGGGTGGGTGGGTGTTAAGGGTGTGGGTGCGGTGGTTGAGGTGGGGGGTCTGAAAGACGGAGACAGGTGAGAACTCCAAAGACTGTGTGGTGGTTCCTTCTTCCTTCCTTCCTTCCTTCCTTCCTTCCTTTCATTCTGGCGAGACTCTTTCTGTACTCGCCCTGCTGCTTGTCAAGACCGCTAACGGAGCCAGAATGTTTGGAAGTGTGAGATTGGGGGCCGGGGGGGGGGGAGGATTGGGGAAGGTGGGGGAGGGTGAAGGTAGGTGTGTGGGGGGGGGGAGGGTGTTCGGAGGAATGGGGTGTTTGTATGTTATGTTTAGTTATGGGGGTTGGGGTTTTGTTGAATGGTGAGAGGGATGAGAGAGGTGGGAAGGTGATGTGTGTGTGTGTGTGTGTGTCTGTGTGTGTGTGTGTTCGCTCGCTTGATCTGTAAAGTAGGACTAATTCAGAATAAGAGATAGATGAGAGAGAGAGAGAGAGACAGAGAGAGAGAGAGATCCTTCCATCCACCCACACTCCAAAGGAGACAAGGAAACTGTCACATCAGACGACTACGTCCCGTCCCCTGCCGTCCCCCCCTCCCACATTTACCCCACACCCTACCCTGCGACATCCCCACCCCCACCCCCCACGCCCACAAAAAAGAGAAGAAAATAAAAGGGGGTACCTCATCTTTTACCTCCGCCTGTCTCGTCAGCTCTGAGTCTAGCCTAGCCCATAGTCTTTGTCTAGACTGGCCAGTAAAGCTCTCACCGAAGATGCTGAAAGTCTCACTTGCAGTCAAAGACTAGCCCCCCAGCCCCTTTTCCTCTCAACCCCCAAATCTCTAGCCTGTCTATGTGGACGAGAACGAGTGTGTGTGTCTTCGATTTGGGGGCAATGGCGCCACGGACCAAGACGTATTGCCACTTCTCTGTGTCTGGCAATGCGGACTCTGGGGAATTCGTCCGGGGGGTTAGTGGGTTGGGATGGGGTGGGGGGGGGAGGGGTTCTTTTAAACTGTGTTGGTTGGTTGGTTGGTTTGTTGGCCAGTTACTCTTCGTAGTGTTTCTGGGTCAGGGTGGTTGTTGAGGTGAGGTGGAGATGCGGAGAGAAGAGGAAGGAGAAGATGGAGGAGAAGGAAAAAGAAGAAAAAGAAAAAAAGAACGAGAGAGAGAGAAGGAGGGAGAGAGGAGAGAGAGACAGACAGAAAACAAACATAGTGTTTCAGGTTCTTAGTTGGTGGTCACTGGCGGTGGTGGGTGCCATCGAGTGTAGCGCTCTCTCTCTCTCTCTCTCTCTCTCTCTCTCTCTCTGTGTGTGCTTTTGAGAGAGAACGGGTGGAGGGGGGGGGGGGAGACAGAGACAAAAATAAAGGGATATTTATTGATATTTTTGTTCTGGTTACTCGCATTACATTCCTAATGTCGCAGTATTCAATCAGCCCAGAAATGCGAAAAATCGAAAATAAGGAAATGAATACGCACCTAAAAATAGCAGATGCTTTCACTACCACAAACGACAACCGACATGCAAACATTGATATAGAAAATTGGTAGTCTGAGATATTCGAGTGCATCTGAGGCCCACTGGATATTACAAAAATAAAACAATGATGAATAACTGCGTATACAATCTGAAGAGTCCGCAACAGACAGAATATGCATGACCATTCACTGTGACACTCAGACAGACAGAGGTAGAGAAATGGAGGAGGGGAGACAGACACAGAGTGAGAGAAACATACAAACATAATTAGTCACAGAGAAGAGTCACATTGGCAGAGAGAGAGAGGGAGACAGACAGACAGTGGAAAGAGCCACAAGAGACAGGAGACATAGAGAGAAGCAGAGAGAGACAGAGACAAAGACAGACACAGGCACAGACAGACAGACAGAGAGAAGATAGACAGACAGACAGACAGACAGACAGTGAATGAGGTAAATGACTGATGGCGGACACAGCCAGAGAGAGACAGACCTCCGAAGAGACAGAGACAGAGAGACAGCCAGGGAAGGGACTTGGCAGACAGAGCGGCGTTAGTTAGTTGCACGGAGCATCATCGCAGCGAACGGCTCATGACAGCGCCTCTCCCTCCTCCCCTTCACGCTTATAATTGATGCGCGCATGTGCAACGCGCCACTTCCTGGGTGGCACGTGCAGCCAATGCACATTGCTTTGTGGGGGGGTGGAGGGGGGGTGTAAAGAGGGGGGACGGAGGGGTCACATGGGAGGTGAGGAAAGGAAGGTGATGGGGGAGACGTGGTGGTGGTGGTGTTTTGGGGGATGGGGGTGCGGAGTGATGGTGGGGGGCGGGGGGGGGAGGGGGAGGGACTAGGATGCCTTCCTTCTCTTGGAGGTCTCGTTTAGTTGTTGGGTGAAGCGAACACCAGTTGAGGGAGATGGGGTTGGGGGGCTGGAGGGGTGGTGGTGGTGGTGGTGGTGGTGGACTGAACAGGCACAAAAAGGGAAAATGCTATGTAGTTGTGTGTGTGTGTGTGTGTGTGTGTGTGTGTGTGTGTGTGTCCTCTTCGAAACGGCAGTTTCAAGTTTATTGTTGGGGGTAGGGGTGGGGGTGGGGGCTGTTGTGTTTTATTCCCCCCTGGTGTCTCGTTATCCCAGTTTTCTTTGTTAATTCCCAGACCCCCCATCCCCTCCTCCCCCTTAGGCCCCACCCCCCTCCCCCCATCCCACCCACCTAATCCTGCTCAGACCAGTTTTTGTCTTTCCTGTTTTGGTTGTTGTTGTAATTGGATGGGGTGGGATGGGGAAGGTTATAATATCATGATTAATTCTGTCATTCCCTGTGTCTCTGTCTGCCTGTCTGTGTCTCCCTCTTTGTTTTCTCGGTGTTCTCTTTCTCTCTGTGTCTCTGTCTCTCTCTCTCTTTTCTTTTTCTTTTCTTTTTTTACTATCTCTCTCTTCTCTTCTCTCTCTTCCACTCTTTTTCACTCTCATCCTCCTTCTCTCTTTCTCCCCCCCCCCACATCTCTCTCTCTTCCACTCTTCCACCCCCTTCCCTCCACTCTCATATTTTCCCCCTACACTCTCTCCATCCCCTCCCCTTCCTCTCAACCTTTTTCACACACACCCCCCCCTCCTCCCACCACATCATCTTCCCATATCTACCATCATCGTGTTGTGAAGATTGAGAGGGGTGGAGGGAGGAAGGGGAGACGACCTGTTGACAAGGTACAGGCTCCATTCCCCACCAGAAGACTCTCCCCATCCACCCACCACCCAGCCCAGCCCACTCAGCTTAGGGCGTCAACATGTGAGCTAGCAACAACAAAAAAAAAAACTTGTTCAAACCCCTTTTGGAAGCTGTGGTCGTGGCGTAGAGAAGGTTAGTGTGATCAGATTTTGATTTAACTCTCCATACGAATGGCGAAAGAGACGACGTTAACAGCGTTTCATCCCAATTACCATCATCAAAATATTGCAAGCGGAACGCTCTTATACTGAAGAGGTGAATGTTGACAAAGAATACCACAGTTCTGACGACGGAAGCTAAAGGTTGGGTCATTCAGACACCCACTGGACATCCGAGGGGTCTGTGTAGAGGAGAAGAGAGGACTGGCCGTACTGAGTGAGTTAACCTTGGAACTAATTTATCTTTGAGTATGTTTCTAATGTAACAGTTCAGTAGACTGAATCATAAGGGATAACATTAAAAAGAGTATGTACAGAACAATTGTCTAAAGTGGGACGGAACGAACGGTAATGTCGCACATAAGCATCCTAAATTCCTGGAGCAGAATCTAGGATGCTATGCTAAAGTCCGATTATTATACCGAACAATTGAGTCGATAGAGTGAGGAGGAAGGAAGGAGGAGGCTGAGAACATCACATGGCAACGAACCATTCAGCTCAGTGCAACAGACTCGGATAGCTTGGGGCATCATCATGACCAAAGCATCACCATCATCACCACCACCACCACCACCAACCCTCCCCTGTCTCTCCAAACCACCACCCCACCCCCACCCCCCCACCCCCCCCCCCCCCCACACACACACACACACACCCCGGAACCCTCCACCACCCATCCACATCATCTTCTTCCTTGCCCCCTCTGTCACCACCACCACCACCACCCCCTTCTTTCCATGACCCTCCCCCCCCTCCTCCTCCTCCCTCTCTCTCTTACCCCCCCTTCCTGTGCTGTCTGTCCCACGTGTCCGTGTCTTGTTACCGGGTCAATTTCCGTGTTCGGGGCGCAACGAGCTCCCTTGTCAATCAGCAGAGGAGGAGAAAGTTAGGACAGAGGGGTGGGGGGGAGAGAAAGAGGGGGGTGGGATTGGAAGAAAGAGAGAGAGAGAGAGAGCGGGGTGGGGGATTGGGAGAGAGAGGAGGTAGGGATTGGAAGAAAGAGAGAGAGAGAGCGTGAGGGGTGAGGGGGATTGGGAGAAAGAGAGAGAGAGAGCGCGGTGGGGGATTGGGAGAAAGAGAGGGTGGGGTGGGGATTGGAAGAAAGAGAGAGACAGAGAGAGAGCGTGGGGGGGGGGTGAGGGGGATTGGGAGAAAGAGAGAGAAGGGGGATTAGGGGAGAGACAGACAGACAGACAGGGACAGAGAGAGAGATGATTGGGAGAGAGACAGACAGACAGGGACAGAAAGAGACACAGAGAGGTACAGAGAGTGAAGAGAGACAGACAGGGACACAGAGAGAGAGAGAGGGGATTGGGAGACAGACAGAGAGAGAGAGAGAGGAATGGGAGAGAGACAGACAGACAGGGACAGAGAGAGACAGAGAAAGAGAGAGATACAGAGAGCGAAGGACTGGTAGAGATAGAGAAAGGAACAGGGATGGGAAGAGAGAGGGGTGGACAGAGGGAGAGGGAGTGAGACAGGATGGGAGAGAAAATGGGGAGCGAGAGAGGGGAGATATGGGGGGAAGGGTTGTTAGAGAGAGAGAAGAGGGGATGGAGAGAGAGAGGGGGGAGGGATGGGCACATAGAGAGAGAGAGAGACATAGAGGAATAGGGCTAGCGAAAATAGCAAGAGAGAGGGGGAGGAGACAGACAGATAGAGAACTAGAGAAATATAGAAAAGGGGGTGGGGGGTGTGAGTTGAAAAACCGATAGAGAGGGAGAGAGAGAGAGAGAGAAACAGAAACAGAAACACAGAAAGCTAGTGAAAACAGAGAGAGGGGGTGTGGGGGGGATGGGGTCTCGTCTTCTTCTTCTTCTCCTCTTTCTTTATCTGTTCCTCCTCCTCCTCATCATCATCATCATCATCGTTCTTCTGCTACCTCTCTCACCTCTTCTATGTTTTCATTCTCCTTCATCTGTTCGTCTTTTTCTGTCCCTCTTCTTTTTCCTCCTCCTCCTCTTCTTCCTCTTCTTGTTCTTCTTCTTATATGTCTTGTAGTTGTTGTTATTGTTGTTGTTCTTCTTCTTCTTCTTCCCCTTCTTGTTCTTCTTATATATTTTGCAGTTGTTGTTATTGTTGTTGTTGTTGTTCTTCTTTTTTCTTTTTGGTGGTTTGTTGTTGTTTTTCCTTGTTCTTGTTCTTTCTTCGTCTTCTCCTCTTTTTTCCTCCTGTAAAGTGGGTGTAAGCTGAAGGTGAGATGACTTTAGTGTGTTGTGTGATGAAAGGTGGCTGCCTCATCACATGGTGGGTGGATGTTTGTGTGTGTGTGTGTGTGTGTGTGTGTGAGCGCGCTTCGGTTTTTTGCTGAACCGTACTCTGCGTATAGTTGTGTCTGATTTCTGTTGTTGTTGGTCGATGGCCAGACAAACGCGCGCACGCACACACACACACACACACACACACACACACACACACACACACACACACACACACACACACACACACACACACACACACACAGAGGGAATCGGTGGTGAGGTTGTAGAGATGGTAGGGTGTCGTTGTTGTTGGTGGTGGTGGTGGTGGGGTGGGGTGGGGTGTGTGGTGGATGGGTGTGATGGGGAGGGAGGGAGGGGGGGGTTATCAGTTTCATGGAGGCGTCAAAACGTTCTGACTTGATTTGTATTCGCTACATACACCACAGACAGTAGAAAACACGTTCTTTGACTATATTACATCTGCTTAGAAGAAGAAGAAGGAGAAGAAAAAGAAGAAGAAAAAAAGAGGGGGAGGAGGGAGGGGAGGAGCAGAAGGGGGAGGAGAGAAGAAGAAGAGGAGGAAGGAAAAGGGTGGGGAGAGGAAGGGAACGAGGAGAAGTAGATAAGAAGAAGAAGAGGAGGAGAAGAAGAAGAAAGAGGGGGAGGAGGAAGGGGGGATGAGGAGGAGAAGAAGAAGAAGAAAGAGGGGAAGGAGGAAGGGGAGAAGAAGAAGAACAAGACAGAAAAAGAAGTCGTAAGGGGAAGTAAAAAGCGGAAGAGGAAGTGAACCAGCGGGGAATGCTTTTTTTTTCTCTCTCTCAGCTGACGTGGTCAATATTTTTCAGCACACAGTGCACGAGAGGTCGAAGGAGAAGAAGAAGAAGGTAGAAGAAAAGATGAAAACAACTGTTGAGATTAACAGAAGAAAGAAAGAACGAACGAAAGAAAGAAGGAGAAGAAAGAGCAGATTCCTGGAGCCAGTTGCAGTGTTCGGACGGAAGAGCCTAGTATGGTCGTAACTCGCTACTAACTGTGTGTAGTATGGAACTGACCAATGGCGTAGTTGGTCACCGTGGGCATTTAGTCACGTGCAACTGTCAAAAAGTTAGAACCAAGCAATGCAACTGACTCCTGGTCTGCATATAAACCCAAAGTGTTAGATCTTGCATGTGGGGGAAACGCAGGTTTGAAAGATTGAGCGAGGGGAGTTATTGGGTGATGGGTGAATTTGGTGGGAGTGTGGGTTTGGCTGGATTTGGGTGTAGAGCAGGGTGGGGGTGGGTAAGGGTGAGAAGTGACTGGTTTGGTTTGAATTGTAGAGAAAGGGGGCGGGGTGTACGGGTGTGTGTGTGGGGGGGGGGGGGGGGGGAGGGAGGCTTGTAGAGGGCTATTGGTCTGTTTTGTTTTCTGGAATATCTCTCTCTGTCTCTCTGTCTCTGTCTCTGTCTCTCTCTGTCTCTCTCTCTCTCTCTCTCTCTCTCTCTCTCTCTCTCTCTCTCTCTCTGTCCCTTTCACTCTCTCTCACTCTGTCCGTTCACGAACATCTACAAGGCAGTCTGCGAGTCGGCAAAAAAGTTGGCTGCCGCGCGTTTACTTCCTGATTGCGTAACTAGAACTGCAGGGGGGGGGCGGGGGGAAAGAAAGAAAAGAGAAAAAGAATTTGCATGTTATCTGGAATAACCGGCAGAAAAAAAGAATTTGCATGTTTTCCAACGTTGGCCAAAATAAGAATTTGCATTATCAGTGTACCGGCAAACATGATTTGCATAAGGAGAATGGTCCAGGTAATTGCGAGGGACATTTTCCCGGGGATAAACGTACGTGGGTGTTAGGAAACAACTGCATGTTATTCAAGAGAAAGGGGGAAGGAGGGAGAGAGAGAGAGAGGGGGGGGGGTGTGTGTGAGGATGGGCTGGACAGACAGATGGGTGTACAGATAGGATGCATACATATATATATATATATACTTGCGCGCAAGCGCTCTCTCTCACACACACACTCGCACGCACGCCCGCGCGCGCATCCATCTGTGCATACACCCCAGAGAGAGAGACAGAGACAGAGAAAGAGATGTACTGACTGACTGGGAGACTGAGACACGGACACAGCGAGGGAAGTATGAGCCAGACTGAAATAGAGAAGAAAGAGAGACAGAAAGACGGAGCGAACAACAGAGAGGGGAGGGGGGGGGGGGGGGCTGGGGGGGGGGCAGATAATGGAAACGAGTGACAGACAGATAGGCAGACGGGAAGGCAGACAGAAAGACAACATCAGAGCGAGTGAAGGGGAGAGAGAGAGAGAGAGAGGCGGAGACAGAGGGAAAGACACAAATCAAGTCACACTGTGTTGCTTTACAGCCCGGCCGACTACAAAGGTGCCACACTCCAAACTTGGGGGAAAAAATCGTTAGAAATGAAACCAGGTCAGAGAACAACAACCATGTGAAACACACATTGCTTTGAACGTGTAAATGAAATAACCCCAAAGAGAGGAACACCAGAAACTTGTAAAAATCAATTCATGTTAAACCCTGCTTTGGAGAAAAATAAAACAATAACGAAGGCTGCTACTACAACACACACACACACACACACACACACACACACACACACACACACACACACACACACTCGTCAACAAGCAAACAAACTTACAAACACACGAACAGAGAGAAAGAGAGAGGGTTCACACACACACACACACACACACACACACACACACACACACACACACACACACACACACACACACACACACACACTGTGTGTGTGAGAGAGCGAGACAGAGATGGAGGGAGGGAGGGGGAAGGGAAAAGACAGGAGGGAGGCAGCTGAGAGAGAGTGATAGACAGAGAGAGAGAGAGACAGTGAGAGAGAGAGAGGAGATGGAGGGAGGAAGGTAGGGGGGAGAAGGAATAAGACGAGAGGGAGACAGCTGAGAGAGAGAGTGAGAGAAAGAGACAAAGACAGAGAGAGAAGATGGAGGGAGGGAGGGGGAAGGGAAAAGACGAGAGGGAGGCAGCTGAGAGAGAGTGAGAGAGAGAGGGAGAGAGAGACAAAGACAGAGGGAAGATGGAGGGAGGGGGAAGGGAAAAGACGAGAGGGAGGCAGCTGAGAGAGACAGTGAGAGAGAGACAGTTAGAGAGAGAGAAGAAGGAGGGAGGAAGGTAGGGGGGAGAAGGAATAAGACGAGAGGGAGACAGCTGAGAGAGAGAGTGAGAGAAAGAGACAAAGACAGAGAGAGAAGATGGAGGGAGGGAGGGAGGGGGAAGGGAAAAGACGAGAGGGAGGCAGCTGAGAGAGAGTGAGAGAGAGAGGGAGAGAGAGACAAAGACAGAGAGAAGATGGAGGGAGGGGGAAGGGAAATGACGAGAAGGAGGCAGCTGAGAGAGAGAGTGAGAGAGAGACAGTTAGAGAGAGGGGAGATGGAGGGAGGAAGGTAGGGGGGAGAAGGAATAAGACGAGAGGGAGACAGCTGAGAGAGAGAGTGAGAGAAAGAGACAAAGACAGAGAGAGAAGATGGAGGGAGGGAGGGAGGGGGAAGGGAAAAGACGAGAGGGAGGCAGCTGAGAGAGAGTGAGAGAGAGAGGGAGAGAGAGACAAAGACAGAGAGAAGATGGAGGGAGGGGGAAGGGAAATGACGAGAAGGAGGCAGCTGAGAGAGAGAGTGAGAGAGAGACAGTTAGAGAGAGAGAAGATGGAGGGAGGAAGGTAGGGGAGAAGGAATAAGACGAGAGGGAGACAGCTGAGAGAGAGAGTGAGAGAGAGAGGGAGAGAAAGACAGAGAGAGAAGATGGAGGGAGGGAGGGGGGAGGGAAAAGACGAGAGGGAGGCAGCTGAGGACTTTCAACTTCGCCGCCTCTGTGGCGTCGCTGTCCGCCGGTGCCAGAATTTCCAGCCTCCCATCTCGAGACATCGTCGTCGCCAAATCGTTTTCCGATCGGCGATAGCTACTGCTATACTAGTAGCTGCTATATAGCTGCGCTCGAAGGGTGAAGGGTGGGTATGGGTGTGGTGTATGTGGGAGATTGTGGGTTGGGGAGGAAGTTTGGGTTGGGATGGGATGTGGTGGGGTTTTAAGGTTGGGGGGGGGGGGGGGGGGGTAAGGTGGTAGGTTGGGGGATGGGGGAGGGAGGGGTGGGTAGGTGGGTGGTTGCTGTTGGTTGGTTGTTGGGTGAGGTGGCTGCTTGCATAGTTAAGCCATGGTTATGTTATGTTATTTGGTCATTATCTATTTTGGGTGTTTTATTTTTTAATTCTTTTTTTTTTTTTTGTTGTTGTTGTTTTTTGTGTGTGGTTTCTTGGATTGACCTGTGAGAGAGACGTTTCCTGTGGTCAAGTTTCGCAAAAAAAAAAATAATAATAATAATAATCATGTACATTTTTATGTTGTGGGGGAATGTTCAGAAACATCGTCACTGCTTTAAAACTTGACAAACGTGGAAGCACACACACACACACACACACACACACACAACACAACACAACACAACACAACACAACACAACACACACACACACACACACACACACACACACACACACACACACACACACACACATGCCAGACGCGGCTTCTCATGACCGATCTGAACATTGTTTTCATTCGCAAAGTTTTACTAAATAACACAGCAACTTGACAACAACAGTTGAGAAGAAAAGGTCTGGGAAACGAAAGGAATGCGAACGAGAGTCTAGCAAGCTGCGACAACACCCCCACCCCTCCAACCCCACTGTGTGTGTGTGTGTGTCTGTGTGTGTGTGTGTGTGTGTGTGTGTGTGTGTGCTTATGTACGTACGGATGTGGTTGGTAGTGAGGTGGGTGGATGGATGGATTGTGGGGCGGTTACAATCTTTGTGTGTGTGTGTGTGTGCGTGTGTGTGTGTGCGCGCGCGCGCGCGTATGTGTGTGTGTGTGTGTAGATTGGTGAATAGGCTGGGAAGCGAGCTGTCGGACTGTCTGGCACCAATCTTGCTTTTCGACAGCAAGATGCCGGCTGTCAAGAGATTGCGATTCCACCGCCGCTCTATCTTTTAAATGACGGCGGGGCCCGTCCCCCCCATGGGATAACATTGGCGTTGCACTACAACAGAATGGAGCACACACAGAGAGAGAAGAGAGACAGAGAGAGGAGGGGTGAAGAGAGCTAGAAAGAGAGAGAGAGAGGAGGGGATAACTGGCATCGCATCATCGCACTACAACAGAATGGAGCACACACAGAGAGAGAAGAGAGACAGAGAGAGGAGGGGTGAAGAGAGCTAGAAAGAGAGAGAGAGAGACAGAGAGAGAGGAGGGGATAACTGGCATCGCATCATCGCACTACAAAAGAATGGAGCACACAAAGAGAGGAAAGAGAGAGAGGAGGGTGGGAAGTGAAGAGAGAGAGAAAGAAGGCGAATCCGGATAGCTCTGGCATCGCACTGTAAAAGAATGGAGCAGAGAGAGAGAGAGAGAGAAAGAGAGGGAGGGCGGGTCAGGATAACTCTGGCATCGCACTACAAAAGAACTGAGTACAGAGAGAGAAGAGAGGGGGGAAGTGGTGGAGAGAGAGAGAGAAAGGAGGGTGGGAAAGGGAGACAGGAAGAGAGTTTCTCTGGATAACTCTGGCGCTGCACTGTAAAAGAATGGAGTACAGACAGAGAAGAGAAAGCGGGAAGGGGGTGGTGGAGGGGGGGAGAGATATGAGGGTTGGAGAGAGAGAGAGAGGAGGGGGGGAAGGGGAGAGAGAAAGAGGGCGAATCTGGGTAACTCTGGCATTGCACTAAAAAAAGAACGGAGCACGAGAGAGAGAGGGAGAGAGTGAGAGGGAGAGAGGGAGATGGGTGGGGAGGGGGAGCTACGAAGATAGAGAGCGAGCGAGAGAGAGAGGGGGGAGGGGGAGAGAGAAAGCGGACGAATCCGGATAATAATACTCTGGCATCGCACTTCAAAAGGAAGCAGAGAAGGAGAGAGGGAGAAAGAGAGAGGGGAAAAGAGAGAGAGAGAGGAGGGATGGATGGCAAAAGAGAGAGGGAGATGGGGGAGGGAAGGGGGTGTATCTGGATAATAAGCATGGGGGTGGGCTGGGTTAGAGGGAGGGAGGCAGTCATAAAGATTGAAGTGAATATCTACCCTTTTGAACCAAAAGGAGAGAGAAGAAGAAGAAGAAGAAGAGAGTGGGGAGGGGAGGAGGAAGGGAGAATCAGACTGACTGCCAGATTGAAGAACAGAGACAGAAGGGAGGGGGTCTAAGGGAGGAGGGCATGGTGTGAATTTGTGGATTGGGGGTAAACTATGTTTGTGCAAAGAGAGAGAATATAACACAGAGAGAGAGAGAGAGTAGGCTGCGGTGCCGAGAGAGAGAGCGAGATAGAGAAATAGACACAGAGAGAGGGTGCTGGGTGGAGGGAAATGGAATTTCGCTGTATGTATACGTGTGTTTGTGCAGAGAAAGAGGGACGGAGGGAGGGTGAGTTCTTTTAGATGTGCATAATGTGTTTTGCAGCTCCTCTTCCGTTGTTTGGTAAATGGACTGGAGTTGTTGTTGGCTCGTTTGGAGAGAAGGGGGAAAGGAGGGTGGAGGGGTGAGAGGGGGGTGCACAGGCGTAATGGAGGGGGAGGGTGGGGGTGTAGCAGGACGGAATGGGAGGGTGAGCACAGAGGAGAAGCTGTGCTCTTTCTCTGTGTCTTGTCTCTTGTGTGTGTGTGTGTGTGTGTGTGTGTGTGTGTGTCTGTCCGTGTTCTTGTTCTCCTTCGTATTCTTCTCCTCCTTCTTCCTCCTCTTCTGCTTCTTGTTCTTCTTGTTCTTGTTGTTGTTGTTCTTCTTCTTCTTCTTCTTCTTCGTCCTCCTCTTGCGAAAGGACATGATCTTGGAAGAAAAAAAAAAGAAGACGACGCTAATAAGAGAGAGGTTGACACACTAAAAGGCAGAAACATACATACATACAGACACACAGACAGACACACAGACAGACAGGAGAACAGAAACTAAGGGTACCAGCCAATCAAAAATGCCGAACTATCGGCGTTTCGGTTTCTTCAACAACGCCGTTTACATTCTTCATCCGACACACCGCTATGATCCAATACCTCCTCTCCAGAGAAGCGGCGTGTCCCTAAACCTGCAACCACGGCATTAACGAGAAGAAATTGATTAATAAGGGTCCTGTTCTCAAATCAACCGCCCCAATCAAACCCACCCACCACCAACCCCCCACCGTCCATCTTCCGCACCCCCACCACCCTCACCAATCCTTTACGTCTCCCCCCCCCCCCCCACCCCTACCCCGCCACCCCCTGGCCCTTCCCTTTCCCTCACCAACGCCAACCCCTTTCACGTAACAACTGTAACAGACTCATGGACACAAAGGCAACAGAGGGTGTGTTGTGTGTGTGTGTGTGTGTGTGTGTGTTGGGGGGGGGGGGGGGGGGGGGGGGGAACGGGTGCGGGTTGGGGGGGGAGGCGGAGGGGTGTTGAGGGGATGAGAATGAATTTCTGGAATGGTAGCCTGTGGGGTGGGGGGTTGGGTGAAGGGGGAGAGAGGTGGGGGTGAGAGGGAGGGAGGGAAAAGATGAGGGGTGCAGGGTGGTGTGGGTGGGTGTGGCTTGTGGGTCCTGAGGGGGGGGAGGGGAGGGGAGGACATGTTTATTACCATGGTTATATATGATAGTTGTACTGGAGCGTGGAAGCGGAGGGGAGGGGCGGGGCGGGGGCGCTATTGTGTGTGTCTGTGTGTGCGTGGTGGTGATGGTGATAGTGGTGGTGGTAAGAGAGAGAGTGTGTGTGTGTTTGTCTGTCTGTGTGGTCAGAGAGAGAGAGAAAGAGTGTGTGTGTATGTGTGTGGTGGGTGTGTGTGTGGGGGGGGGAGGGGGTGTTTGCGTGTGTCTTTCTTTCTGTCTGTCTGTCTATGTGCTGTGTGTGTTTGTGTGTGTATCTGTGTGTGTGTGTGTGTGTCTGTGAAGAGGAGGAAAGGTGAAGGAGAGGGGGGGAGGGGAGGGGCTGGGTAACGGTATCAGCTGTATGGGCAGCAGCTGCAAGATTTGCCAGAGTCATGCGGTCAGAAGGTGATAGGTTGGGTGCAGGAGGGAGAGGGGGGGGGAGGAGGAAGAAGAAGGAGAGGAGAGAGAGAGGGATGGAGGGAGGGTGGGCAGGTTGAGTGATTTGTGTGGGAGGTAAACGTGACCTGCGCGCGTTGCGTTGTGTGTGTGTGTGTGTGCGCGCGCGCGCGCGCGTTCGGTTTGTTGGTCGGCATTTCCTTTGTTTCGTTGTGCCTTGTTGTAGGAAAGTGATACCTTTTTTTCACGTTTTTAATTAATGGAGTGAATGGAACTCTCATGCAGGATTATCGAACACGACACGAATAGTCAAGACACTCCGGGCGCGCGCTACATTTGCGTGCCGCTCGCTAGCACGTATCACACACACACACACACACACACACACACACACACACACACACACACACCGTGACACAATATTACAGCCAGCAAGCAATGAACGTCGCCACCCCAGAGCGACAGAGAGAGAGAGAGAGAGAGAGAGACAGATAAGAAAGAGAAGGAGTCAGATATTCTCACAAGGTCTTCAGTCTGAAATACACACAGCCGACCACTACAGTGAAGGTAGGAGGAAGTGTGGATGGAGGTGTGTTGGGGGTAGGGGGTGGGGGGATGAGAGAGGAGGAGGAGCGGGGATTGTGGTGGCATGGGTGAAGGGTTAGGTCACCACGGCTGTCCACAGGGAGGTGGTTGTTGATGGTTGCATCTCGATTTCCGGGCCTGTGTGCATGGCTGGTTGTTCCCCCCTGGACCCCAAACGAAGGTGAATATAGCGAGTCTCTCCTCCCTCCTGTTGTGTTTCCAGACTGCTCTTCCTGGTGTTGGTACGGAGAGAGACAAGGGGGGAGGGAGAAAGAAAGAGAGAGGGGAAGAGAAAGAGAGAGTGAGAGAGAGAGAGAAAGAAAGAAAGGGCGAGAGAGAAAGAGATAGAGAGAGAGAACGAACGAACG
>NC_134892.1:13972396-13974896 GCF_041734735.1 Babylonia areolata | reverse complement strand
CACCTCGCGACACTCCTCCCCCCCCCCCCCACCCTTCTCTCACACCCTCCTAACCCCCGCCCCCACTCCGATCCCGCCCCCACGCCACCCCCACATTCCCCCCCCCCACACACACGTAAAAGTCATAAAGACAGAAAGCAGTAAAACATAATATACTGTTCCCTCTGGAGACCGTCTCTTATCGGCAGAGGACCAGCAACTACGGAAGGATGGGGTGGAGCGCTGAATATAAAAAAAAGAAAAAAAAGAAGAGGAAGAAGAAGAGGAGGAGGAGGAAAGGAAGAAGGAGGAGGAGGAGAGAGAAGATGAGGAAGGAGGAGAACAAGAAGAAGTAGGAGGGGGAGAAGGAGGAGGAGGAGAGAGAAGATGAGGAAGGAGGAGAACAAGAAGAAGTAGGAGGGGGAGAAGGAGATAGAGAAGAAGAAGAAGAAGAAAAGGAGGAGGAGGAGAAGAAGAAGCAATGAAGAGGAGAAGGAGGAAAGGAAGAAGGAGGAGGAGAGAGAAGATGAGGAAGGAGAAGAACAAGAAGAAGTAGGAGGGGAAGAAGGAGAAGAAGAAAAGGAGGAGGAGTAGAAGAAGAAGCAATGAAGAGGAGGAGAAGGAGGAAAGGAAGAAGAAGGAGGAGAGAGAAGAAGAAGAAGATGAAGAAAAAGAAGTAGGAGGGGAGGAGGAGAGAGAAAAGAGAAAGAAGAAGAAGAGGAGGAGGAGAATCAGAAGGAGGAGAATGAAGAGGAGGAGGAGAAGGAGGAGGAGGAAGCTGAGAGGGGAGAAGAAGATGAAGTAGAAGAAGAAGGAGGAGGAGGAGGGGGAGGACGACGACGAGGAGGAGGAATGGAAAGAAAAGCCAAAACAAAAAACAAAAAAAAACCCAGACTTGTTATCCCCTGACCTGCAAAGACCTTTTTGTCCCCCCCCCCCCTTTTTTTTTTACCCCCTCCCCCTTCCACCCCATTTAGTTGACGTGTCTCCAGGAAGGTATGAAGAGGAAGAGAAAGGGAAAGATGGGGTGGGGTGGAGGGGGAAGGAGGGGAGATTGGAGTACCGAAGAAGGGGTGGCAGTGAGTGATGTGTGGAGGAGGGTGAGTGAGGGCGAGGTGTTTGTGTGGGGTCGGGTAGGAATGGTGGAAAGAGGAGGTGGGGTGGGGCTGGGGTGGGTTGGGGTGGTGGGGGGAGATGCCTGCATCCCCCCCCCCCTCACCCCCCTCCCTCCTGGCATTACTACATGGAAGAGTCAGTCAAAAACCAACGACAAAGAAAAGTCGCAGAGTATTTATTTCTCTTTTTTTTCCCCCCCCTTCCTTTAGGGGGTTGGGGTGTGGGGGTTCTTACTTTCTTTTAATGATTCAGCTGGTTTTTGAGTAGCTTTTTCTTTCTTTCTGTTTTTCTTTTCTTCTTCTTCTTCTTCTTTCTTCTTTCTTCCTGCCTCTGTGTCCCGCCTGTGTCTCTGTGTGTGGCTCTGTCGGTCTGTCGTCGCTCTAGTGAGTGGTAGTGCACCTGTTGTCACTTAGTGTAGAGGGGCAAGGCCTCTGTACTTCTGGGGCCTGCCTGGTTTGGTCGTTTGTGTGAGTGCTTTGACATAGTGGGGAGCGAGGGAGCTCTTTTGCCGAGACAGTTCGTGTGGGTGTTGTGTTGATTTTTGTTGTTTGTTTTTTTTTTAAACAGAAGATGTAGGGTTGGTGGGTGAGAGAGAGAGAGAGAGTGTGTGTGTGGGATGGGGGAGGCGGGGAGGGGGGGGAACCAGGAGTGAGGCTGTGGATTGAGGACGGGTGATGGGCGGGGGGGACTGATGGGAGGTAGGGGGGTGTGTGTGTGCGTAGTGTGGCGTGTGTTTTGTTTTTGTTTGTTGAGCATAGTTTGTTTGTTTCTTTGTTTGTTTTTTATCAGTACTTCACAGCGTTCATCTGACAGTGAACAGATTATGATTATTGGCGTGTGGCTGGTTTGTGGGCATGGGTACAGACGTATGTGTGTGAGAGAGAGCGAGAGAGAGAAGAGAAGAGAGATAGAGAGAGAGCAGAATCGTAACATCGGATAGAGTGCAATTCCGTTTAGAAATGTATCTCTCTCTGTCTTCATTTCTCACTCTGTTTCTCTCTGTATCTCTCTCCGTCTCTCTCTCTTTGTCCGTTTTAGTCTGTCTCTCTGTCTCAGCCCTTCTCTCTTTTTCTCTCTCCGTATCTCCGTTTACTTCCCCTCTCCAGATCTATGTATCTCCCTCCCTATCTCTCTCCTTCCCCATCACACCGATCCAGTGCTATTTCAGTTAAAAGCCACGTCTTGACTCTATGTTTACTTGCGTGCGCGCATGTGTGTGCGTGCGTGCCTGCGTGAGTGCGCGCGCTCGCTCGCGCGTGTGTGTGTGTGTGTGTCTGTGTCCATGACTGTGTCTGTGTGTCTTTGTGGGAGCGCGAAAGAGGCTGAAAGGGACACGTTTATGAAGCCAAGAGTCACAGACTGTCTTGCCCATCACAGGCCAGTGTTGACTCCCTAAAAGCGGCTT
>NC_134892.1:13962396-13967396 GCF_041734735.1 Babylonia areolata | reverse complement strand
CTACTGGCGGGTCTCTTGATAGACCGTCCTCCGCACCCTTCCCCCCACCCATCCCCACTCAACCCTTCCAGTCACCACCCCTCTCCAATATCCTCCCCCCCCCACCCTTCCTTTTCCCCCAGCCCTCAACGCCCCCTCCCCCCTCACCCCCCCCCCCCTCCATCCCCCTTGTCTGTTTGACGTTGATTGGTGGAGGGTGATGAGCGCTGGTCACTTGTCTCCCTTGCTCCCCTCTTCGTTACCATCCTCTCCCCCCCTCCCCCCCCCCACACACACACACTCTTCCCCCCCCCCCCTCACCCCCCCCACCCCCCTTACTACCCCCTACTGGAGCCCATTTGTCTCCCCTTGTCGGGCTGGGGCAGTCAAATCCCCCCCCCCCCCATCTCTCTCTCTCTCTCTCTCTCTCTCTCTCTCTCTCTGTCTCTGTGTCTCTCTGCTGTGTTCCATTGGCATTTTACTCTTTCACAGTCTCTCCGTTTCTGTCTCCCTGCCTGTGTCTGTCTGTCTGTCTCTGTCTCTCTCTCCATCTCTGTCTCTCTTTCTTTCTATATATCCATCCAATCTCTTGCGTTCACTTCTCTCTCTCTCTCTGTCTCTGTCTCTGTCCGTCTGTCTCTCTGCCTCCACCCCCTCTCTCTCTCCCTTTCTCTCTTCCCCTTCTATATCTGTCCATCCAATCTCACACGACTCTCCTGCGTTCACTTGGCTCTCTCTCTCTCTCTCTCTCTCTGTCTCCCTCTCTCTCTCTCTGTTTCCCTCTCTCTCTCTTTCCCTTGTCCTTGGTTGCAGGCAGCCGAGAGGGATGGATGATTTGTTTGCTGCGTTGTCAACGAAAGCGACTGACGGGGGAAGGTTTTGGGGGTGACTCGTCTGACTGAAGCGACCAGTCACAGACTTCTGGGGGAGTGAGGAGGGGGCTAGGGAAAGGGTGGGGAAGAGGGGGTAAAGGTACGCCGAGGGGGAGGGTAGTTGTGGTGATGTGTGTGTAGAGGGGGTGGGGGGGGGGAGAGAGGCTGTTGGGGAGGGGGGTGATCTTCAGGGTTGGGGAGGTACATGGTGTGGGAGAGATGAAAGTGAGTGTGTGTGGTGTGGGGGTAATCTGTTTCGTACAAGAACAGAAAAGTGACTCACCACTTGTGAGTGCTGTGAGTTTTTGGTGTGGTGTGGTGTGGTGTGGTGTGGTGTCGTGTGGCGGCAATGAATTATCTCATTGTGATGCAAATCGTTCCATCTCTCCAGGGTTCAGTGTTGATGAGGGGAAAAAAGCACAATGCAAACACACTGTTGATATAATAAAAACCAGAACAAACAAACGGAAAACAGATACAAGCAAACAAAAACAGTGTGTTTGTGTGTGTGTGTTTGTTGTGTGTGTGTGTGTTTATCAGTGGGGGGGGGGGGAAGGATAGGGGAAACAAACGAAGTCTCCATAGAAAGAACGAATCAATGTGTTGAGCGTAGGAGGTGTTGAGCTCTCACACATAAAACGAAAAATCCTTCCATTTATTCGATATCAGGAAGTGCAAAACGTTCACACGCTTTCACAAATTTTGCGTCGTTGTACAAGGAGGCTTGGATCTCAATGTGTTTTTTTTTTGGGTTTTTTTTTAACTAATTCCTGAGGTGTGGAATGATCATGAGCCGTTTTAGGAGTGGCTGTTTTGCACCCCGAATCCTCGAGTTTATTATTAGTCTAATGGATGCATGATTTACGCTCGGAATTCCGGGAGGAAGAGGAAGAAGCTCTATTCGTTCTGTTAAATGTGAGTCAGGGAAAAGGTTGCATGCAAAGTCATTGAAGTGAAGATTTGTGGGGTGCTGAGAAAAATGTCGGTTTATTAGCATTACCGTTCTTTTTCTAAGGTTGTGGAGGTGATGCTTGTTGACTTTGGGAATGTTAAGTGTCCTTGCAAGTATAAAACGGTCGTTTCGCACTGGAGAAGCACTAGAAAAAAAAGGAAGTAATAATAAATGACATTAATATGGGTCTGAAGAATTTAGCATAACATCACAATAATCTAGCATTTGTTTTTCTTTTAGATTTGTTTTGCTGTTTTCGGGTGTGTTTTTTGTTGTTGTTTTGTTTTGTTTGTTTGTTGGTTGGTTGGTTTTGACGTTAATGGAGACTGGGAGGAAGGTGGCAGAATGGTTAAGACGCTCAGCTGCCAATACAGAGAGTCCGTGAGGGTGTGGGTTCGAATCCCGCTCTCGCCCTTTCTCCTAAGTTTGACTGGAAAATCAAACTGAGCGTCTAGTCTTTCGGATGAGACGATAAACCGAGGTCCCGTGTGCAGCACGCACTTGGCGCACTGAAAAAGAACCCATGGCAACGAGAGTGTTGTCCTCTGGCGAAATTACGTAAAATGAAATCCACTTTCATAGGTACACAAATATGTAAGCATGCACTCAAGGCCTGACTAAGCGCGTTGGGTTATGCTGCTGGTCAGGCATCTGCTCAACAGATGTGGTGTAGCGTGTATGGATTTGTCCGAACGCAGTGACGCCTCCTTGAGAAAGTGAAACTAAACTAAACTAAACTGTACCGGTAAATCTGAAAGTGTTGTTATTGGTGGGGGTTTTTAATACTTAAATGATGATTAAGTCACTAAACAATATCCAAAATATATTCAAAGGAGAGCACGAAGAAGAGGAAGCAAAAGAACAAAAAACAAAAACAAACAAACAAACAAAGACATCAACAATAATAACACGAAGAAAGAGCAGTTGAAGACGACGAAGAAGGATTAAAAGACAAAGATTTTGTTTTCACGTTTCTGTTCATGTTCTTTAAAAGTCCAAGAAGAAAAACAAGAAGAATGAGAACCAGAAAAACAAAACAACAGCAACAACATGAAAATAAGATGAATTAGGAACAAGAAGAAGAAAAGGAGGAGGAGGATAAAAAAAAAAAAAAAGTAGTAGAAGAAGAAGAAGGAGGAGCAGCAGCAGGAGGAGAATGGGGAGGAGAAGGAGGAGGAGGGGAGGGAGGAAGAAGAAGGAGGAGGAAAATAAGAACAAGAAGAAGAAAAGGAGAAGGAGGAAAAAAAAGAAGTAGTAGAAGAAGAAGAAGGAGCAGCAGGAGGAGGAGAAGAAGAAGAAGAAGAAGAGGAATAAGAAAGAGGGGCAGAAAAAGAAAAGAAAGAAAGAGGACAGGAGAGAGAGGAAGAAGAAGAGAGAGGAGCAGAAGGAGGAGGAGGAGGATGGAAGAAAAAGTGAAGCAGCAGCAGCAGCAGCATCTTAAAGGGCCGATGCTATGTGTCATTAGGTACATAGACAAAAGGTCGCCCAGAATCTATCATCCCTCAGATTGCATCTTCGTGTCGGATAGGTCGTAAGGCTCTTCGCGGGGCGGTAGAGAGGGGGGTTGGGGAGGGTTGGGGTTGACGTTGACGTTGGGAGTCGGAGGGGGAGAAAATAGAGGGGATGGAAGGGGATGCGGTGGGAGGGTGACGCGTGGGGTCGGGGGGGGGGGGGGGGGGGTAGGACAAAAAAAAAAAGGGAGAAAAAAAAGAGGAAGAACGTATACACACACTGCCGCAACTACCTTTCTTTTTGTCTTCCCTTAGTCCAACATCACACCCCCAGGTTCCCCTCTTTCCCCCATCTATCTATTCATCTATAGCACACACACACACACACACACACACACACACACACACACACATGTGTGCGTATATATAGATATATAGATAGATATATATATATATATATATATATATAATCAAGTGTCCTTATCTGGCGCTTTTTTTATTTTTTACTCTTCCTCCCTCTTTCTCTCTCTCTCTCTCTCTCTCTCTCTCTCCCCCACCCCCCTCCCATTTTTTTTTTAAAAGACATGTGAACTAACACTATCATAGCGATGTCACGTTCCAGAAAATTCCACGCTGTGGAGATAAATGAGGAAGAGGAGGAGGAGGATGAATAGGAGGAGGAGGAGGCAAAGGGGGCGGGGTTGACAGCGCTGCAATGCCGTGCCGATATTTGAAATGTTTCAGAAGATTCCGGAGTCGTTTCTTTTCTTTTCTTTCTCTTCTTTTTTTCCCCCCTTTTTTTTTCTTTTAAAGCTTCCTGCAGAAAATGTCAAGAGTTGAAAACAATTCTGTGTGCATCGCTTCATGGGTGTATCTGTTATAAAAACAGGCAGGCAGGGTAAGGCAAAGCTTTGCAAGCAGCTGCAGAAAAGGAAAGAAGAAAAGAAAGAAGAAAGGAAAAAAAAAAGAGGAAAAGAAAAATCAATCGTTTTAGTTGTATGTTGCAGCTTAGCTAAAGGCTTTCTTTTTTTTTCTGGAAGGAAGTTTTCATTCGCAAGAGAGTCTTGGAAATCTCGGTGAGTAGTCGATGCTGGTGCTGGTGCTGGTGATGGTGCTGGTTGCTTTACAGACTTGTGTCTTCGTGGGGTGTGTGTTGGTGTGTTTTCTGCTTGCGTTTCTGTTTGTTTTGTTTCTCTCGTTCTGCTGTGTGTTTGAGTATGGATGTGTGTGTGTGTGTGTGTGTGTGTGTGTGTGTGTGTGTGTGTGTGTGTGTGTGTGTGTGTGTGTTTTGTCTTCTTCTGTCTGTCTGTCGTTGTCTCTTCATTTCTCAGTTCTGGATGCTGTATGTATGTATGTATGTATGTATGTATGTATGTATGTATGTATGTATGTATGTATGTATGTATGTATGTCAGCCTTTCTCTGTCTGTGTGTCTGCCTCTCTGTCTCTTGTCTCTTCTCTCCCCCTCTCTCTCTCGTGTTTATATATATATATATATATATATATATATATATATATATATATCCATAAGAGCTTCCTACCTCTGTCCCTCGTTCCTCTCTCTTCTTTCTCTTTCTTCCTGTCTCTCTTTCTTTCTTTCAACCCACACATTCCCTCTCCAACTTCTCCTTCCTTCCTGTCCCTCCCATTCTCTCTCTCTCTCTCTCTCTCTCTTACTCTCTCTCTCTCACTCTCAAACACACACACACACACACACACACACACACACACACACAAAAGACCAC
>NC_134892.1:13952396-13957396 GCF_041734735.1 Babylonia areolata | reverse complement strand
AGACAAGGTAACAGAGAAAGCGAGGGACAAATGAGAGTGGGTTTGGATAGGGAGCAGACAAAAACACAGAGAGAGAGAGAGAGAGTAAGTGAAAAGAGAAACGTGGTGTCGGGAGAAAATAAAACCCCGAGAGAAGAACAGATTGGCTTATTGAACGGAACTTCAACTGAAACACGAAGAAAGATAACGTGCCATGTGTGTGCTTTGTTTAAATGGCACAGGTCACATACGCGTGCTCGTATGCGCTGCCCCCCTCCCACTCCCCTTCCACACACACACACACACACACACACACACACACACACGCACACACACACACACACTCTCATGCACCCAAGTACGCACGCACGCTCAGAGAGAGAGAGAGAGAGAGGAGATATAATGTAAGAGAAATTAATGAATGTGTATCCTTTCATTTTTTCGGTACTCTTCCCTACCGTGGTAAATTATAATGACGATGGATATATATTGTACCTTCAAGCAACTATGTATTTCTAAATTATAGGATAAAGGGTCGTGAAAAATGAAGACAGAGAGAGAGAGAGACAGAAGAAGAAGACGAGAGAGAGAGAGAGAGTCAGCAGACGTGTGCATAATCCCAAGGCTGCTAGCTGTCCCTCCCTCCCCCTTCTCCCTTTCTCCCTCCCTCCCTCCCTCTGTACCACCCTTCTTTCCATCATCCCCCCTCCTCTTGCTCCTCCTCCTCCCTTTCTTCCAAGTTGACGTCCAGTTCATCGTTCTGTACATTATCGACATACCCAGGGCAACACACAAAAGAACGTTTTCTTTCCTCTTTTTTTTCTTGTCTTTTTTTTTTAAGACTAAGCCACACACACACACACACACACACACACACACACACACACACACACACACACACACACACACACACACACACACACACACACACACACACACACCATAAAAAGAAGCGTTTACAAGTGATGGTTCAATGGCGGAAGCATACATCAAAAGGATAACTACTTTTTTTTCTGGTCTTTTTCCTTTCGTCCCCCTTTTATCTTCCCGAGGAGGGAAAGTAGTTCGTTCGGTAGTTCGCTCCACCCCCACCCCCTACCCCTCGCACCCTCCCCCTCCGCAGGGAGGTAAGGCGGTCTTCCCATTTCCTGGATACTTGGCGCAGAGATCGATCGATAAATAGTCCATACAGTCATTGCCCTTCACTTTCCACAGGTCTCCATCTCTCTCTTCCTTACTCTTCTCTCTCTCTCTGTGTCTCTGTCTCTCTCTCTCTCTCTAGCTCTGTGTGTCTCTGTCTCTCTCTCTCTCTCTCTCTCTCTCTCTCTGTGTTCGTGCATTTCATGAGTGCGTGCGTGCGTTCGTGCGTGTGTGTGTGTTTGTGTGTATGTGTGTGCGTGTGTGAGCGAAAGGGCTGTTGGGAAAAGGTGGTGAGAGGAGAGGGAATGTGTGTGTGTGTGTGTGTGTGTGTGTGTGTAGGGGACGGAGGGGGGAGGGAGTATGGGCAAGGACGAGGGGGGGGGGGTCAGGAGTGGGGTTGGATGTGAGTGTTGAAAGCGAGTGATGAAATGGGTGAAGAAGACAGAAAAAAAAAAACAGGGAGAAAGCAGATTAAGCTTTTGATGAAAAGCTGTATTAGTATGCAAAACTCGTGCGAGAGTGCTTGCGTGCGAGAGTGTATGCGCGCGTGCGCGCGCGTGTGTGTGTGTGTGTGTGCGTGCGTGCGTGTGCGTGCGTGCGTGTGTGTGTTAGCAAGCAGCGGAGTGGTTGCCAGTGTTATGAACTTAACCTGTCACCAGCTACAAGTTTCCTTTCCATCACGATGAAATAGAACTTTAAAATAGAAAGAGGGAAATGAAAAATGAAACTGCACCCTCCAAGCTAAGTTAGCAGACAAGGGACGAGATAGGGAAAAAAAAAAAACTAGACTGGTGTTGACAGCAGACAACTTGTCTAGTGACGGGGTGACATAAAATGGGTATCTGATGTTTGTTTCTCGGCTGTCTGCCGTTGCAGCGTCGTGGATGGAATAATTATCGGGCTGCATAATAATTATGTTCATTAAATGAAGTCGGTATGGAAAGAAAGTAAATGAACAGCCCCTTGGGTGGATGTGTGTTGGTCCTTCGTTGTTCGAAGACGAGTGTTTTAGTGTTTTGGGGGTTTCCTTTTTTGTCTCCTTTTTTTTTTTACCGTTTCTGTTACGGGTTTCCATGTTTTGGGGTTGTTTTTTTTTGGTTTTTTGGGGTGGTTTTTTTGTTTGTTTGTTTGTTTTTTAGTTGGTTCAACAAGTTCTCTCTCTCTCTGTTTCTCTCTCTGTCTCTGTCTTTCTCTCTGTGTCTCTCTGTTTCTCTCTCTGTTTCTCTCCGTCTGTCTGTCTGTCTCACTCTGTCTCCCTCTCTCTCTCTCTCTCTCTCTGTCCTTCTCTCTCTTTCTTACTGTCTTTCTTTCTACGTTTCTTGTTCTCTCCTCTCGCCCACCCCCCCCCCCCCCCCCCCACCCCCACCAGACCCCACCTCTGCCCCCCCCCCTCTCTCTCTCTCTCTCTCTACTTACCGACTACTTGCACAAAGCGTTTAAATTTAGAGAAATTGTAACCTCATAATGTGTTTTGCAAATGTATCTGTGTTTCATGTGATTTCATGTGATTTTGGTTTTCTCGTGTTTATTCAAACAAATGTGACGTAACAAATGTTGTTTGTGTACCCCTTCATAGGGGCTATGGCCTGATGAATAAATCATCCGTATCCGTATCCGTATCCGTATCTACTTACCGACTATCCCCACCGTCCGTCACACACACACACACACACCGTTCACGTCTTCCTCCTCTACCATTACCTTTGATTCTGGGGCTATGAATATATATATATATATAGAGAACAAGACCCCCACCCCACCCACTCATACACCCACCCCGAAAAGAAAAAAAACACAGGAAAAATAAACTGTCTGGAACTGTCAAAGACCAGAACGAATAGTGGGATAGCAGCAGTCCTGATGGTTGGTCCTGTACTGTGAGAATGTTGACACGGAAAGCAACTTCCTTCCGAGAGGTGGGAGGAAGGGGGGGGGGTGCGCGTTGGGGGTGGGGGGTGTGGGGGGACAGGGTCAGTGGTGGGGGAGAGGGAGAGGGTTGGGGGTCAGAAACCATCCATGGATTTAGAGCGAGAGGGTGGGGGAGGTGGTGGTGGGTAGGAGAGAGGGTGTGGAGTGGGGGTGGTGGGTGTTGTGGCTGAGCCGACCCCGGGGTTATTTGTGGGTACTGGAAAGACTGACTGTTGGTCTGTCCACCCTCTACTACTACTACTGCTACAACTACTGCTACTATTAACCCCCCACCCCTTTCATGATCTCTTCCCCCTCCTGAAAGTTTGTTCCGGAATTTTTTTGTTTGTTTGAATCTGTCTTCTGTTTCTCCTCTCTCTCTGTCTGTCTGTCTGTCTCTGTCTCTCTCTGTCTCTCTCTCTCTCTCTCTCTCTCTCTCTCGTTCGTTTTATTATTTTTTACGATGTTAATGATGATGATTATTATTATTATTCGTATTAGTAGCAATAGATGTAGCAGTGTCAACAAAAATATTATTGTTGTGTCGTCATCGTTAATGTTGTTCTTGTTATTGTTGTCACAAGGACAGATTGGAAGACTGGGCGATGCCTAAAATCTTTATCCTTGAGTGATAAAGTTTTGGAATCTCTCTCTCTCTCTCTCTCTCTCTCTCTCTCTCTCTCTCCCCCCGTCTCTCTCTCTCTCTCTCCCTCTCTCTCTCCCCCCCTCTCTCTCTCCCTCTCTCCCCCTCTCTCTCCTCTCTCTCTCTCTCTCTCTCTCTCTCTCTCCCTTTGTCTGTTTTTGCCTTCCTGTCTGTTTGTCTGTTGTCATTTCTATTGTGTCTGTCTTCATGTTTGCCGTGTCTGTGTCTTTGTTGTCATACCATTTGTCTGTTTGTCTGTTGTCATTTCTGTTGTGTCTGTCTTCATGTTTGTCGTGTCTGTTTCTTTGTTGTCATACCATTTGTCTGTTTGTCTGTATTCTCCTCTTTGTTGTTGTCGTTGTTGTAATCGTTTTCGTTTGTTTTGTTTTTGCTTTATTTTGTTTGTTTTATTTTATTTTTGGGGGGGGGGGGGGGGGGCACGGGGGAATATTTCACTCAAATTTAGTTGTTCCTTTGTGCGCGCCAAATATAGGCATGTTAGGTCAGGGTTTTTTTTCTCCCTGGGGGCACAGATTGAAGGGTGAAGCTATCCACTTCCGCCCCCTCTCCTTACACCGTCTGCCCAGCATAGCAAAGGAGATTTATCTGGAACGTCAACCCGATGAAAAGAGTACAAGGGAAGAGTTTTTAGACGGCCAGGGTAGGTGGGGGTAGAGAGTGGTGGTGGCGATGTTGTGCCTAAGTGTGTGTGTGTGTGTGTGTGTGTGTGTGTGTGTGACCAAAAGCTTGGCCCCCTTCGTTCTCGCCTCTGGTTTGAGAGCATTCCTGGAAGGACTGTGCTCAAGTCTCTTACCCTCCCCCCCCCCCCCCTCCCCACATCCCGAACCCCCTAACCCCCATCTCTCTCCCCCCCACACCCGTCCCCCCTTTCTGGTCATCCTTCTTAATGGTGTGAGAATGGTAGAAGTTATTCAGGAGGTGATGAATGCCTTTTGTGTGGACGCGCTTTTTTTTTTCTCTCTGTCTCCTTTTTCTGATGGGGGATTGATGTATAGTGTTTGTGTGTGTGGCGGGGGGAGGATGTGTGTTAGTGTTGTTGCCTTTGGTGATGATAAGGAAGGAGGGGAGGAGGAGAAGAAGAAGAAGAAGAAGAGGGTCCAGGAGATAAAGATGACTGTCTGCTTGCTTTTGACACCCCCACCCCCAACACTTTCCCTCCGGGCAAGAACAAGGGAATGAAGGAGAGAGACAGACAGACAGACAGACAGACACAGAGAGAGCGTCCCGGATTTCACACAGAAGAACGTTGTGTTGCGACAACTGCAACACAAAAAGTAATACAAATGCAGTGCCACAACAACAACAACAA
>NC_134892.1:13902396-13947396 GCF_041734735.1 Babylonia areolata | reverse complement strand
CCCTACCGTCCGTCCTTCATTCATTCATTCGTCTCTCCCCCATTTTGAAATCTTCGTCTTCTTCCTTCTCTTCCTCCTCGTCCTCTTCCCGTTCTTTGCTCAAGACACGTTTTCGCCGTTAATTGAAATGCGTTTTTCTCTCGCTCGCTTCAGGATTTAAGTTTAATTAATTGTTTGGAAACAGGCGGGAAATTCCCACAATGTTTTGCACGTTGGCTATGGGAACGCGGATGAAAGGAAGCGATTTGCAAGAAAAGTGTGGAAAATATGCGGGACTGGTAATGAGCGCTCGGAGGTAAGGGAGGAAAAGGAACCAACTCTAGGAGGAGAGGTTGGATTGAATGCCCCTGTTTTCTGTCTGTCCGTCTGTCTGTCTGCCTCTCTGGGTCTCTCTGTCTCCCTCTGTCTGTCTCTGTGTCTCTGTCTCTCTCTGTGGCTCTGTATGTCTGTCTGTCTCTCTCTCTTTCTCTACCTATCTATCTATCGCTCGCTGACTCGCTCTCGCTCTGTGGCTCTGTCTGACTGTCTCTCCTCCTCTCTCTCTTTTACTATCACTCTCTTTCTCTCTCTTTCTCTGGCTACCCCCCCCCCCCCTCCCACCGCCCCTACCCCCACCCCCGGCACCCATCTCTCTCTCTCTCTCTCTTTGTTCTGATTTGTACCTACTATGTCACTAGAGCTCTACAGCTAATGACATTTCAGTGTTCAGTTCTCTCACTCTCTCTTTCTCTCTCTGGGGTTAACCCCCCCTCTCTCTCTCTCTCTCTCTCTCTCTCTCTGGCTACCACCACCCTCTCTTTCTCTGGCTACCACCCCACCCACCCCCACCCCTCTCTCTCTCTCTCTCTCTCTCTCTCTGCCGGCCCTCTCTTTCTTCGCACCCATCACAGCCCCCCAAAAGCCCTCCGGCCCTCTCACCCCCACCCCCACCCCCCCACACCCTCCGCCCCCTCCCATCCCTCTTCCTCCGAAACTTGTCTTTCAGGTTGAATTTCGCGCCACCCAAGAGACTGCCATTAAAATGTCAACAACGACAAAAAAAAATAATAAGGTTTGAAAAATAACGAGTTGCAAGTTTCGTGAAACGGGACAGTTAACATTCATGGACCTTGGCATCCTTGGTGACACCACAGTTATGAAGAAACCGTAACAAAAAGAAAAGAAATAAGAGAAAGAAAGAAGAAGGAAAAGAAGAAAATCGAACAAAGTTGTGGTCGGGCGTTAGGTGTTAGAACTTTGGAAATTGTTCTTTTTTTTAATGAATGATAGAAGATCGTGTGTGTGTGTGTGTGTGTGTGTGTGTGTGTGTGTGTGTGTAAAAATTGAACAGGTGTGATATGAAAATGATAACAAGGAATAACGTCAACCAATAACGAAAAAAGATAATAATAATAATAATAATCGTCATCATGATCACAATACTCATCATAGTAATTCAAAAATAATTTCTCTCTCTCTCTCTTTCACACACACACACACACACACACACACACGCACTTCTTCCTTTCAGTTTTACGGCGTTCCCGTGGCGACACCCAAGTGACACTTGATTATATAATAATCCAGGGCGCCCACGGACAAAACTGTGCAAACCAAACAGCAGGTTTTTCACAGCCGTTAGACCCACATTCCCCCTCACCTCTCCTTAATCCCCCCCCCCCTCCCTCCCCAAAAGCTCGTCTTCCACTCCTTCTCACCTCCCTTCCGACAGACAAATAAGCAAGGCAATAAAAAGAACCCACCACAAACCTACAAAACTGACGCTTCTACAACCTAGCGATCCAAGTTTCCCCCTCCTCCACTCCACTCCACCGCTTTTGACACGAAGAAGGCGCCATACTAGTCTTTTTCCCCACCTCTCGCTGTGCCGTTTACGGCAATGTTCGCACCGCTCGCTGGGAGACCCTGTCGTTTTAATGGTGCCGTGAAACTGGCAACCGTGGCACAAAAACTCGCCGTCGCGTTGCGCGATTGGTTCGGCAGGTGTCGCGCGAGCCAAGTTTGAGATCGGGGGCCGGTGTAGGGGTTAGATTGGAGCCACCCTCCTGTGCACCCCCATCCCCGTCTGCCCCCACCCCAGCGAATTTTTTCTTTTTATTTCTCCCCCACGTGTTCTCATTCTTTGTCTGTCTGTCTGTCTCTCATTTCCTCCTCTCTCTCTTTCCTGCACAGATATTATATATATATATATATTTGTGTGTGTGTGTGTGTGTGTGTGTGTAGGTGTGTGTTCAGTATTATATTTATGTAATATATCGTTGTCTTGTTTTCCACCGGCGAGTCAAAAATGAGAGAGGAGGGAGGCAGGGAAGAGGTAACTTTGCATTTGCGCCCTGGTGGAAAAGTGTCACCTTAAGGAAGACATGGGGCGGGGCGAAGGGGGGTGGGGGGGGAAGAAGGGGTCGTGGTGGACGAGAAATCGGTTGAGAAGGGGATTGGGGATAGGATTTGGAATCCTAGGGAGTACGATGATGGCAGGGGGGGTGAGGAGAGGTCGGGGGAGCGGAGGGTGGGGAGCAGGGAGGGGGGATGGCGTAGGGTCTTAAAAGTGACAGTGAATAAATATAGGTTGACAGGATCGTTTCGTGTGGTCTGTCTTTTCGTTGTGTGCATATCTTATTTTGATCTTGTTTTATTTCACTATATTGTAGGGCTTTTTGTTTTGCTTTTTTTTTTTTTTTTTTTGTTTTTTTTTATGTCCTTTGGGAAGGAAGGTAAGATGGATGGAAAATTGGACTGACATATGCTTCTCTCTCCCTTCCCCCTTCTCTGTCTGTCTGTCTCTCTCTCTCTCGCTCACCCTGTCACTATCTGTCTGTCTCGCTGTCTGTCACACACACACACACACACACACCTCACCCTCTCTCTCTCTGTCTCTCTTCCTCTTCCGGTCTTTTCGTGGGAGAAAGGTGATCTTTTGCACAGTTGGCCTACATGTGTGCAGGGCTGGTTGGTTTATATCGGTCTATCATCATCCATTGGTATATACTGTATGGGGGTCTGTGACCTATACATGTGAAATATACCGTGGCGTGCAGTGTGTGTGTGGTTGTGTGTGTGTGTGTGTTTGTGTCTGTGTGATTGTGTGTGTGTCTGTCTTGTCTGTCTGTGTGATTGTGTGTGTGTGTGTGTGTGTGTGTCTGCCTGTCTGTCTGTGTGATTGTGTGTGTGTGTGTGTGTACGTACGTATGTGTGTTTCTGCTCTTGTGTGTGTGTGTGTGTGTGTGTGTGTTTGTCTGATTGTGTGTGTGTTTCTGTCTATCTGTGTGTGTTTGTGTGATTGTGTGTGTGTGTGTCTCTCTGTGTGTGTCTGTGTGTGTCATGCGTACTTGTGTCTGTGTCTGTATGTGTGTTTGTCTGTGTGTGTCTGTGTGTAAGTGTGTGTGTTTGTGTCTTGGAGTGCCTGTGTCTGTGTTGGCGTGAGTGTGGCTGTGTAACAATGACCAGGATGGTAGATGATTTGCATTGGGTTGGCGACGAGGATGAGGGACATTGGCTGGCTGGGGGGTTGGGGGGGAGGGGGGATCGAGAGGAGATTTGAAAAAAAAAACGAAAAAAAGAAAGAAGTGTGTTGTGAAAATTGAGCCGATTTAGGTAATGGTGGTTCAGTGATGATGACTCAGAGAGAAAGCGACGGGCGGATGGATAATAGTACCATTACTACAACAAGGCTTACACATGATATGTCTACACATGGCCCATGTGGGACTTCTACTACTACACGCTGACGCACGTGCTCGTCAGTGTGCACACATACACACAGATACATACGAACGAACGTACACACACACATACACTTGCAAGCGTACGCATACATATACATGCACATGCATGCGCGCGCACACACACACACACACACACACACATATATATATATATATATATATACATATACATATACATACGCGCGCGCGCGCCATTTAAGCAACCGTAAACCGTTTTCAGGAAGGGAAGAAAAAAGCGATGCAGTCCTATCTTTACAGAAGAGAGCCGTGTTATTGTTACAGGAAGGATCACAGGAGGGGAATCCGAGTTGTCTTCATGATATCTAGAGTTGGGAGGTAACGGAGATTGAAGGGGTGTGGGGTGTGGGGGGGAGTGGAGAGAACGGAGGTGGGATTGAGATGGGGGGGGGGAGAGGGGGGGGGAGAGGGGAGGGGAGAAAGAGAGAGAGGCAAGCAGCAATCGGGAAGATGGAGATCCACCTTGTCTTCTTTCCTGAGCCAGAGCTTCTGGAGCCGGCCTGGTACCATCCGGTGAATATGTATGACTAACTCCGAAGAGGGGTGAGCTGACTGGTGGTGGCTGGCCGGCTGGTCGGTGTCTGTGTCAAAGCCAACTTTTTGGGGGGATCCTGGAGGTATCTCTGAACGCCAGCTTTAGTAGTAGTAGTAGTTGTGTTCTATACGGTGACTCAGAACGACAGAAAGAAAGAAGGAAAGAAAGGAGAAGGAGGAGAATCACTCACGTACCAAGGTTATCTTATACTGGCGAAGGAAACGCCGAAAGATGGCTTGTGGTTTTTCTTTCTTTTCTTTTCTTTTTTTCCTTCTTTTCCCCGCTTCTATCGATCGTCTATCATCTCCGTGAGGTCTGCCCTCAGCTATGAAGGTCAGACTGGTAGCTGGACAGCCCTGTCTCCACTTTCTGATTTCCTGGCCAGGTTCCGTGCCTTGATTGGAAGGCGTTCCGGTATTTAGATAGTTTCCTTATTTTTGTGTGTCGCGTCCATCCTTGGCTCTCTCTCTCTCTCCCAGCATATATATATATATATATATATATGTGTGTGTGTGTGTGTGTGTGTGTGTGTGTGTGTGTGTGTGTGTGTGGCTAGCTGCTGGGCGGATTGGAAACATAATAGTTTGGCCGTGATGAAGGGGAGGGAGGGGTATTCTTCTTCCCTGTCTTAAGGCTGACTACGATGATGTTCATGTAATAATGATAATGATAATAATTCATTCTTATATAGCGCTACACTACAAGCAGAAGCAAGCTGTAAGCGCTTTACAAATCCATTACTTAAAACAATTGAATAAACACTATATTAAAAGATAGAGATAAAAGAAAGTGTACTGTATACTCCACTCACAAAAATGTTGTGAATACACTTGTTTTGTTCCAAACTGCTTTGCTTATGGTAAAAACAAAGCGTATAAGTTAGAAAGGGAAGGTTTGTTTGTAGCCGACCCATACGAAGCCTTTAAGCGGCACACTATTATATTTAGCTGAGTTCTCTAATTGTTTAGATCGTGCTTTCACTATGTTTTTATTTTTTATGTCAGTATAATTCAGTCTTGAAAATTTCTGTCGATTGTTCATGTTCACTGTAATCCATTCACAACGGGCCATGGCTAATACTGAATAAAGTTTTCGAGTTTGAGTTCCTCAGATCACCATCTGTGGGGTATGTTCACCCTTTCTCCCCGTGTCCAAAGTGTGAGTCAGTACGTTCTGTAGCAGGGACATAGGGGGGAAAGAGACGTGAATCTGGATGAAGCGATGTTTATGGCTCGATGCGATTTATGTCACCGGATTTACATAGCTCTCTCTCTCTCTCTCTCTCTCTCTCTCTCTCTCTCTCTCTCTCTCTCTCTCATCTATTCAAGTGTTATAATACCCCTTCCCATGCCCAGTGCCCACCCCCAGTCCCCTGATTTTGAATTGTGGTCCATGGCCAAAGTTCATTAAAACATTTTCGTTCGTTCTCTCTCTCTCTCTCTCTCTCTCTGTGTGTGTGTGTGTGTGTGTGTGTGTGTGTGTGTGTGTGTCTGTGTAACCAGTCCTTGTGTGTATATACCCTCATAGTAACGACTGTCTTGATGGTGATTATAATAATTAATGTCATTACTATTATCGTGCTAGTTCGTTTTTTTGTACTGTGCATGATCTTGCGTAATGTAGCTTATTGAACTGTTCATATTATCATTTATGATAAAGATAATGAAGACGGGTAGGGAGTGCCTTTTGCACCAAAAGATGACTTTTCTGTATGATATGACTATTTTGCTGATTATAGAGAGAATTTTCGTCGACAGCGATTTGTGCCGACAACATGTTATGACTGTCAGGTTTGTTTGTTTGTTTGTTTGTTGTTTTTGTTTGTTTGTTGTGGTTTTTTTTTTTTGTTTTTTTTTTTTTTGTTTGTTTTGTATAGGTTTTTTCTCTTACTATTATTTATTACTGTTACAAAAACGCCAGCAGCCTTAAGTGTAATGTAGGAAATGGTGTTTCCTGTGATTTTTAACAGACAAAAAAAAAGAGACTTCCGTTTTGCTGTAAATGATTTCTCTCTCTCTCTCTCTCTCTCTCTCTCTCTCTCTCTCTCTCTCTCTCTCTCTCTCTCTCTCTCTCTCTTCTAATTAAAACATAACCCAAAGCATGTCTCCAAAGGGAGCGAACCGGTGCTGCCTTGAAGCTAACTCTTTACCTTCAAACCATTTCGCTTTCCACATGCTGTATTATTTTTTAATTACTACACAAGCCGAGGTAATCTTCTGAGGAGAGAGAGGGAAAAATTGCTCCTTATCGCTTTCTCGTCAAAATATGACTTCCCCATGTGCGCTTACTGTTGTTTTTTCTTTCTTTCTTTTTCTTCTTCTTTTTAATTACGGCGCAAGCGAAACTAATTTCGAAGAGCGAAATAATCATGTTCGCAGCCACTTTGACGTCAAAAACTATAACTTACCAGATGCTGTGATTTTTTTTTCTTCTTTCATTCTCTTGCAAAAAAAAATCAGACACTAGTCAAACTAAAGACCTGTGCTTTTCGCAGTGAAAAAAAAATTTTTTTTAAATAAAAAGGAGGGGATGGGGAGATGGTGGTTAGAGACGGGATAGAGGGGGAGTTTTGGGGTTGGGGAGGGTTTGATGGGAAGACGGGTCATCTCCCCTACCCTCCTACCATCTGACCCCCCGCCTCCTCCCTACCACCATTCCCACCCCCCAACTTTTTCGTAACGTCACCCAAGCGACAGACGAGATAGGAAGGGAGAGTTTCTCGAAGCGGTTGTTGTGAAGTTTAGAATCCTCAACTTGATAGACTACGGCTTTCTCTCTCTCTCTCTCTCTCTCTCTCTCTCTCTCTCTCTGTCTCTCTCTCTCTCTGCCTTGAATCTCTCTCTCTCTCTCTTTACCTTCAATCTCTCCCTCCCTCCCTCTCTCTCTCTTTACCTTCAATCTCTCCCTCCCTCTCTCTCCCTCTCTTTACCTTCAATCTCTCCGTCCCTCCCTCCCTCTCTCTCCCCCTTCTCTCTCTCTCTCTCCCCCTCCCTCTCTCTCTGTCTCTCTCTCTCTCTTGCTTCCAGGGAGACCGAGTTAGCTCCCATGGCGACGTGCTGGGCGCAAGCGGAGTTTTTGCGCCTCCTTCCTTTACTTCTCCCCCTGTCTCTGTGTCTTTCCTCCTACTCCAGGGCTGAACAGAAAGGCAGGCAGTTACAGTACAGCACTGTCGTTCAGCGCCAACATCCAGGGGATGCCACTTCTTCAAAGGAGCGGGCAAGTGGCGGCAATTGTGACCGCAACAGGTTTTGAACATGAAGGGGTGAGGGGGGGGGGGGATAGACAGTGTGGGGGGAAGGGGATGCGGGGGGGGGGGGGGTAGTGAAGCTTGGAAAGTGGTGGTGGTGGTGGTGGTAGGAGGGGTAATGGGGGGAGCTTACCGGTCGGGCGGTTTGCGTAACACGTGTTTTAAAGGTGTTAAACTTGGCGATGGTGGGAGGTCTTTGAAGTCGTTTCCTGTTTCGCGAGCAAGGGTCAGTGGGGGCAAGGGGAGGGAAGGGGGTGGGGAGAAGATAAGGAGGGGGTAATCTTTGGTTTGGTGGGGTGGGGGGCGGGGGGATGGGTGTTGGGGCCGGCAGTGGATTAGATTGGGGGAAGGGAGAGGGCGTGGAGGAGGAGGGGGGTGGGGTTGGGGGATGATGGAGGAAGGGTGTTGACGAGTACGAGCTTTGACTGGTTATGGTGGTGGCATTGGAGAAAATTACGAGTGAAATTAAATTTCCACGCTGCTGGGTACATAATGATAAAGTAAAACGGAGGAGGAGGAGGAAAGAAAGAAAATAATGAAACACACACACACACACACACACACACACACGCATGCATGTGCACACACACACACGATCACCACACGTAGTAAGAAAGGAAATAACACACACACACACACACACACACACACACACACACACACACACACACACACACGCAGAAAGAAAGAAAGAGAGAGAGAAGAATAGAATGAATATGTATGAAGTTAATCTTTGCCCTCGCCATGCACCTTTGGAATCCCGCTAGGAATTAAGCTCCCTAAATAAGTAGCAGACAAGAAAAGAGGAATGCTGAAAACCTGCGACTTGCGTTGTCGTTGTTGTTGCTGCTGCAGGTGTTGTTTCGTGTACAGTTTCAATCGTCAGCCAGGCTTTATTCCAGCGACTCTCGTCTCAGAATTGAACCCAGGACCCTGAGACAGGCATCATCCGCAACAGTTCCCTCCTGCACAGTTCGCTGACACGATTTAGCCAATCAGAAACGTGCTGTAACTCCCCCTGCGCGTGTCGTCAAGACGTGCTTGTTCTTCCACACCTTCGCTGCGCATGTCTCTTGTCATGATGTAGCCAATGAGTGATATGCTCTTGTGTTGTTGTTGTTGTTGTTGTTTTATCTCACCACCGTTTTACCTCCCTCTCCTGCCCATTTCGTCGCCGACATGATAATTATAGCCAATCAGAGACCTGCTTGTTCTTCCACACTACTTTCTCTGCGCATGACTCTGACGTGATTTAGCCAATCATCGACACGCACCTTACATCACAACACGTGTGTTGTCGACACGATTTAGCCAATCGGTGGTGCTTATGAAACGATGACAGTTGGTTTGAATTTGAAATAAAACGAAAACAAAAAACAGGACTTTATATAAGATTTTCTTGTTGTCCTGTTCATCGATATCTGTGTTGTATTGTGACATGTTCCAAATAAAATACTGTTTAAACGAAAACAAAATCCACGGTCATTGGAGCCCGTAGTGTGAAAACTCGCAGAACCACAAATACGTTCGTTTATGAACGATTGTGAAACCCCAGTACCCCTGACACGATTTTCGTTTTTTCTAAACTCGAATTGCAAGTGTTGATGCATCTTCATAATACACGTGAATTTTTATCATCCGCTTAAGAGTTTGGATTCAAAAGAATGCTGATAAAGTAACTGTTTTTGTTGTTGGTATCGTAACTCATCACAACCATCATCACTATTAATTGTTGATGGTGTCTTTGCTGGGTTTGTGTGTGTGTGTGGTTTCGTATCGCCGTCATTACAAGCGTCATCGTCTTCATCGTCACTGTTGTTGTTCATGTTGTTGCCTAAGTTGATGTCGTCCATCATCACCGCCATCACCATCATTGTCGTTGTTCTTGTTACTGCTGTTGTTATCATCATCACCATCATTATCATCCTCAACAACAACTACTACTACTCACCACTACGACGACCTTCACCTCAAAACATCAAAAGATGAACTGTTGAGAGCGTGGGCGTGTCTCCATTACCCGTACTCATGGTACTTGAAGCAGTCGCACCACGAAGGCAAGCTGCCCATTTGCAGCAGCAGCAGTGGTACACACGGGGGCCTCACGATGCTACAAAGATCCTTATCCACTGGAGCAATCTGTGGACGTGGGGGCCAGACAAGTATCTCACTGTGGGCCTAAAGCTCCACAGGGGACCCCCGCGGAGGACTTGCAGGGTGCTCGTTTGTGCTGGGCCCCGCCAACAGATGGCAGATGCCTATCGGTGTCGCAGGGGCGTGTGTGTGTGTGTGTTATGTTGTGTGTGTGTGTGTGTGTTGTGTGTGTGTGTGTGTGTGTGTGTGTGTGTTATGTTGTGTGTGTTGTGGTGGGTGTGTGTGTGTGAGACACTGTGTGTGGGTGTGGGTGTGTACGAAAGGTCTTCTCTGCCTTGTTGGAGGTCCCTCAGAAAGGAGGCTACAGAATGTGTGTGTGTGTGTGTGTGTGTGTGTGTGTGTAAGGGGCGCGGGGGGCAGGGAATGGGGTTAGGGGGTGGGGACCCTATCTGTGCTGACTTCTGACACCTCTAGTCTTTGAGGAATCACGGGGGGCGGGGGGCGGGGGCGTGGAAGGAAGAGGAGGAGCTGTTGGAAAAGTGTCAAAGGTTCCAGAAGACTTGCTGAGATTGTTGTGTTGTATCGGCAGGGACGAGGTTTGGGGGTGTGGGGCTGGGGGTAGGAGGAGGAGGAGGAGATCTGCAGTATTAGGGTGACTGAAAAGGTGAAAGATGCATCGTGTTTTGAGGGGCAGGGGTGATTGGGTGGGTGGGGTAGATGGGTTAGATAGAGCGAACTGGTGGTATGGGGAGACGAGTGTCAGTATGAACTGATTAAGAAGAGGGACCTGATGCAGCACATTTTTTTTCCGCTTTTTGTGTGCGCAACTGGGTAGATAATATTTTCTCATCCTTATCTTGTGACACCAGCATGGTTTCTGGTGGGGTGTGGTGTGGAGGGTTGGGGTGGAGGAGGGCAAGGGAAGGGGTGGGGGAGGGGGAGGGAGTTCGAGGACTGCAGCAGCAGGATTTCCCAGGCAGGAGGTGTGATTATTGGCGATAGATCTTCAGGGGTCTTTGCAAATAAGGGAGATGGCGGGATGGTTTGGGTGCTGAGACGTCGTTACACACAACCAGCGTCTGTCTGTTGGTGTGCATGCATGCATGTGGTGTAAAACAAAGCCGGGTCTATGTTTTGAAAATATGGTTCCAAAAATATTATATTATGTGTATGTCTGTTGTTTCGGATTGGGTGTGCGTGGGGTTCGGGTGTGTGTGTGTGTGGAAGAGGGGGGGGGGGGGCGGGGGGGGTGGTCCTGTTTGACATTCTGCCGGTGTTGAGCTGTGAGTTCAATTCTCAGCTGGTGGTTTTGTTTTTTGTTTTGTTTTGTTTTTTCTTTCTTTTTTTGAGCTGTCGTTTCGATGATGTCAGTGCAGAGTCAGGTCTTATTGCCCGTCTTTCTTCTTTTTTTTTTCTCTCTGGCACCATCAGTTGTGGAGCGATGGTTTGGTGTAATGCGCCCGACTAGGAAGCAAAATAATGTCCGCAGGTTCAAATCCTGCATACGGGCCGGACTTTTTAGGCCATCATACCCCCCACCCCAGCCCCTACGAGAGCTTGATTGGTCACTGGTGGTCTTGGTGCTAGTCTTTTAACTGAGACAAGAAACCGAGGTCTCTTTCTGTCTCTCTCTCTCTCTCTTTCACTTTCTCACTCTTTCTCTCTCTCAAACACACACACACACACACACACACACACACACACACACACGTAACACACACACACACATACACGCATACACACACTATGTTTCTATGTCTGTCTTTGTCTCTGTCTTTTCTCTCTGTGTCTCTCTGTCTGTCTGTGCATGTCTTTCTCTCTCAACCGCCACTCTTTCTCTCTGTCTCCATGTTTCTCCTTCCATCTCTTGTCTTCTTCTCTTTCTTTCTTTCTCTCTCCTCCCTTCCTTCCCTCTCTATGTCTTGTCACACTCACAAAACACATACACATAGATAACACCATAATACTCTATGACGTCTCCACCTCTCTCTCTCTCCATATAACCCCCCACCCCCACCCCCGCCCCCCTCTTCCGCCTTTGCTCTCGTTTCGTGGCTGTCAAGATGGGGGTTGATCCATCCCATAATGCAAATGCCGGTGCCCCCTTCTCCCCCCATCCCCTGCCCCCTCCCTCTCTCAGCCAGCCCCCTAACCCCCTTTCCCTCCCCCCCGAACACGTCATCTCCAGCCTTCTAGATTGTATGGAGAAGAGGAGGAGGAGGGAGGGAGGGAGGGAGTTGGTGGGAGGGAGGGAGGGAGGAAGAGTGACATCCTCCCTCTCTTCCCACCTCCACCCTCCCCACCCAGCCCCCTCTCTTCCAGCTTCAGTATCTTCCACCTCTGTCTCTGTCTCTATCTCGCACGTTCATTCGTTCGTTCTCTCTCTCGCTCTCTCCCCTTCATCTCTCATTCTCTGTCTCCCCTTCTCTCTTCCCGTACTCTCTCTCTCTCTCTCTCTCTCTCTCTCTCTCCCTCCCTCCCTCCCTCCCTCCCTCTCTCTCTCTCTCTCTCTCTCACCTCCTTCGCTCCCCTCCTCCCGCTCCCTGATCTCGCCCCCCCCCACCCCCCGCCTCCCCCCCTGTCGCGTCCATTTTATGATGAATTCTCCCCAACTCAATTTCCCCTCCCCGCCGCCTCGCGTCTTGCCTCGCTTTGCTTTGCTTCTCCACGGGGATCCTGAGAGAGAGAGAGAGAGATGGTGGAGAGAGAGAGGAGTGGAGGAGAGAGAGAGAAAGGGAGGGGAGAGAGAAAGAGAGTGGGGGTTGAGAAAAAGAGGAAGATTGGGAGAGAGTGAGTGAGTGAGTAGAGAGTGAGTGAGTGGGTAAGGGACAGAGAGTGTGTGTGTGATGGAGAGAGAGATTGGGAGAGGGAGAGAGAAAGAGGAAGCTTGAGAGAGAGAGAGCGAGTCAGTGAGTGAAGGACAGAGAGAGAGAGAGTGAGTGGGTGAGGGACTGTGTGTGAGAGAGAGAGAGAGAGGAAGAGAGAGGGGGGAAGGGAGGGAGAGAGAGAGAGAAAGAGGGAGCTTGAGAGAGAGAGCGAGTGAGTGAGTGAGTGAAGGACAGAGAGAGAGAGAGGAAGAGAGAGGGGGGAAGGGAGGGAGAGAGAGAGTGAGACAAGAGACAGAGAGCGAGAGAGAGATGGAGGGAAAGGAGACTGAGAGAGAGAGAGAGAGAGGGAAAGAGAGAGACAGAGAGAGGGAAAGAGACAGACAGAGACATAGAGAGAGGGGGGGGGGAGACAGACAGAGAGAGAGGGGGGGGGGAAAGAGACAGACAGAGACACAGAGAGAAAGAGAGAGGGAAAGAGACAGTCAGAGAGAGAGAGAGAGGGAAAGAGACAGACAGAGACAGAGAGAGAGAAACGAAGAGATTGTGTGTGTGTTTGTGTGTGTGTGTGTGTGTGTGTGATAGACACAGAGAGAGAGAGAGAGAGAGAGAGAGAGAAGGGGCGATGGGGCGTTAGGGACGAAAGAAGAAGTTAGTTTTCGCGTTTACCGAAACAATTGCGACAAACAAATGTGACAGCGTGGAGTCGTTAAGCCTGGCGAGTCTCAGAGATTCTCCCTGTTGTTGTTTATTTCATTTATCTCTCTGTCTATATATCTATTTATTTACTTACCTACATACGTATATGATTGATTTCTTTATTCCCTTGGGCATTCATTCATTTCTCTATCCATTTTCGTAATGTATTTGATTCATTTTAGGTGGTCGTCTGTTGTATTTCTTGTTGTGTATTCCTTTTTTCTTGGTTCACTTTTTAAAGAAAAGAAATTATATGATTGCTTATCATTTTCATTTATTTATTTATCTGTTTGTTTATTTGTTTGTTTACTGATTTTATATATGTATTGATACAATTTTATCGAAACTTTTCCGGTGGGAGAAAATCTGACAACGTTTATTTATTTATTTATTTATTTATTTATTTAGATACTCATTTGTTGTTGTTGTTATTTTTTGTTGTTGTTGTTTGTTTGTTTGTATCAGTTTTGTTTTTTGTGGTTTTGTTGTGTTTTTACTGATATACTGATTTCTTTATGTATTGATACAGTTATGTCCAAAATTTTCCAGTGGGAGAAAATCTGACTTGATTATATTTTATCCTATTCCAGTCTATTTCATTATATTTCATTCTGTTTTATGTCTCTTTTTTTTTTCTCCTCGATTCGTACCGCGTTATATGGAATTGAATTACTGTCGAACTATCAATCTTCTGTTACATGCCAGAGGTGAGGCCTTTATTATTTTTTTTTTTTTTTCTCCACCCCACCAAACTTTACAGTTGTTATTAATTGTTCTAAAGCCAAATGAAAACGCTTAATAGCCAAAAAAAAAAGCGTTAGACGAGACAGAGCGAAAACCTGACAAGATGGCGTGGAGAGCCTTGGCCAAAGGAATGATTCAGCGCTTATAGCTGTTAGAGGCGTTTGATTGGCTAAGAGTGGGCCAGACTAAGAGGGGCGTCTTTTCACTGTTAGCCGCGCGAAATTTGGCCAAACAGAGCAAACCATAGGCCTAGTTTGCATCAGTTTGACATGGTAAGTATATGTAAACACCAAACATGGAGTATAATACAAACTCCTCCTTTCGCGTCTGTTTTATTATTGTGTTGCGTGGTCTTTGTTTGTTCTTTTCTTGTATTTACTTATCTATTTATTTTATGCATTTATTCATTTATTTATTTATTTGTTTATTTATTTATTCCGTTTAATGATTTGATTATGTGAATATATTTATTTATTTATCTATTCATTTGTTTATTTATTTATTTATTATTTATTTATTTGTTCTTCTGTCTATCTATTCTTCTTTTTTTTTTCTTCAATTTATCATTCGATTGATGTCTTTTTCCTATTTCCTGTCTATTTATTCGTCGCCATTGATAATGAAATATTTGTGTGTTTTTTTTATCGTGGTTTTTCTACTCTGCATTCCCATGAGTTCGGGAGAATGGGCTGGGCGATATAAGGGGTGGGGGGTTTGGGGTGATGGTGGAGGGAATCTGTTATTAAACGTCTTTTCATGTTAGCTATATTAGACAAAAACCAACGGAACGGCCAAGTGAATTGGAATGACAGATATGACAGTACAACGTTCAACAGAATTAATAGCAGTTCGCCTGCAGGGGAATACAGAGAGAGAGAGAGAGAGAACAACAAACATTTGTGTATGTCTTGGAGAGGAGAAAGAATGAGGAGTGAAAGTGCGCGCACGCGCGCGCGTGTGTGTGTGTGTTTGCGTATCTGTCTGTCAGTCGGTCGATGTGTCTGTCTTTGTCTGCGTGTAGGTGTATATGTGTACGTGTGCATGTATGTATGTATATAATTACGTATGTATGTATGTATGCATGTACGTGTGTGTGTATGTATGTATATAATTATGTATGTATGTATGCATGTACGTGTGTGTGTGTATGTATGTTTGTATGTATGTATGCGTGCGTGTGTATGTGCGCGTGCGCACGCGCCCGTGTGTGTGTGTGTGTGTCTGTGTGTGTGTGAGTGTGTGTGAGAGAGAGAGAGAGAGAGAGAAGGCGTGTGAAAACAAACATGTTTTCTCCATATGGATAGCAAAAAAAAAAAAAGAACAAAATGATAACGAACCAAAATCGGAGATATGAATGATTGGATAGTTTGGGGTGTGTGTGTGGGGGGGGGGGGGGGGGGGGACAAAAAAGAAAAACGTTAGGAAGAAAAGGGCTAAATGGAAAATAACATTTGACAGAAAGAAGGGAAGGAGGAGGAAAATGAAGGTTGATGGAAACGAGATGCTATCGTTCCCTAGACATCTCTACTTGTCAAGTTTTATCTGTCGCGCGCACGCACGCTTTCGCAAACAAACAAATAAACACAGTCACACACACAGGCACAGACACACACACACACACACACACACACACACACACACACACACACACACACACACACACCTATGATTCGAAAGAACCCCAATTCACCCAACCACACATCAGGTTCCCTACTCCCCTGTCGGTCTCTGTCGTCTGACTGTCTCCGTCTTTCCGTCTGCGCTCTCTCTCTCTCTCTCTCTCTCTCTCTTTCCCTCTCTCTCTCTCTCCTCCTTCCCTCTCTCCCTCTTCTCTCTCTCTCTCTCCTTCCATCTCTCCCTTCCCAACCCCCCCCCCCCCCCCTCTCTGCCTCGGTCTCGGTCTCTCTTGCCCCCCATTTTCCTGTCTTTTCTTTTAACCAGCCAGATTGGAAAATGAATGGGGAATGAAATTGAACTTGTATCCATTTTTGATGAGAGCTTTGAGTCGGGAAGGAGGCAGTCACGATGCTGAATGTTCTATGCCTGTCCGTCTGTCTGTCTGTCTTGTCTGTCACTCTGCGTCTCTGTCTGTCCGTCTGTCTCTGTTTGAATTTCTTCTAACTTTGTATCTCGCGGTCAGTGCCTAGTGTCTTTCACCAGATCTCTCTGTCTCTCTCTCTCTCTGTCTTCCCTCCTTCCCCTCCTCCTCCTCCACTTCTCCTTCTTCTTCTCCCCCTCCTCCTCCTTCTTCTGTCTCTTTCACTCTGTGCCGTGTATTTTACATCTATTTTTCACCATGGTAGCTTAAGATAATGATGTGTTTCCTCTCTCTCCTTCTCTGTGCCTCTGTTTGTCTGTCTGTCTGTCTCTGTCTCTCTTCCTCCTTCCCTCCCCACCCCCGTTTCTGTTACACACAAGCGCGAGCGCTGTTCCATTCACCCGAAGGTCGAAGTCGAGGAAAAAGAAACCGAGACTCACGGTGGAAGGGAAGTAATACATGCTTTCTTACACGCAGTGACGATATCGTGCCGGTGGTCGTGTTGTCGCCCTTCTGAGAAATCTATGCCAAGTTCAACGATAATCATTTAGTGCTCTCTCTCTCTCTCTCTCTCTCTCTCTCTCTCTCTCTCTCTCACACACACACACACACACACACACACACACACACACACACACACACACAGACGAACACACACACACACACACACACACACACACACACACACAACGTCGAGATAGGAATGTTTTCAAATGCATTTAAGCACCCCATAACGTGTCGCATATATTTTACCCCCATGTGGAGTGCGGCGATTATGAAATCATAATTCTGTTTTCGAACGAAAGAAAACTCTCTCTGTCTCTCTCATCGCACACGCACTCACGCACGCATGCATACACACACACACGCGCGCGCGCGCGTACACACACACACACACACACACACACACACACACACACACACACACACACACCTATCTCTTTGCCTTTGAGTTGCATTCAAATACATCAGGAGAGAGAGTGAGTGAGAAAGAGATTGAACAGAGTAGAGACACAGACATAGAGAGAGAGAGGACATAAACTAGGTTCAAGCACAACAACAATGAGTGATGTGTTTTTTAACAAGAACTTCCTCAGCCTCCTCCGCACCCCCACCCCTCCAAAAATGAAAGAAAAAAAAACGCCCTACTGCAAACCCATCTCACCCCTGGCCCCCAGTTTCTGCCGACCCCCCACCCTACCTTATCCCCACCCCAAAACACACAACACACACACACACACACACACACACACACACACACACACACACTCCTTCCAACTCCTCATCCCCTCCACACACACACACACCCTGAGTCATCACTCGTCCCACAGTCTGTAGGAGTGGGTGGGGTGGGGTGGGGTGGGGTGGGGATAGGGGTGAAAAGGGGAGAGCTTAGGGAGAGGGAGGGAGAGAGGAGGGGGGGAGTAGCTATTATATGTCTTGCTTTTTCACTCTCTCCATACCCCACCCCCCTACACCCCTCTCGCTTATTCCCTGTCTCTGATGATACTCCCAAATTGTGTTGCATTCTTCTTCTTCCTCCTCCTCTTCTCTCTCTCTCTCTCTCTCTCTCTCTCTCTCTCTCTCTCTGTCTGTCTGTCTGTCTGTCTGTCTGTCTGGTAACGGGTTTGTTTTTTTTTTGCTTTTGCATTTTCTTATTTTTTTAAGGGGGGCGGGGGGTGTGGGGGGCATAAAGCATTTTACATCGCTGTTGTAATTGGAGTTTAGGAAGTGTTGGATGGGGAAAAAAAGAGGAAGAAAGAAAGGTTGGACTCTCCGACAAGGGAGTAATGCACAAGCACCAGAAAAAAACCCAACTCACTGACCCTTAGTTGAATGTAGTTCCCCAAACCCCCACCCCCATCAAAAAACTTTTTTTCGTTGACTTAAAAATATACATGTATGAGTAAATAAGGCAATAAACACGGCGCCTTTTTTTTTCTTTTTTCTTTTTTTTTAAAGGTTTCCAGAAAGAAGAAAGAAAACCATATTTGGATATTTGGTGCCGGCAGTCTATAACTATTAAGCCACAGTGGAGAGGAAGCCCCGCCACCTCCCTCCCCTCCCTCCCCCGCCCCCCCTCCATCCCCCGCGCCCCCCCCCCCCCCCTCCCCCATCCTTTCTGGCGTGTATTTTCGCCCCTATCTTGTCTGTCTCTGCCTGTCTGTCTTTCTGTCTGGCCCTAATTCTCTCCCTCTCTCTCTCTCTCTCTCTCTCTCTGTCTATCTGTCTGTCTCCCTTTGTCTCTCTCTCTCTTTCTCTCGATCTCTCCCTCTTTCGCACATCCTTCTATACTCTGTGGACTCCGCCCCTACCACACGCCCCACCTTTCTAGCACTCGAGCATGCGCTCTCCGTATGTGAGTTTTGCCAGATTTACCACCCTACAACCCCCCCCCCCCCCCCCCACCACCACCACCACCTCCCTACCCCACTCCTACCTTACTCATAGCCCTGTACACACACACACACACACACACACACACACACACACACTGTTCTTCTATTGTCTATGAAATGATGGCTTTTATTACTTTACCACCACACTCCTTTATCGCAGCAGGGAGCGCGACTTAACTATCGTAAATTAAGGTCAGATATCATGACAAGCTGCACCGTCGGTGTTTTGAATGTCAGTACCCGCCCCCTCAACTCTACCCCCCCCCCCCCCAATCCCCCCCTCCCAACACCACCACCACCACCACCACCAAAAAAGGGGGGTGGGGATGGGGTGGGAAGGAAAGGTACGGGTAGAAAAAAACAGCAACAGGAAAAAGCACACACACACACACACACACACACACACACACACACACACACACACACACACACACTCACTCACACACACACACACACACACACACACACACACAACAAAACACCCTCCGAATATGTGTTTCCACAGTATGCACATCGTCTGTCTGGCACTCGGGGGGTGTTCGGCAGAACAAACAGCATTGGGGGAAGCGAAGGGGGTTGTCCCATAAATGCTGAATGTCCCTGATTATTTTCCCACCAGAACCAGGAAAACCTGGCCAAACATTCCCAACATGTTCTTCATTATTTAAAAAAAAAAATAGAAAGAAAAAAAGGACGGAAAGAAAATAAAGAAAACAACAAAACAAAGGGAAAGAAAGAAAGAAAGAAAAGAAAACGTGTTCACAGAAAGCGCTAATTCGAAACATGGCAAGCAGGAAATACCATGCAAAGCCCGGGCGGCGCCAAAAAAATAAAAAATAAAAAAAAACTTTGCACGTGTTCCGTGCTGCATGGATTGCACGTGCGTCGAGGTTTCCTGTGCCGCACGTGAAGACGAGTTCACGAGGTCTTCCTTCTCCTCCTCCTCCTCCTACTACTTCTCCTTCTCCTTCTTCCATTCGCTCTCACAAGCGTTGTCAAAGTTGCCTCCGACCAGTGAGACGAGAAAACGTTGTTGGTGTTTTGTGTTCTGTTGCCGATTTGCAGTGGTGTTTGATGTTGAAAGCCGTAGATAGTTAACCAGCTTATGGGGTAAATGTTGTTTTAACATCTCTCTCTCTCTCTCTCTCTCTCTCTCTCTCTCTCTCTCTGTGCCCCTTTTTTCTGTCGTTGAATTGTTTAAAGAAAAAAAAAGTGTGTGTGTGTGTGTGTGTTGTAACTTGAGATAACCAGATGGTATTGTGAACTACGATAGCTTCCACACTTGTACATGAACGTGCGCACGAGCGCGCGCACACACACACACACACACACACACAACATCTCTCGCTCACGTCTGAGCTAGTACAAGAAAAGTCCAGGAAATGCGATAAGTCTGAACAGTCAAACAAACCCATCCAATGATTTTCCTTCCCTTACACTCGTTCGGAGGAAAAATGTGAAGAAAAAGAAAACTACAACCACCACTACAACAATGAAGTCTTACACCCTGCCCCTATCCATGTACAGTGCTCCTCTCCACACCTCCTCCTCTTTCGGTGTTCACAGAAGAGAAAAACATACTTTTACCGGTTATTTAGTACAGGAAGAGATTGGGGAAAGAAACTTTTTTTTTCTTTGTAATTTGATTTGGGAAGGGATTGGGGAAATAAACGTAGATGTTTTGTTGTTGTTTTTTTTATGGGAGGGGATATGGGGAACTGGTAGAGTTGAGTTTAACGACCTATCGGCTTCACGCCCTTAAGATCAAGTTGTTCGTGGCTGTGGTCTTTAGGGATATGCGGAACTTGTTTTCTTTGTTATTTATATGGGAAGGGACTGGGGGTGAACAAAAGTGAAGGACTGACAAACATCTTCACCCACGCACGATTTCCTCCTGTAACCCCTCTCTCCCCTCCTGTGCTTCACAGCTCGGATGGAAAAAGGGTTTAGGAGAGAAGGGGTTAAGGGGAGTGACAGCCCCTGCTCGCCTCTTCGCAGACGACACTGCTGTGTACCGTCTCATCACTGCCCCAAGCAACCACGACACCCAGCAAGATGACCTGAGGAAACTATAGGCCTGGGAAGATGAATGGAAGATGAAATTCCATCCAGAAAAATGCAGTGTCCTCGCGTGCACCACGAGGAGAAACAGTAGTCCTCGGGAGTACCATCTGCACGGTCACCGGCTGGAGTCTGTGACAGCCACTAAATATCTTGGCGCCACACTCCAGTCCAGTCTCCGCTTCACGAACCATATCAACAGCATCGTGACAAAGGCAAACAGGGCACTCAGCTTCCTACGAAGAAACCTGAGGAAGGCGTCAGTCAAAATAAGGTCACTCGCCTACAAATCCCTGACACGCCCTATCCTCGAATACGCCAGTACAGCATGAGACCCCACCGCCAGGAAAGAGATAGACAAAATAGAAGCGGTCCAACGAAGAGCAGCACGATCTGCCCTCAGTAAACACCAAAGGACTGTCAGTGTCACCGAACTTCTGCAGACACTGGGGTGGGAAACCCTGGAACGGCGTAGGAGGAGGACTGAAAGCCAGACTGGTCATGCTGTACAAGATCAGCAGGGGCATGACCAAAGTCAAGTGCCCACACCTCCATTAGCAACAACGGGTCAGAAAAGCTCACACTAAAACATTTGACAGAATCCCATGTAGAGCGGACATCGGGCTGAATGCCTTCCTTCCAAAAACAATCCGTGATTGGAAAGCCCTGCCCCAGGAAACTGTTGATGCCTCAACTCTTGTCACCTTCGTTAGAAGGTGGCACTCTGCTGATTCACTGCCACTTGATTTATTTTTTTAAACCGGAACCCACCACCACAAAATGCCGATAATGGTCAGCTGGTTGACCCTGGGCATCATCCGGAAGAAGAAGAAGAAGGATGAGTAAACAATGGGAATATTTTCATTTTTGACTCTGCCTTGCATTTAAGATTATATTTTCTCTTGTCGAAACACCACCACCACCACTACCACAATCATCATCATGAACAACAACAACAACAATAACATCATCTCCATCATCAGTAGTTCCATTTTGCATGATTGTAAGTCACAATCTCACTGCAGACAAAACAAAATCGCTGTAAACAATTGGAAATATTGACAAGAGCAGCAGCAGCACAAACAACATCAACATCAACAATAAGAAATGTGGATATTGCGACTAAGCCGTTATTGTCGTTAGTAGGGGGCTTAGTAGGTGGTGTCCTAAATACGTTAAATCAGAACAGGCACCACTTAACACCACCGAAGTGACTCAGCAGCAGTGCAGGGTCTCCTGTGGTGTGTGGCCTCCTGGCGACCTAACATCGATAGTTCTCTGCGGAGTTTGGCCATGTATGGGGGAATGTAAAATGAGCGGCGTGGGAGTAATGCCGCTGAAACGGTGCAGATGATGGGGCAGAAAAAAAATTGTGGATATTGCCCAACACAACAACAGTATCAGTATCAGTAGCTCAAAGAGCTGAAAACCTGCCTTTAGGCCCAGCACCGAAACAACACAGTGATTGTACTGGTGTTCATTTTCTAAATCTTGAGTATCAGTATCAGTATCTCAAGGAGGCGTCACTGCGTTCGGACAAATCCATATACGCTACACCACATCTGCCAAGCAGATGCCTGACCAGCAGCGTAACCCAACGCGCTTAGTCAGGCGTTGAGAAAATAAATAAATATATGAATATATAAATAATTGTATAAATAAAAATAAATGAATAAAATAAAATAACAAAACTTCAACAACAGAACGTTCGCCTCACCTATTTCTCCCCACTTTTTTTCCCCAGTGCTCCGTGACGATTTCCGAGAGAACCCTCAGCCGGTGACAGTGGCCGCAGGGGAAACGGCCACGTTCCACTGCAAACCGCCGCGCGGGGAACCCGAACCGAAGGTGCTGTGGCGCCGGAACGGGTCGCCCGTGGCCAACGAGGGGAGGATCACCATCACTGATGACGGTGACCTCATCCTGGCGGCCGTGGAGCCCGGGGACAGCGGGGACTACACGTGTCTGGCCCTGAACAAGGGCGGGGAGAGGGAGAGCGCCCCGGCCTCCCTCACTGTGCTGGGTGAGTGTGTGTGTGTGTGTGTGTGTGGTTGTCGTTGTTTTGTTTCTGTGTGTGTGTGTGTGGTTGTTGTTGTGTGTGTGTGTGTGTTTGTCTGTGTGTGTGTGGTTATTGTTTTGTTTGTTTGTGTGTGTGCATGTGTGTGTGGTTATTGTTGTTTTGTTTGTGTGTGTGTGTGTGTTGTAATTGTTGTTTTGTTTGTGTGTGTGTGTGTGTGTGTGTGTGTGGTTATTGTTTGTTTGTTTGTGTGTGTGTGTGGTTATTGTTTTGTGTGTGTGTGTGTGTGTGGTGTGCTGCAATATCCACATCTTCTTCACCTACACTCTTTCCATTCAGCTTGTGGTTCGAAGACGGAAAGAAGTTGTAAATTAGTTAATAACATTAGGCCTATATAATTTATAGGTATACCTACATTCCATTTTTCTTGCCCTCTCGAATGCCGCATAACACACACACACACACACACACACACACACACACACACACACACACACACACACACACTACGCTTTCAAAAAAAAAAAAAAGTTAAATAAACTGAAGCGAAATTAACAATGAATCGGGTTTTTAACCCCACATTCCTGTTCCAGAGAAACCCACGTTTCGTCAAATGCCAGATGACGTCATCGCCAAGAAGGACGACACGGTGGAACTGAAATGCAGCGCTACCGGGGACCCCCGCCCCACCATCCAGTGGCAGAAAGAATATGGGCGGATTCCCTTCGGCAGGTATGGGGCAGTATATTTTATTTTATTTTATTTTATTCTATTCTATTTTACGCCATACCATCCAGCGGCAAATGGAGTACGGGCTGATTCCCTTTGGCAGGTATAGGGAATTTTATTTTATTTTATTTTATTTTATTTTATTCTGTTTTATTTTAGGGCATATCATCCAGTGGCAAAGGGAGTACGTGTGGATTCCCTTTGCCAGGTGAAGGGAATTTTATTTTATTTTATTTTATTCTATTTCACGCCATACCGTCCAGCGGCAGAGGGAGTATGGGCGGATTCCCTTTGGCAGGAATAGGGAATTTTATTTTATTTTATTTTATTCTGTTTTATTTTACGCCATGCCATCCAGCGGCAAAGGGAGTATGGGCGGATTCCCTTTGGCAGGAATAGGGAATTTTATTTTATTTTATTTTATTTTTATTTGATTTTATTCTATTCTGTTCTATTTCATTCTATTTTATTTTACGCCATACCATCCAACGGCAAAGGGAGTACTGGCGGATTCCCTTTCGCAGGTGTAGGGAATTTTATTTCATTTTATTCTATTTTATTTTACGCCATACCATCCAGCGGCAAAGGGAGTACTGGTAGATTCTCTTTCGCAGGTGTAGGGAATTTTATTTCATTTTATTCTATTTTATTCTATTCTGTTCTATTTCATTCTATTTTATTTTACACCATGCCATCCAGCGGCAAAGGGAGGGAGTACGGGTAGATTCCCTTTGGCAGGTATAGGGAATTTTATTTTATTTTATTCTATTTTATTCTATTCTGTTCTATTTCATTCTATTTTATTTTACACCATACCATCCAGCGGCAAAGGGAGTACTGGCGGATTCCCTTTCGCAGGTATAGGGAATTTTATTTTATTTCAGTCTATTTTATTTTATTTTACGTTCCATCATCCAATGGTAAAAAAAAAAATGGTAAAAGAAGATTCCCATTTGCAGGTACTTTGCATTTTATTTTGTTTAATTTTATTTATGTGATGTTACTTTTTGTTACAGTACTTTTATTTCCATCTTATTTTAATATCATCACACTTTATTTCATTTCACTTCATTTTAATTATTTGTGCTGTTTTATTTCGTTTTGATTTGTTCTCTCCCCTTTCTTCCCCCCCCCCTCTCCCTCTCTCTCTCTCTCTCTCTCTCTCTCTCTGTCTGTCTCTTTCACGCTACTTTCTTACAAACGTACGTATCTACGTATCACACATCACATGCTGGATTCACCCGCATGTTTGATTGGTTGGTTTGATTTGATTGATTGTCTGATTGACGTGAGTGACAACTTACTTGATTGATATTGACTGGTTGGTTGGTTGGTTGGGTTTTGATCGGATGGTTGATCTCAGTGACATGTTGGTTGATCAAATTGAGTGATTGATTGATTGATTTGACTGGTTGCTTGGTTGATTGATTTATTAGTGACTGATTGAATGATTCATTTGGATGGTTGTTTGATTTCATTGATCGATTTAACTGGTTGGATGGTTGATTGCTAGGTTGATTGACTTGACTGACAGGACATTTTGATTTCATTGACTTGTTGATTGGTTGATTTCATAGATTGACTGATTGGTTTGTTGATTTGCTGGGATGGTTGACTTGACTGACAGGTTGGTTGGTGGGTTGGTTGGTTTCATTGACAGATTGGCTAGACTGGTTGATTCCAATGGATGACTTATTGATTTGACTGGTTGGTTGGCTGGTTGACAGTATGGTTGGCTTGTTGGGTGGTTTCATTGACTGACTGACAGATCGACTGATTGACTAACAGATCCACTGACTGACTGACTGTGTGTGTGTGCAGAGCGCGGCAGCTGGACGACGGCACGCTGTGGATCGAGAAGGTAGAGGTGTCGGATGACGGGGTGTACGTGTGCATCGCCGAGAACACGGCCGGCACTGTCAAGGCTGTGGGCAGACTGACCATCCACAGTGAGTCTGCTTGTTTTGTCTGTCTGTCTGTTGGCCTGTCTATGTTGCCTTTGTGTGTGTGTTTGTGTGTTTGTGTGTGTGCCTCTGCTGCCTGTCTAGACAGTGAGTCTGCTTGCCTGTCTGCCTCTGTTGCCTGTCTGTGTGTGTCTGTGCTTCCTCTGCCTGTCTGTCTGTGCGTGTCTTGTCTCTGTGTGTCTGTCACTGTCAAAGCCGTGGTCAGACTGACCATTGACAGCGAGTCTGATATATGTGTATATATATATATATATATAGAGAGAGAGAGAGAGAGAGAGAGAATGTGTGTGTGTGTGGTGTTGTTGTTCTTTTTATTTGTCTCTCATTGTCTTTCCCTCACACATTCTCTTTCTCCTTTCTTCTCTCCCCCACTACCCCCCCACCTCTTGCTTTTTCTTTCTCGGGCACATCAGCAACAAGATCACTGCATCACAGATCGTTTTCCTTTTGTTGTGACATCTTTCTTCATAGAATATGACATCCTTGCCAGTACAACAGGACGTCCTACCCAGTGCAATAAGGCGTCCTTTCAAATACAGTATTCAGTTAAGGGGGAAAGGAGGGCAGGCTCATTACTGTAACGAGATATTTCATTGGTCTTTTTTCCCCCTTTCTTTCAGCCATGCCGTCGTTCCTGATCAAACCGACCAATCAGCAGGTGGGGCGAGGGAGGACAGCCACCCTGCAGTGTGTGGTCAACGGCAACCCTCCCCCTACCGTCTTCTGGAGCAAAGGCACCGAGCAGGTAGGTGTGGGTGTTGTTACTGTTGGCCTTGGGAAGGTGTGAGGAAGGTGGTGGTGGTGGTGGTGGTGGTGGTCATCGATCTTATTGTCTGTTCAATTAGAGTGATATTAGATAGGGGGAATAATTGTGTGTGTGTGTAGTGGCGTGATGGGGACTATAGGGGTATGAGCTGGATATGAGAAATGTGGCCCGAGTTAATAATGCTGAGAGAGAGTGTGTGTGTGTGTGTGTGTGTGTGTGTGTGATGTGTATGGAGGAAGGTGTGTGTAGAGTAATCGGTAAGACGCTCATCCACCAGTACAGTGTCCGCGAGGGCGTGGATACGATTACCCCGCTCTCGGCCCTTTCTCACAAACTCATGGCTGGAAATTCAAATTGAGCGTCTCTGTCGTTCGGGTGAGACGATAAAAACCGAGGTCCCGTGTGCTGCACGCACTTGCCGCAGTGAAAATAACCCATGGCAACAAAATTGTTGTCCTCTGGCAAAAGAAATCTACTGTGACAAGTCCACAAATGTACTTACATGCACTTTAACGAAATGTCTGCAATCGCCAGTATGTGTGATTGGACATTGAAACAAAAACCCTCCTCCTCTCAGCGACATTATTTAATTTGATTTGAAAGATTCACACCCATTGTTGAAACCGAACTTTTGACTGTTTAGCATTCTTTTAAAGGAGATGATTCAAATGTATAAAATAGATCAGTACTTCATCTAAATGTCTACAATCGCCAGTATGTGTGACTGGACAGAAAACAAAACTTCCTCCTCTCAGCGACATTATTTAATTTTGATTTGAAAGATTCACACCCATTGTTGAAACTGAATTTATGACTGGGTATTAAAAAAAAAGTTTGACTGCCTGGGTTCTTTCAAAACGGGATACAAAACACAAGAGGAAAAAAAACTTTGAACCCACTTAGGAAAGGAGAAGTTGTGTACTTCGACTCGTCTTCAAAGCAATTGAAGATAGCAGCAGTCACAAGTGCAGTTTTCTGGCTGTTGAATAAAATTCACTGTTGAATAAACTGCACTTGTGACCGCTGCTATCTCCAGTTGCTTTGAAGACTCTACGAGTCGAAGTACACAACTTCTCCTCTCCCATGTGGGTTCAAAGTTTTTTCCTCTTGTGTTTTGTATTCTGAACTTACGACTGTTTACCCTATTTTTTCTTATTCTTCGACTTCTCCTGCAGCATCTGATGTTCCCGAACCACGAGAACGGGCGATACTCTGTGTCGGAAGACGGCACGCTGCGGATCCGTGACATCCAGTACGAGGACGAGGGACAGTACGTGTGTCAGGGCCTTAATGTGCTGGGCAGTGAGAAGGCCATGGCCACCATCACTGTCAAGGGTGAGTTGGGGGGTGGGATTGGAGTGGGATACAGATGTGTGTGTGTGTGTGGTTAGTGTGTGTGTGTGTGTGTCTGCATAAAGTGTCGGGTGATGTGGTGTGTGTGTCTGCATATAGTGTCGGGTGATGTGGTGTGTGTGTGTGTCTGCATACAGCGTCGGGTGATGTGGTGTGTGTGTGTGTGGTTAGTGTGTGTGTGTGTGTTTGCATACAATGTCGGGTGATGTGGTGTGTGTGGCTTGTGTGGTTAGTGTGTGTGTGTGTCTGCATAGTGTCGGATGATGTGATGTGTGTGTGTGGTTAGTGTGTGAGTGTGTGTGTGTGTGTCTGCGTACATTGTCGGGTGATGTGTGTGTGTGTGGTTAGTGTGTGTGTGTGTGTCTGCGTACAGTGTCGGGTGATGTGATGTGTGCTTGTGGTTCGAGATGTTAGGAAAATGTAGGTATAAACATAGTGTGTGGTAGTGTGATGTCTGCTTGTTGTATGTATGATATGTTAGGTATACGTAGGTGTACATAATATTTTAGTGTTGGTTGGTGTAGGTATGAGAAATTAGGTACACATAGGTGTACATATAAAGTGGGGTGGTCTGATGTGTACTTGTGATTGATGTGACAAATTCGTTATTCACACGAATTGTGAAGGGTGGTCGGATGTGTGGTTATAGTATGAGATACTGTGTAGACATAGGTGTGCATACAGTTTGGGGTGGTATGATGTGTGTTTATGGAATGAAATATTGCGTATACATAGGTGTGTATACATTTTAGGGTGATGTGATGTGTGCTTAAGGTGTGATATATTAGGTATACATAGATGTACGTGATAGTGTGGGCTGGTGTGATGTGTGGTTGTTGAAGGTACGAAGTATTAGGTGTACGAAAATACTGTACATATGATGAGATCTGTGGTATATAACTAGGCAGATAGATGGATGAACATAACGTGTGGGATGTTCTGTTGTGGTAAGTGTGAGAAATTGGTATAATACATAAATGTGTACATGGTATATTGTGAGACATTGAGTGCACACAGGCATACAGACAGTTTCGGGTGGTGTGATGTGTGGTGGTGGTGGTAGCAGGTACGAAACATTCTCAACACACAGATTGTACACACACACACACACACACACACACACACACACACACACACACACCATAAGAGTTACTGGTTAGTTGGTTGCCTTCCTTGCAAGACCAAGCTCCTCACTCGCCCTCCCCACCCCACCCCACCCCACCCCACCCCACCCCCCACCCACCTTTCCCCTGTACCACACAGACGAGGACAAGCGGCCTCCTCCCATGATTGTGACCGGGCCCCAGAACCAGACTCTGCAGCTGAAGGAGGTGGCCATGCTGCCCTGTCAGGCCCAGGGCGACCCCCCACCGGTCATCCGCTGGTACAAGGACGGCCGGCCTCTCCTGGGCACCGACCCCCGTGTCACCATCCTCAACTCGGGCACCCTGCAGATCTCGGGTACGTTGTGTGTGTGTGTGTGTGTGTGTGTGTGTTTGTGTGTGTGTGTGTGTTTGTGTGTGTGTGTGTGTTTGTGTGTGTTTGTGTGTGTGTGTGTGTGTTTGTGTGTGTGTGTTTGTGTGTGTGTGTGTGTGTGTTTGTGTGTGTGTGTGTGTGTGTGCGCGTGTGTGTGTGGAGGGTATGGGGGGGCGGTTGGGGTGTGGTTGAAAGTTCGTTGTGGATTTTTTGGGTTGTGGGTTAACGTTCATCCACAATTGTGATTTTAGACCAAAAACGTGTGCATTTGTGTGTGTGTGTGTGTGTGTGTGTGTGTGTGTGTGTGTGTGCGTGAATGGAATAGAACAATATGGCGGCGCTAGGGGCGTGGTTTAGTTTCCGTTCGTTGCTTTGTTTTAGGTCCATCCACGATTGTGATTTTAGACGAAACAAACTCGTTGTGTGTGTGTGTGTGTTGGTGGGAGGAGAGAATGGCAAGAACGGGTAGGTGTCTTGGGTTGGGTTGGCGGGGTGCGTGCTTGTGCGTGAGTCTGTATTTGTGTTGCCTTTTTGAATGGATGGTTTGACCTCGTATACTATGATTATATGTACTGTTTATATATCATGTCCAAAACTAGAATTAACGTCTTTATTTCCAGGGGTGACAAGGAATGTTTGGGGGATGGTGAATAAAAAGGTGCAAAAAAAAATCATATATATCATATACAAAACATAAATACAACAGAAGGAGGGATTCAGACAAAAACTATTAAGTCGTACCCCAGACTGGTGAAACGAAACGAATTTTTATTTCACGAGGGTAGTGGAGTAAGCACAGCTGCTTTTTTTTCTTTTTTTTTTTTTTTTTTTTTTTTACATCCAACCCTCAAGAAAGCTCTAACCAGTAATGATTATCGATTGTCAGGTATAATTATTGATATTTTATCGTGGGTTTTGTGTTTCTTGTTACCTGACAGACGTGAGGTCTGGGGACACAGCAGTGTACACATGTACAGCCATCAGCGAGACGGGAGAGACTTCGTGGAGAGCTACCTTGACTGCTGCCAGTGAGTCCGCTTAACATTGTGGCTTTCAGATTTCCATGTTTATTTTCTTGTTCTTTTTTCTTTCATTTAGTGATGTTTGCGTTAATTTTACACATTGATAGATAATAATAATAATAATAATAATAAGCAGAGTGAGGATGAAAAGTAAAAAAGAATACATGAATTCCTTGTTTAAGTGTTTTTTGTCTTTTGTTGTTGTTGTTGTTGTTTTTGCTTGTTTGTTTGTTGGTGCTGTATTTTTTTTCCTGTACATTGCACGTGAAACCGATACAACATGACCTCTCTCCACTTCCCTTCCCTCCCACCCCCACCCCTTTCTCTCTCTCTCCCACTCTCTCCCTCTCTCTCTCTCTCTCTCTCCCCTCTCCCTCTCTCTCTCTCTCTCTCCCTCTCTCTCTCTCCCCTCTCTCTCTCTCTCTCTCTCTCTCTCCCTCTCTCTCTCTCTCCCTCTCTCTCTCTCTCTCTCTCTACAGAGCAAGGCCCCTTCCACCGCATGCCCAAGCCCTCGGCATTCCCTGACCCGCCCTCCAAGCCGGTGGTGACGGGTGTGGACGACACGTCGGTTCACCTGGCCTGGCAGGGGGAGACGGACGTGGCCAAGTCCCCAGTCCTCGCCTACCTGGTGGACTACTTCAGCTACCAGACCTCGGAGGTAGGGGGAAAAAGAACACACACACACACACACACACACACACACACACACATATATATTTTTTTTTTTTTTTTTGGAGAGAGGGAGAGAGAGAAGGATATATGCATACATAATAGATTAAAAAAAAAGTATATATATATATATATATATATATAAAGCTGCAGCACAGGGTGGGCTGTTGGGAGAAATAAAGCGTTGAAAAGAATAGTATCACTGCTGGAGGGAGGCGAGGGGCGGGGGGTGAGAAAGAGTTGAAATAGTTTTCACTGCAGGGGAAATAATGATGTTGATATTAGTATCTCTGCAAATCAGAAGTGCTTTTTTTTCCCGAGGACATTACTGCAAATCAGAAGTGCTTTTTTCGAGGACGATAAACAGGTAGGTAGGTAGGTGGGCAGGTAGGTTATCGACTCCTCCTGTGTCAGGACTCTCAACAGGTAAATGAAAATAAATAAATGAATAATAAATAATGGATATAATCTCCTCCTTTGTTAGGTCTTTAGATAGATAGGTAGGTAGATGAATGGCTGATGATGATGCAAATGATATGTTGATGCTGATGATGATGGTTTGGAGATGATGGTAATGATGGTGATGATAATGATCGTGATGATAGTGGTGGTGGTGGTGATGATGACGACAGTGACGATGATCTCCCCCTTGTCCCCACAGGGCTGGGTACGGGTGACGGACTCGGCCCAGGAGGAGAGCTACACGGTGCACGATCTGAAGCCGGAGACCAGCTACATCTTCGTGGTGCGGGCTCAGAACGCTTTCGGCGTCAGTGAGCCCAGCCCTTCCTCTGACCCCATTGAAATCCAGGGTGAGTCAGTCAGTGAGTGGGTATAGGATAGTCAGTCCCCCCTCTGACCCCATTGAAATCCAGGGTGAGTCAGTGAGTGGGTATAGGATAGTCAGTCCCCCTCTGACCCCACTGAAATCCAGGGTGAGTCAGTGAGTGGGTATAGGATAGTCAGTCCCCCCTCTGACCCCATTGAAATCCAGGGTGAGTCAGTGAGTGAGTGGGTATAGGATAGTCAGTCCCCCCTCTGATCCCACTGAAATCCAGGGTGAGTCAGTGAGTGGGTATAGGATAGTCAGTCCCCCCTCTGACCCCTTTGAAATCCAGGGTGAGTCAGTCAGTGAGTGGGTATAGGATAGTCAGTCCCCCCTCTGACCCCACTGAAATCCAGGGTGAGTCAGTGAGTGAGTGGGTATAGGATAGTCAGTCCCCCCTCTGACCCCTTTGAAATCCAGGGTGAGTCAGTGAGTGGGTATAGGATAGTCCGTCCCCACTCTGACCCCTTTGAAATCCAGGGTGAGTCAGTGAGTGCATGATAGTCAGCCCACCCCCACCCCCCTGACCCCACTGAAATCCAGGGTGAGTCAGTGAGTGAGTGTGCATGATGGTCAGTCATGTCCAACTATGATCACCAGAACAGCGGAGGAGGCGTCTGCTGTCCTGATCAGAATTTGATCACGGTGGAGAGTGTCTTGAGAGGGACAGAGCTACAAGAACAGGGACTGCTTGCTTGTCTTGTCTGTACAGGTCTTCTTCTACTTCCGATTTCTTGTTCTTCTTGTTCGTATTCTTCTTTGGTTTATTCTTTTTTGGCTTCTTCTTCAGTGTATGTTTTCTTTCTTTCGATTCTTCCTCTCCTTTCCCTTTCCTTCTCCTCCTTCCATCTTGTTCTTGTTCTTCTCCTTCTTCTTCTGCTGCTGCTTCTTCTCTTGCAACTCCACGTTCACTCATATGCACGAGTGGTCTTATGCATGTATGACCTTTTTTACCTCCGTTTTTGGAGGTGTGCGTGCTGGGTATGGTCTTGTTTCCATTACTCCATCGAACACTGACATGGTTTACTGAATTAATAATAATAATAATAATGGTATTTATATAGCGCTGAATCTTGTGCAGAGACAACTCAAAGCGCTTTCGCACCAGTCATTCACACGCATGTGTAACTCTAAAACTGTAGAAACTAAAGACAAGGAAGGGCAGGCAAGGGAGACTATTTTGGGAAGAGGTGGGTTTTAAGGCCAGACTTGAAAGAGCTGAGTGTGGAGACTTGACGAAGCGAAAGAGGAAGTTCATTCCAATCGCAAGGTCCAGAGACAGAGAAAGAACGGCGGCCAACAGTCGAGTGTTTGAATCTGGGTATGCGTAAACAGAGTGGATCCGAAGCCGATCGTAGTGAGCGAGATGGAGTGTAGAGGTGAAGGAAGCCGCAGAGATAGGAAGGGGCAGTTTTGTGAATACATCTATAACATAGAGTGCTGATCTTGTACTTTATTCGGTGTGAGACAGGGATCTTTACCGTGCGTGTTTGATCTTCTGCTTCCGTATACACACGAAGGGGGTTCAAGCATGTAGCAAGTCTGCACAATTGTTGACATAGAAGAACGGGGGAGAAATCTCCACCTTTAAACCTCCTGAAGGGAATCGAACCCAGGACCCTCAGATAGAAAGCCCAACGCTTTAACCACTAAGCTGTTGTACCTCTGTCGTCTGTGTCGGTCTGTATACGCACTTTTTTCTTTCTTTTTTCTTTTCTTTTTTACCTTCAGTCCATGTGCTTGGGAGAGGAGGAGAGAGAGAAGAAAATTTAAATTGTTGCCCCCCCCCCCCCCCCCCCTCCCCACCAAAAAAAAAAAGTGCTGAACTGACTTCTTGAAGTTGCTAACCCCTTTTCTCAACTTTCCAGCTTTCGGTTCTTTAACTTTTTCTTTCTTCTTGTTTTTCTTGTTTTCTTTAAGTAAATTAAATCAGGGAAGTGTTTTCCAGGCTTGATCATCATTGGTCCCGCTGCAGTGGCACTCCACTTCGGGGGCTCTCTTTATCTCTCTCCTCTGTCTCTTTCTTTCCTTATTCTCTCTGTCTATCCTTTACCCTCCCTCTCTCTCCCCTGATCTTCCCAACACCACCTATCTCACTCCCCTCCCCTCCCCCTGTCTCCCTCTCTCTCTCTCTCTCTCTCGCTCTTTCCTGCCTTCAACTTTCTTGGAATTCCCCGTTCTAATAAACACGGCGAAGTTTACATTGCGCGAGCAGCAGAAAATCGTCCCTGTTGACTCTAAATGCTGCAGAGAAAAACGACACAAAACAAAAACAATATATGAAAAAAAGCTGAACGATAAGAAAAGGGAAAAAAAATTAAAAACAATTCCGATGAGGATAATTTCAAACGATTTGAAAGAAATGTCTTTTTTTTTAAGGAGTTGAGGGGAGAGAAAATGGAGATGCTGTGTTCTTTGAGAGAGAGAGAGAGAATGAGAGAGACAGGAGGAGGAGGAAGAGAGGTGAGAAGACGTTTGAGGGTGAGTGAGGGGGTTGGGGTGTGTGTAATGATGCTGCGTAGGAAGAAGGAAGTAAACAACATTGTGATAAAGCATCCAAAAAAGTTCAAGTAAGCAGTTGAAGTTTTATCGTGTTTTTTTTTTTTTTTTTAATTACCCCGATGGCAAGCTCTTTTTCCCCCTCCAATTGCGTTTCAAATTTCACCGTCTAATTTCCGTTCCAAACGTCGAGAGAAGAAAGGCAGTGCAAAACGTGCTCTGTATTAATTTGATTTGCCTTTTCACTGACTTTGCATAACTCTCAAGGGAAAACGTTCAGACCCGTCGAGCTATCTACCCAGAAGGATTTTAAAAAGAATGAGAATAAACACGCTTTTTGAAGTGTTCCTCGTTTTTGTTGTTGTTGTTGTGTTCTGTCACCTTTGACAATATTATCTCAGTGGAGAGCTGTGGATACTTGGAACTGGACACTTCTTTTGTCTGTCTTCTTCTCCTTTTAATGTCTGTTTTCTTTCTGCTTGCTTTTTTTCCCCTCCATTTTCGTATTCCCCATTCTCTTCATTATTTGTTGTTGCTGTCATATCCTGTGCTTTCTTTCTAACCATTTACCATTGTTCATTCGCTTAATTCTGACCGAGTTTCGATTGTATGAAGTGATTTATGTAATGAATTATCGATCAACAGAAAAGTGTATGTTTTTATAGTATAGCTTGCTCTGTTGTTACTGTTAATATTGCTGTTATACGAATTACTACAGCTTGACCTACGACTGTTGCCACTGTTAAAACTACTGTTTAATAAAGTACTAAAGCGTGACCTAATGCTACTGTTAGAAGTACTGTTCTATAAATAACCACAGCCTCATCTACTACGACCCTTACCCCACTGCCATACAAATTACCAAAGTCGACCTTCTGCTACTGTAAGAACTACTGTTCTCGTAAGCTACTGCAGTGTGACCTATTCGTTTAAACAGTATTTCATTTGGAACATGTCACAATACAACACAGTTATAGATGAACAGGACAAGAAGATGATCTGTGTGACCTATTGCTACTGTTAGAACTACTGTTCTATAAACTGCTAAAGCCTGACCCGCTGCTGCTGTTACAACTACTGTTCTATGAATTACTAAAGTCTTACCTACTGTTGCTGTTAGTACTACTGTTCAATAAATAAGAGAATGGAGTGATGGCCTAGAGGTAACGCGTCCGCCTAGGAAGCGAGAGAATCTGAGCGCGCTGGTTCGAATCACGGTTCAGCCGTCGATATTTTCTCCCCCTCCACTAGACCTTGAGTGGTGGTCTGGACGCTAGTCATTCGGATGAGACGATAAACCGAGGTCCCGTGTGCAGCATGCACTTAGTGCACGTAAAAGAACCCACGGCAACAAAAGGGTTGTCCCTGGCAAAATTCTGTAGAAAAATCCACATCGATAGGAAAAACAAATAAAACTGCATGCAGGAAAAAATACAACAACAAAAAATGGGTGGCGCTGTAGTGTAGCGACGCGCTCTCCCTGGGGAGAGCAGCCCGAATTTCACACAGAGAAATCTGTTGTGATAAAAAGAAATACGAATACAAATACAAATAATTACTGTCTTGACGGATTGCTACTGTTAGAACTAGCATTCCATTATGGCTCACTGCTATTGCAAGTGCTGTTATTCCTGTATATAAATTGATGTGGAGAATAAAACCTGACTGGCATTTTGTTGATGTTGTTGTTGTCACAGTGACCTCTACGCCCCCAGAGAACATCGTGATTCACAAGGAGGACAACACCATCCATATACGCTGGTCCCCTCCTAAGTCCCAGCACGCCGGGGAGGTGGAAGGATATGAGGTAAGAATTGTTTCGCCTCTTTTTTCTGCGTTGGTTGGTTGGATGTTTTTTTTGTGTTGTTGTTTTTTAATCTGCCTGTGGGTCTTTGTTGGTTTGTGAAGCTTTTCTGTAAGTATACCTTGTGTATGGAGAGAGTTACCACTCTTTATTGTTGATCATTCACTCTCCTAGCCTCAATATTCTTTCATGTCGAGTCAAATAAACATTGAGGCAATCATGTGTTTATTCTGTATTATCCGGTTTTTTTCTGTTTGGGATATTCAGGATTAAAAGACAATGCCAGCCTTGATTTTAATAAAAAGCTAATTTGTGTCTGCACGTGTCTTCTGTCTTTGTGTCATGTCAAATGGTCGGTAAAAGGACAAGCCCGGAACCCCCACCCCCGACCCCCCCCCCCCCCCTTTTCTTTTAAGTATCTGGTTTGTTCAAATGTACTTTTTGTATTTACTTGTGTGCTAGCTGAATGGGTTGAGTATAAGCAGCAGCATAGAACTGAAAGTTGTGTACCGTGTGTATGGAGAGAGTTAGCACTCCTTTATTGTTTTGTTGATAATTTAATCTCCTACCCTTGATATTCTTCCATGTCTTTAATCAAGCACTCGGCTGTTCCACCCGTCAAATGCACATTATTAAATCCCCCTTTTCCCCCACCTCCTTACAGATAATATACTGTTTGATGATCATGTAATCTCTTAGCCTCACTGTTGAGTGATGGTCTAGAGGTAAAGCGTCTGCCTTGGAAGCGAGAGAATCTGAGCGCGCTGGCTCGAATCACGGCTCAGCCGCCGATATTTTCTCCCCCTCCACTAGACCTTGAGTGGTGGTCTAGACGCTAGTCATTCGGATGAGACGATAAACCGAGCTCCCGTGTGCAGCATGCATTTAGCGCACGTAAAAAAAACCCACGTCAACAAAATGGTTGTTCCTGGCAAAATTCTGTAGGAAAAAAATCCACTTCGATAGGAAAAGCAAATAAAACTGCACGCAGGAATAAAATACCAAAAAAATGGGTGGCGCTGTAGTGTAGCGACGCGCTCTCCCTGGGGAGAGCAGCCCGAATTTCACACAGAAAAATCTGTTGTGATAAAAAGAAATACAAAATACAAACAAACAAAATATACTCTTTCATGTCTAAAACCACTTGGCTGTTGCGCCCGTCAAATGCACACTGTTCAATCCTCCTCTCCCTCCCCTTACAGATCTACTGCATCGACGATGACCGATCACACAACTGCAGCGTATCGACGGACGAGTCGACGAGCAGTGTTAGGATCCAGGACGTGGATCCAGACAGGACCTACCGGATCCGCCTGGCCGCCAGGACCCCCACTGGGGTGGGCGTGTGGAGCAAGACCTTCGTCGTGGGTAAGTACCCCTGTGTGTGTGTGATGGGAGTGTGGGTTGGGTGGGTGTTGTGGTAATGTTAGAAACTAGGAGGCAAGATCGCGCTGGCTCTTTGCGCTGCAGCCTTCGGAAGGTCTTGCAATGGGAAGTGTGAAGCAAGACCTTTGTCGTGGGTAAGTACCCCTGTGTGTGGGGGGGTGGGGGGGGTATGGGTGGGTGTTGTGGTGCTGGTGGTGTTAGAAACTAGGAGGCAAGGTCGCACTGGCTCTTTGTGCTGCAGTCTTGGGAAGGTCTTGCAATGGGAAGTCATTTACAACTTAGTTTTATCCGACTGGGGTGGTCGTGTGGAGCAACACCTAGGTCCTGGTAAATGCCTCTGTGTATGTGTGTGTGTGTGTGTGTGTGTGTGTGTGTGTGCACTGGTGTTATATTGTTATCGCAGAAACGTACTATATGGGTAGCAGTGCAAATTAGACGAAGGTAGAGAGAGAGAGAAAACTTCCCTCCTCCCTTTCCCTCCACCAAAAAAAGATAGAGAGAGAAATTAACCACAATGCCAGCATTCATCAGTGCAGAATGTACACTGAATTTTATTACAGAAGGAGAATGGGGAAAGGGCAGAGAGAGAGAAAGAGAGAGAGGGGGAGTAGGGGGGGCGTAGACATGATTGTGAGAGAGAGACTGGGCATTGCTGCGCCATGCTCTGTAGCCGTATTGATTTTTTGTTTCTATGTTTGTGCCCACCCCCACCCCACCCCCAACCCTAACCACCACCCCCACCCCACCCCACCCCTCCCAATCCCATCTCATCCACTCCCTCCCACTAATCTTTCTTGTTGCGTCACATTTACGGCAAAGGGGTTGGGGGCTGGAGGTGGGAGGTATATTTTTGTGGTGTTTTTTCTTCGGCTCCCCCCCCCCCCTTCCCCCAAGGGATCCTGTTCACTAAGTTGCTTCAGTGGGTCTGAAACAAGTCAGTGATTTCTGTTAGATTCCTTCTGGAACTGAACTCAGAAGTTTTTGTGGGGTTTTTTTGGGGGGTGGGGGTGGGGGAGGGCTTGGCTGGGGGTGGGATGGTGGTGGGTTCGTGGGGTTTATAGGGATTCGTTTTTGTCTGCTTTTCTGTCTGTCTGCCTGTACCTCTCTGTCAGTGTCTTGGTCTGTGTGTCCCCTCCCTTGATCGCTGTCGACCCAATCCCCTCTCCTCCTCCCCCCCCCCCCCCCTCTCTCTCTCTCTCTCTCTCTCTCTCTCTCTTTCCACCTCTTCCTTTTCCTACCACCCCTCTTCATGTTTCTGTCTTTCCATCTCTCCCTCCATTCTCTCTCTCCCCCCCCCCCCCCTATCCCCGTCTGTCTCTCCCCTTGCATCTCTCTCTCTCTCTCTCTCTCTCTCTCTCTCTCTCTCTCTCTCTCTTCCTTTCTTCCTGATAACCATGAGAAGGAAGCTCTTTACACTGTCTTCATGAATGGTATGTTCAGTGTGTGTGTGTGTGTGTGTGTGGTATTTGTATACAAATACACACATACAAACTTTTATACAACAAAATATTACTAGGAACGTCATTATGCGAAAGCAGCACGCTTCTCCCTAATCATTCCATGGTGGAAAAGGGAGAGAGAGAACTTGTCCTAGCATGGTCAAGCTTGATTAACGAATTGCTCACGAATTGTTAAGAGTAACGGACGCACACGAACACACACACACACACACACACACACACGAACATACACATACGCAAACCGTTTTTCTTGGCAATTCCTTTACTGCAGGGTTAAAGACCTCTCACAACCCCCCACCCCCATCCCCCCACTCCAGAATCCATGCATTACCCCCCCCACACCCAATATTATCTCCTTCACCACCCCCACCCCACTCCATTCCCAATGTCCATGCTTTTGTCATCTCTGAAGTTTTGGATCTCTTGTACAAAAGGTTTTTTTTTTCAATTAGATTAAAATATAATTTGTGCCAAAAGTTGAAGAAAACTTTACTGTGGGAATGCATGCGGTGTCTGTGTGTGTGTGTGTGTGTGTGTGTGTGTGTGTGTGTGTGTGTGTGTGTGATTCTGGGGGGAGGGGGTGGGAATCGTTGGGGTGGGGGGATCTGACAGAGACAGAGTGTGAAAGAGTAACGGAGAGCAAACAAGTCGCGTGTGCATGTTTTTCTTATGTCGATCATCAAGTAGTGTTTTCTTTGGTGTGTTTTTCCCCCCTTTTTTTCTGTCTGTATCTTTTAGGTGTAAATGTTCCCTGTTTTTCAACCACTAGTCCTCACGTTTCACGGATTGGTGCAACGGCATTTCAGATCAATCTGTGATGTGTGTGTGTGTGTGAGAGAGAGAGAGAGAGGAGAGAGAGAGAGATGGGCTGAGGGTGGAGAGAGGGAGGGGACAGTGAAAGATGGAGGGAAAGGGACGGTGGGGTGGGGGGGGGGGTGAGGTAATAGTTTAGGGAGGAGAGGGAGTGGAGGGAGACGGGGGCGATGGGAAAGTTGAGCTACATCTCTACAACTTTTCTGACAAACTGCCATCTACCTCCCCCCACCCCCACCCCCCGCCCCTGCCCCCAATCCCACCCTACCCCCGTCACACATTCACTCACCGTACCATCTTCTCACCCTTCCAGAGATAGTGCCAGTATTATCTGAAGGGTTGGAGAACAAGAGAACTGCTCTCAGAAGATGACGATAACAATGGACAGTCGATGAATAGAGACTAGGGTTTCCTGACGGGACAACATCAGACATAAAAAAAATATTCACCTTGATTCTGCAGAACCTGCCCAAACTCTGTTAAAATTTTATCATTACTGTTTTCTCGGGAAAGAAAAGATGTTGTTCAAACAATTATTCGGCTCTACCCAGGTAGGCAGCCTGTTCTACTAATTAGTGACTCCATGTTTGCAAAGCGCTTAGAGCTTGGTCTCTAACCGAGGATTGGCGATATATAAGTATCCATATCCATCCATCCATTGAATCCTTTGTCTTCTATACGTATTTCTTTTCTGATAGAATTTTGCTTTTTGCTAGGGGAAAACAACTTTGTTGTATTTTATACAGCACACAAAACAATGCGATACAATGCAATGCAAAATTGTATCGTGTTAGGTGGCTGAGATAACGGATTGTTTTTCTCTTTGTTACTAGAGGAAAGCATTTCATCATTAATATTTTTTTTGTATTGTATACAACACACAATACGATGCAATGCAATGCAAAATAATTTCTTGTTTGGTGACAGATACGGATTTTTTCCCCAATGGATTCGTAGTTTCAATTTTTTTCTGTGAAAATACGAATTTAAAACGTTTCTTCATTTGTGTTTTCTGTCTATACATCAACTAAATCATTTATTGAAGTATCAGTCTTAAAACGTTTCTTTTTTGTATTCAGTGTATTCGTTTACAAGTTCATGAACTGAAACGCCAGTTTATAATATTTTTCTCTTTTTTTTTATTGTTGTGCCCTATTTGATATTTACTTATATGTTTATTTTTGTTTCATTGTCTAATATTTATTTCCATTGTAGCGTTTGATTGATTTATCTATTTATTTGTTTATTAACTGATTCATTTGTTTTCGTTTCTTTGTTTGTTGTCTTATTAATGTTTGTATTTATTTGTGTGTGTGTGTGTGTGTGTGTGTGTTTCTTTCCATTGTGAGATCAGATTTGTTGGGCTTTTTTGTGTGTTTTTTTGTTTTTGTTTTTTTGTGGTGGTGGTGGAGAAAAAAGTCCCTTAACCCCCTCATTCGTACTTGCCTTCTGCCAGTGACTCTCATCTCCCACCCACCCCCCTCCTCAACCACCCACCCTTACCCTTCCACCCACCCCCAATCCCCGCCCTCCCTCTTCCCATACTCACGCTCCTACACCCCGTCCTTTTACCCCCAGCTTATCACCCCCCCACCTCCCCCCATCATTCCCTCATCCCCATATCTCTCAAACCCGCCCCCCTCCCTACCCCACTGTAGGAGAAATTCACACTCCCCAACAGACACACACACACATCCCAGCTTCCCCCTTAAAGGAATCAGTCTCTGTCACTCTCGATTCTTGTCCTCATCTGAAGAATTTTTTTTTTTTTGTTTGTTTTCTTCTTCTTTTTTGGGGGGGGGGGGGGGTGTGGGGGGGGGTTGTTATTGTTGTTTTTTTAATCGCCCCCTTTTTAAGATAACACTGGCGCTTTTCTGAGGGGATTGTTTTTGCGGGTAGAGAGGGGTGTGAGAGGAAGTGGAAGAGGGGAAGGGTGGTGGGTGGTTGAGGGGAGGTTGGAGTTTGTCAAGTTATGGTGATGTGCCCTCCTCCACCTCACCTCCTTCCCTTAACCCCCTCCCTCCCCTTGCCCGCCACCCCCTTCTTACCAAAATATTATCCCTCATTTCTCTCTCTGACCACTCCTTTTTTTCCTGTACTTGCCAATTCTCTGTGTGTGTGTGTGTGTCTGTCTGTCTCTGTCTGTATGTCACCCTGTTTCTGTCTCTCTCTAACCTCTGTCTGTCAGTCCGTCTCTCTCTCTCTCTCTCTCTCTCTCTCTCTGTCTCTCTCCATGCTTATGCTTTGTTCCCCTCTTTGTTGCCCTTTGCCATCTCTCACCATCACCTCTCTCTCACCCTCTTTCTCTCCTTCCCCCTCCCCCATCTCTCTCTCTCTCTCTCTCTCTCTCGTATACACCCATCACTGAAGGGGCCCCCCTCCCCCCCTTTTTTTCCCTCTATTTCCTGTTTCCTTTTTTTTTTTTTTTTTTTTTTTTTTTTTCTTTTTTTTTTTTTGCGCGGGAATGGAGGATGGCAAAAGACGAATGTCAGAAGAAGAAGAAACATTGTGGACAAATAAACAAGAATGGGGGGCGAAGCCATAAATTTATACGTCTCTCGAGAGAAACGAGAGACAGAGAGAAAAACGGGGAGAGGAAGGCCGCCAGGGGGAAAAAAATCGAAAGGAGGAAGAATTGCAGTTTTGAAGATCGAGAGAGAGAAGGCGAGAGAGGGGGGGGGGGGTGTGCAGTGGGGGTGGGATGGGGGCAAGAAGGGTGGTGGTGGTGGGAGGGTGGGGGTAGGGAGAGACTGGGAGATGAGGAAGGTGTTAGCTATTAAACAGAGGAAAGCGTTTTCCACATCTTGTTTTTATGTTTTGTTTTGTGCAAAACACGCTCGCGCTCAGACAAATAAGTTCGTGTAACCCTGCTTTGCCTCTTTTGCATTAATCTGCCAGGGAATGTGTGTGTTGGACGGGGGGGGGGGGGGGGGGGGGGCAGTAAAAGGAATGAATGAAAACACACACACACACACGCGCGCGCGCGCGCTTTTTTTTTCAAATAAAAACTTGCCCACGTTTTGCCCATTCGTCTAACATGGTATTTGCTTTTGTAAGAAAACAAAAAAAAATTTGCAAAAATAAGAAGCAAATGCAAGATCGAGCGATGACGCTGTTCTTGTTCAAATTCTTTTGCTCTTTTATTTGATTCGTATCGGTTATTTCATTTTATTTTATTTCAGTTTATTTTGGAGGGGTGTGTGTGTTTGGGGGGTGGGGAGGGGGGGTATTGGTGCGGGGTGGGGTGGAAGATTGGAATGAAAGATGATGCATTTGTCGTTCTTTGATATGCTCAGAGGGGGGGGAGTTGCGTTTAAACACCCTCTGCCTTTTGTGGATGTTTTGCAGTTCTTACATGTTGTGATGGAATCTGAAAATTGTGTGTGTTGTTTTTATTTTTATTTTTATTTTGTGTCTTTGTTGAGTGTAGTTTTAGCCCATTGTTGGACGGCTGCATTTGGGCCATGATATGAATAGAGAATCAGAACTTAGCTGCATGATTATGACGATGATGATGATGATGAGTTATATGTACTGAAATCGTTTCCTTTTTGTCAGTGCCCCCATTCTCTCTCTCTCTCTCTCTCTCTCTCTCTCTCTCTCTCTCTCTCTATTTATCTATCTCTGTGTGTGTGTGTGTGTGTGTGTGTGTGTAACGTGTGTGTGTCTCCGTCTCCCGCTGACTCTCTGTCTCTGTCTTTCCGTGTCTCTGTCCCTCTCTCTCAGTCCCACTGTCCCCTCTTTCTCCCTCACCCCTCTCTGTCCCTCCACCTACTCTCCCCCCCCCTCTCTCTCTCTCTCTCTCTCTCTCTCTCTCCCCCGCTCTCTCTGTCTTCTGCTTTCACCACCTGTCTCTGCCCCCCCCCATTCCCTTACCTCTCTCCCTCTCTCTCCTCATTTACTCACTCACCCTCTTAGTAAAAAAAAACTGATTTTTTTCTGCTATGCAAATGTAATATTAAAAGTAGGGAATATATTTTCAGTTTATTGTTGTTTTCTTATTTTGTTAAATACACACTGTCATCTGAAATCTATGCAGAGGGAACACCACGAAAAATGAAAAATCAAATTGAATGAGAAGTGTGTGTGAGGAGGGAGGAGAGGGGGTTAGGGAGGGGGGAGTAGGAGGGAAGGAACAACAAAGATTTCTGTATTCTCCCCAATCTATCTCTCTCTCTCTCACACACACACACACAGAGAGAGAGGCACACACACACTAATACACAAACATATGGACATGCACACAGATACGGGCAAACACACACACACACACACACACACACACACACACACAACTTTGCCCCAATGCCGAAGCCCAGCCAGCTATCTGACTGAACATAAAAATTTAAACTAAAAAGTAAAATAAAAAAAAAATTGGTGCCCAATTTTCATGTCTCCGGGTCTGCCTTTATTTCTATTTCTATTTATTTTCTTTCTTTTTTTTCTTTCTTCTTCTTTTTTTTTTTTATTTTTTTTTTAGCGGCGTGCTACCATTCCCACCCTCATCTCCCCACTCACCCCCACCCCCCTCACCCCATAGCTTCAAAACGTCACGACAGCAACACGGGGGGGTAGGGTGGAGTGGAGGGTGGGGTGGTGGAGGAAGGAGGGGGGTTGCACACAAAGCCACGTGATGCTCGTGTCAGTGCCTTTGATTGGCCGGCCCCGACCACCAATGAGTCACGCGCGTGCGCACGCACACACACACAGACACACACACAATAAAGCATGCATGCAGCGACGCACGCGCCTGACCCCACCATTTTCTTTTTCGCTGCATGCTTCATTCGCTGAATTAGGGCAACAGGGATTGAGAGAGGGGGTCGTCCTGTTTTGTGTGTGTCGATTTTTATTTTAATTTACTGATTTTTTTTTTTCCGGAAGGGAGGAAGGGGTTGACTTAATGATGATTTATTAGCCATCCCTCTTCCACCCGCCCACACACGCGCACACACGCACTCCCCCCTCTCTCTCTCTCTCTCTCTCTCTCTCTCTCTCTCTCTCTGTCTCTCTCTCATTCATTCAGCCTCTCTGTTTCTTGTCTTTTTTTTTCCCCCTCTGGCACGTCCTGTCATGTTCGATGTATCTGTATTGATAGATGAAGAACGGTAAGAGTGAGGCGAAATCTGATAGCTTTTCGTCAGTTTGGAACCTCTCGTAATCCGTCTGTCCCTGTATGTGAAGTACTGAATGCTGATGATGATTGCTTTTCGCATTTTTTCTGATTTCACTAATGTTACCTAACATATATGTTTAAGATAAAAAGAGTATGATCTCTGAAATGTTTGTTTACACCACTCCTTCATGAAAGCCGTCGCCTTCACTGAATAAATCATCAGTGTCCCGCCCTCCCTCTCTCTGTGTTTTGCAGTAAAAAAAAAAAGTTCAACAAATAAATGAATGAATCACGAAGAATATTATTCAGATCACAAATGCACAAACCACTGTACAACGAAATGCATTACTGACGTACGAACATCGCATTTCTGTTCCTTTTATTTCTTCGTGTTTCAGTCATTTTCTTTTTCTTGTTTTTGCCTAATATTTTATTTTCCTTTGTTCTAGTTACTTTTTTTCTTCTTTTTTTTTCGTGTAACGGGAATAGCCAAGAAAAGGTCGTACGCTTCCACCATGTTCCAAACACCCCTCCCCATACCCACCCCCTTCCTCCGCCACCACCACCACCACCACCAGGCTCCCAATTCCCCACACCCATCCCTTTTTTCCTGTTTCTCATCCTTTTTTTCCCCCTCTCTCTCCTACTACCAACCCAATTGGGGATGGGGATTGGAAGGGGGTGAGGGGGAGTTGGGGGGTGGAGGTGGGGAGCG